>NC_059131.1:4805000-5120000 GCF_020740605.2 Lemur catta
TGCCCTACCCTGGAAGGCCAGCAGACAAGTGAAGACAAATGGGACTGTGATGTGCGTTCTAACAGCACAACCTTAAAATTTAGATTTCCCCAAAGAAACACAAAGGACCGATGAGGACATGAAAAGATGCTCAACATCATTAGTCATCAGTGAAATGCAAATCAAAGCCTCGATTATAATAGATATCACTTCACACCACACTAGAATGGCTGTAATCAAAAAGGTTACAATGTGTTGGTGAGGATATGGAGAAACCAGAAGCCCCCTGCACTGCTGTGGGAATATAATACCAAGTAGCCTTTTTACAAATAAGTCTGACAGTTCGTCAAATGATTACACATACAGTTACCATTTGATCTAGCAATTTTGCTCCTAGGTATACACAAAAAAAATAAATAAATAAAAGATGTTCACAAAAATCTTGTACACCAGTGTTCATAGCAGCATTATTTATAATAGCCAAAAGGTGGAAATAAGTCAATGGATGTCAGTCGATGAATGGATAAACAGAATGTGGGTGTATACAAAACAGAATATTATTTGGTCATAAGAAGGAATGGAATATTGATATATGCTATAACATGAAAACATTACGCTAAATGTAAGAAACCAACCACTAATAGCCACATACTGTATGATTCCAATATGTGAAATGTCCCAGATAGGCAAATCTATAGGGACAGAAAGTGGATTAGTGGTTGTCAGAGCGAGGAGATGAAGTTACTTGGGGAGTGATACCCAAATAGTACTGGTTTCTTTATAGAGTAATAAAAGTTTTCTAATATTGATTCTAAGAATGAGTCCATAAGTCTGTGAATATATTAAAAACAATGGAACTATATACTTCTGTGGGCAAATTGTATGGCATGTGAATTATATCTAAATAAAACTTTTTTAAAAAAGATAATCAGAAAACTACAGGGGACAGGAAACTCAAGAAGATATTTTTCAAATGTTGTAATCTTCTGATTTTTAGAAAAGAAACAATAGGACAGATTCTGAACAGAAGGCCCTACACAACTTTTCTTAGAGTTTAATGTTAGCATCTAAGAAATTGGGCAGGCGTTCCCCTTGGAAAATATCCAGTGAACCAGATAAAATTTCAAACATCGATTAAAGGTTAAACACAAATCTGAAATTCAAATATTTAGAAGAAAGTATAAATTGCCTGGTAAACAATAACAATGTCTCTAAAGAACACACAAATTATGTAACTGTACCATCTTGGAGTAAAATCTCTGTGACAAGAAAATATATCCCTGCCCATCCAGCCTTTGAGTGTGTTTGGATCAAGAGATATTTGTAACAGTAATACGGCCATCTGAAGAGAGAGGTGACATTTTAATCCTTCTCAGAACCATCTCCATCAACCCTTGTGTTTTCTAGATGAAAGGCCAAGGCCCAGCAGGAGCAGCTCCCTTTGCCGCAGTCGCTAGCCCACACCTCTGCCTTCTCACTTCCACCTCCTCTTGGCCTGTGCTGGGATTTGGGAGGGGGGTTGCCAAGCCCTCCGGCAAAAAGCCCATGGGCACTTCTGGTTTCTGAAGTATTTCTCTGCTGTGCTCTGGGGCGAGTTGGCATGGGGGTGGGGAGAACCACTCCATAATAGAGTATTTCCCAGAGAACAGTCCCATCTAAAGTTTTCCTTAAACAGGATTCTTGTGCACGGTGTCTCATCTGTGGGGTTGTTTCCTTATTTCTCTTTAGTGAAAACATTTATCCAGGGCTCCGAATTCCCCATCCATCATGCACTTTTTACCCAAGTGGGAACAGAGCGAAGCTCTGGGGCACAGGCACAGCATGTCCTGCCCCTCATGGGCTCCTCCCCACCTGCTCAGCGTCTTCCTGTTGGAGGGTTCTCCACAGGGAACGGGCATGTGAGCAGTGAGCTGGTTGGCCGGGGTCTGCCGGGTCACACGGGAATACAGGCAGGAACCCGCCTGCCATTGCTCCTCTTTCTCCTCCTGGGCCCTGGTCAACGTCCTGAGCTTCTGCCCCGTTCTTGGTTACACATATTAATAAAAACATGTTCACAGCAGTAGAAGTTGTGAAACACTTTTGCTTTTATAAACAAAGTGGACAAGTGAGTCTCTTGCTCTTCCCAGCCACTGTGAAGCTCCTCATCTGAGATCATTTTATAGTTAATCAGCTGGGCCCTGGTCAATCAGCAATCAGGGAGTAGGGAGTTCTCAGCCTCTGACGCCAGCCTGCTACTTACACACGTGTTTCCTGTACCACGATGCCTCCCAGTAGCCTGAACCATGACTAGGAATATCCTATTCCCACAATAAATTCCTGGTTCCTATTACTTGCTGGATCTCCCATGATTCTCGGTCACCGTGGACATAAGCAGGGCCTCTTGCCATGCCTGGAACAGCAAGGCAGAGACTCTCCCTCAAGGCAGAGACTCAGGCTCTGATGCCGGGCATTTGCCTGGCTGGCACATCGGTGCCGTATTGTGCCCACAGAGCAGACCATGAGTCTGTCCCCAGCTTGTGTCTTGTTCATGACAGAGTCATGTTGCTTCCCACCTAAGATCTTAAGAGAATTTCTCAAATAATTTCCATAGAGAAAAGATAAACACACTTTTGTATTGTACAAAGCATCCTTGCCTCCTCGACTTTCTCAGGACACATACAGACAGCCTAGCGTATAGAACATCTTTTTGTCATCTTTCACCCTAAGAAAAATGTTTTAGGCACACAATGGATTTTGGAATGGAAGAAGAAATTTTAGATCTTACTCTCTACTCTTTACCAACACAAAAATCTTACCTCAGGTCCCCAATAAATGTGGAGGACTGAAAGATTGAGAAGCTAATAAAATTTGCAGAAAGTGGTTGATTCCGAGACCCAGCTGCGGGCCCAGTCAGCTTCCTGCACACTTACCCACCCACCACTGGTTCCTCACTGACTGAGCATAAGGTCTACAGGTAAACAGGGAACACTGTGCTAGAAAACCTGGGCATTTTCTGGTTAAGAAACAAGCCTTGACTTAAGTAGACAAGAAAATTCTATTGGTGGAAAATGGTTATTTTTTTATATAAAAAGCTTTGTGTGAATTTAAGAAGGATATTATATGTTAATTATGATGCCAGTCTAATAAAATACCAGTTTTTCCTGGATTCCATGGCCTAATGAGAAGGATGTGTGAATATCAAACACATACTAGAATTCAAACTTGTTTACTTATATATGCCCACTAGAAGTTAAAGTTAAAGCAAACCCTACTTAAACAATTTATTAAACCTGACACATGCATGGATCCACATGCATGGATGGTGAATGAGTTCCTTATTTTTCCCTGTTGAGAACGTAGCCAACATCCCATTGTTAACTCCAGCATGGGTATATTGAGCCAACAGTCCATAGTCTACATACACAGCATGAACAATGCCCATTTAACCTTTAAATTAACAAGAGTTCAGTCATTATTTATGACTCACATGCACAAAGGCATACGGTATAGATTTAAGCAGAGGTCATTCTGGAGACTAAATCAACAGCAGAGTTAGTTAGCTGGAATTCATTAGGGATGAACAGTATTTGGCTGATTATGCAAAATTCCTAAGGTTTTCCTATTTCTAGATCAGATTTCAGCTTTACTGGGTACAATTCTTTGTGCACTGATTTTTTTTTTTTATTGATGATGTTAAAAGGATTTTGGTGTTTTAAACTTTGTACACAAACGTAGCAGGCAAAATCTTTCATAAACATGTTCTAAGCTCTTGGCAAACTTTCCTCAGGAGCAAATATTAACTCCAGATAGTGTTTATTAGCTTTTATAAAATAATCACTGTAATAGTGGCATGTAACTGCTAGAGGTAAATGCTTATCTAGGCCAAGAATTAATCAAGTTTGAGCTCCTTAACAAAACCCAGTCAGAAATAATTTATTTCTTGCACAGTTTACATTTTAAAATAACAACGTGATTTTCTCCTGATTTTGCTTTGCACTGTGACAGTGACTTCATGAAAATGCACTTCATCTTGCCTGTGCTGTTAACACAGGAACACACAGAAGCGAATTCTATGTTACATAACACGGAAAAAAGCTACGAGAGACTCCATAATGTGACTTTTTGCCCCACATCTCCAGGACTGGCCTAAAACTTGCAAACAGATCCTCCTAATTGAAACAGTTGCTATGCTCCCATATTTATGAATCATTTTCACTACTTTCCTAAATATTAAGAAGTATATACTGATGCAAAACACCTGCTCTCTGTAAGACAACTCAGCCAAGAGAAGAAACGCTGTCAAATTATTCAGAAGCACGTTTGCAAGCAATCCAGGCTTCAGGGGAAAACAAAAAGGCAGACAAACTTTCCTGCTGGGCAGTTCCCAGCAAGCGAAGCCAGTGGGTCTTTCTGAGCAAGGGAGGCCACTGCAGAACAGTGGGGTGAGACACTGAATGCACAGACAGACAGTGGCCAGACCACGGGTAAAAACAGAACTCTGACCCATCACCTGCAGCCAGCACCTCAGGAAACCAACCCCTTATCTACGGTAAACAGTCCGGGAAGCCAAACTCCCAGAATCGGGCTTGCAGAAGTCGGATCCTCGCTCCTAGTGACCATCCAGGACTGGAAACCACAATGTCTATAGCAATTGGCCAGAGGCCAAGACTCGATTAAATAACTGACAGGTCCCCTAATGTTTGTCCCTTTTTCCAACTTAGGACCAACCAGAGAAAGCCAATTATGCTCCCAAAACCAATGTCATAGGAGGCCCTGCGCTAGTTAGCCAACTCCAGCTTCCCTCTGCCAACAGCACCCCTGAAGCCCTCTCTTTGTTCCACATGAAGCTGTACCACTCCTCTGCCAGCCTTTGAACCTCTACCAAAAGCAAGTGACGGTGGCCGACTCCCTCACAAGAGCAAGCTCAGAATAAATAGCCTTTGCTTTTTCTCATTTGGTTGGTCTTCACTGATTTCCACAGGTGAAATATTCTGTTCAGCTCCTTTGCTTCGAGGGACAGAGATGCATCCAGGTGCCCTCAGCTGTCCTTCCCCTGCCTCTCTCCTCTTCCTCTTTAGCCTGTTGTTGTCCTGCTAAGATCTCCGGCGCCCTCCCTGCTGGAATCCATTTCTCTCCTGCAGGGGCCCCAGCAGGAAGGTCTGATTCCTCTGCTCGCTCAGCGGCTGGGAAGGCGCGTTCCTCTGCGCACAGCCGCGAGGCAGGTGCAGACCCTGCTCCGGTCACTCACAATCATGACATCAAGATTCATTTTTCTTAAAGCACAGGGCTTCTTTTCTCAGAAATGAGTTTTAGAAGCCAGCAAAAATACAGACTAGAATAAAAGTCCACAGGTTTCCTCCCACCCCCATAAAAACAAAACAAAACAACAAACAAAATAAAACATCCCATAAAGTTAAAAAAGATAAAAAAGATACTTAACTATCACAGTGTGAGAGAATTACATGAATCAGTACACTGTCAGTTGTCAACTATGTCCCTGTTCTATTTGTTTTGTGAATGTGTGGAATTGCCTGTTTTTCAAGATAGAAATATTGTCCAAGGGAAAACCTTGAGCTCTTTGATAAATCCCACCAATAAAGACATCCGATCTGTGTATAACCACGCATCCTCCTGCAGGCCGGCTTTCAGTGCACCTGCCCGTGGGAACTCCTTCTTTCACGTTGACGTTTCCCAGTTTTGCAGAACTCCGTTCCCAGTTTGCTCACCCCTTGTCAATATTTTGACATCTAGATAGGGTCCACTGTGGCTTCCTTCTCAGGATTCGTAATTATTTCAAGCGATGGCCAAGTAAGAATCACAGTGTTCACTCCCTGGCACTATGTCCGTGGCTGCATCTGCCCAACATCCTTTCTGCATTTCTGCATTTCTCCTTCTCTCCTTTCCTCCGATCCTCTTCTTCCCCTACCTCCTCTTTGTCTCGCTCCCATTAAAATTTCCTCCTTTACCGGACTGAAAATTCCTAAAAGAAGTACAACGGTAACCAGCACTTCTCCAGAACCCAAACCATCGTATCTTAGCACCACCTGCCATGTGTCGCCTGCCTCTCACCCTGTCACTAATTTCAATGGCATCCCACCCCCTTGCAGGGAACAGGGAGACCAGGCACTGCCAGGAGGCCACCAATCTGAAAGCCTGGGCTGGGTCTTCTCTCTCCCACCACCCTGTGCGCTCCAGCGAGGCCCTGGAAAGTGTCTCTCGCTCCCTCATCTATAAGAGGAGTGGGTTGAAAGGCTGATCTTTAGCTTCTAGCTCCAACACAGAGTTTAACGACAGAGATAAATGCTGGCAGCACAATACATTGAGGGGCCGTATAATTTTTTGTCTAATCCAGGACATTTTTGTGAGTGATGGGAGGGTGCTATTATAATTGCACTGGGATAATAAAAATGAACCTGAACATCCTGGGCAAGCTAGAATATATGGTCACCTTATCTGTGGAATACAGTGAAAGGGCATCAGGCCTTCCATGGACAGACTGTGCCTAATGTGAAAACATTCTTGCGCATAAAAAGGAAAGTTATTTATACATTTTATGATGTGCATAGCCCATACTTTAAAAGTAATGCCTTATATTTACCATGATTTATAATTGGCAAGACTTTTCTATATTTGCTTTCTTTTACCATGATTGGATAATGTTCAAATTACTACTACTTTGAAAAAATTTAGTAATTTTTCCAAAATTACATGACTAATTATTTCACCTCCCATGTTCTTCCTGTGCAAAATGGAGGACACACTACATCCAGCAAGGGTCTTTGAGACAATGAAATAAGATCACATAGGTACGTCACCCCACGCAGTACCTGGGACACGTGAGGTCCTCAAAAACAGTTTCCTCCCTTCATTTCCTACCTTGTATGTGATAAATTCAAACGACCAGGGATAATTCCCATTGAAAGGAAATCGCTTTAAAAATCATTAATGTGCCGTTTGTATGCTTTCTTTTCCAACAACTATATTTTATGTAAACTGAGGTTTTCTTAGTTTGTTGAGAATAAGTTAAAATTAGCACCTACTCCTACTGACTGTGGCTGACTGTTCTAATGGTGGAGAACAAGTTGAAATCGGCATACGCTGCTCCGGCCCAGTAGCTGCTCCCGCCCAGGACCAGCATATGAAGAAGTTGAAATGAGCATCTACCGCTTGTTCATAATAGGTGCAGATGTGCTTGAATTTCACAAATAGGATGACATGTCCATGAACACAACGGAAGCTTGCAGAGTCCCTACTGCCGTAAGAAATTTTGATGTTAAAGCTAGAAATACACTGTGAGGACGCCAAGAAAGACCATGTCTGTACCCAAACAGGCGCTACTTCCAAGCTATGCCTGGTGAATGGATGTGACGGTGGCTGGGAGGAGCAGTCAGTTAATCGTGTGGAGACACAGGCGAAGCAAGGCCAACATTTCACATAACTAAACAAGTACAGATTAGTAGCCTGTTTCACTGTTTTTTGTTTGTGTCTCTTTTCCAGTTTCACAGAAGTGGACAATGAGCCCAACGCAGGTGTGGATTCTGGAGGATTGGGCCGGAGCCTGAGCTTCTGCATTTGTGACGACTCCCTGGATGATGCCACAGCGCTGGTCCTCAGATTTGCTACTTTGAGCAGCAAAGGCACAGCGGGGAAAAGGAACTCCAGCCAGAATAACTTCAGGGAGCCTGGATAGCTCCCACGTGGTCATAACCCTCCTGAGAGGTGCTGTGTGTCCTGGAACAAAATGCTAACCCTCTCTGGACTTTGGCTTCCTCATTTGCAAGCATAAGGACAGGAAGGGCCTCTGTGGCCAGTTGCAGGTCTGTGATTGTCCCACCTCAGTTCTCATGGCCTTTGCTCCAGGCAGCAGGGGAAGGAAGGAAAGTCCCCCATAGTCAGTTCACAGCATCAGGTCTCGGAAGCATGGTAGGAGCCACCAGGTTTGTAAAATGACTTCTTTTTAAAAGGACACTTGGCATTAAAACTAACTCTAAAAATGGGCCAGTGAGACCTCAGTTTATTAAAATGAAGTCAATTGTAATCAGACTTTGGTTTGAAATATTTCCTTCTTTAAGGTACTTCCTGAGTGCCGAGAGAAGAGAAGCAGGCTCTGGCAAGTAGGTCACTGGGGCTGTGTACGATCAGTGACTCATTCAGGATTTTGAGTGTGGACTGGCTTGGGGCTTCGTTGTCTCCACCGGGGAGGTTGATAACCTTTGTACTGAACATGGTAGGTGAGTTATTAAAGCTGGAAGGACCTCTAGGAATTGTAAAACCCCTTTGGCTCCTAAAAGCTATTTTTTGACTCTTCACTTCTTTAAAATAATTTTCCTACAGGGTCCAAATTATGAGGTCCTCATCACCCACTAAATTGGTTGTCATTCTAATCAATTCCCTTCATGTTAACCCAGAATCCATAGAGGAGGTGGTGTAAAAGTAGGCCAAGTTCACTGTGTGTAATTTATTTGGTGTCAAGAAAATAAATCATCACATAGCAGAATTTATACAAAGCACATGATTCATACCCAAAAACTTGTCCTTTTAATTGGCAAAGTGCCGTTGGCAATGCAGAATATGGGTGAGAGGATTTCTAGAGCTACTTTCAAACCCAAGCAGGAAGGTGCTGGTGACACCGTGTGGCACAGAGCACCTACTGAGCTGGCCTTGCTGGGCCACGGGTGGCGTTCAGATCCCCACGTCCAGGAGGGGTAAACGCAGTCACTGTGCTCGTGAGCTGACAAGGATGCCACTCCCTCGCAGACAATCTCGCTCTATCCCACCTCTTACTGGCGTGGCCTCTCTCAGGGCGATGCTGCAAACTGCTCTCACGAGCAATTTAGCTAAAATGTGCAGGTGAGCATTCTCAGAGTTAGCAAATTGGACCCGCCGAGCCTTTCGGAAGGCTCTGAAAAGCCCCAAGAATGGAATCTTGAACTCAGAAATGCAGATGGAGCCGGCAAGTCCACGGAAACATCCTCAGGGGCGGGGCGGGGGGCGCAGGAGGGAGAGGAGCCTTACAAAAACAACGTCCCCTTCCAGGCAGCTCCAGCCAGACACAAAGTAATCGCGGTAATAGATACCACATGGGCATCTACTGTGGGCTGCACTGAGGGGGGGCTGCACATGTTACTTCATCTAACTTTGCCCTCACGATGTTCTCATGAAGCGGTTAGCACAGGGCTCCGTGTACACATGCAGCACTCAAGATTCAAAAGCAGGAATGGCTTGTTCAAGGGTTAGAAAGACGTAGAAAGGGAACTGGTTCTGCCTGGTCCCACCCTGTGTCCCTCCTCCTGGCTGTGCTGCCCACTCCTTGGAGGCATTTCCATGTCTTGACTCAGCGCCTGGGACTGCGGCCAGGTTTCCTAATGGGGCTGGGGATCAGGTCCCTGGGGTCGCGGCCTATTTCTCTTGACTTCAGAGTTCACTCACCTTGTCCTAAAAGGGTAAGAAATTGTAACAAAAAAGGAATTAACGAAGGCATTTTTAAGAGAAAGCGGTAAGTTTGACAGTCCAGTACGGCAATTGCCTTAGAGTATTTTATGACCGTCATGTGCTATTTCATTCCCTGATACTCCCCCAAACACACACATCTCCAAACAATCTCTATTTGAAAGCACAATAGTTATTAACCACACTTTGCACCCCAAAATACCAGATGGTAGAAATAACAAAGAGAAGCAAAAGGAAAAAATTTAATGTCTCTGAAAAAACAGCCTGCGAAGCTGCGTCTCTGATGTTACAGGCAGCAGCTTCAACTATCGTCAGAGGATAAATCAATTTGCTGCAGCTGCTAGGTACGACCAGGGCACGGGGCCAGAGCCGTGTTAGGGAAAAGAAAAAATTCTGGTTGTAAATCCACAGCTTTAGATTCTGAAACTCCCAAGGTTTCCTACAGTCCCTGCCACCCGCCTACGGGAAGCTGCGGCCCGCCTGCAGCCTGCCGTCCTCACCCCCGTTGTCCTTTCCATTTTCAAATTATGAAAAGGAGATGTCTGCACAGAGGCAAGCCACACCCCAGAGTCACTTTGGCCGCCCCCAGGGTGCACAGCAGCTTCCATCACGAACAGAACACAGGCAAGGAGCTTCTCTCCCTGAGGCAGCCTTCGCTCCGATTCTATTTGCTAAGATCTGAGCAAAGCGGGGCGTATTTCCATGCCATGTTTGTGATCTACCTAATTTTCCAGAGAGGGAAAGGTACACTAAAGGGTCTTTCTGAGGCTGTTGCCACACAGGTTTCTCGCCCTGTCGTTTCAGAGCCACTGTTCCCCCTGTTCCCTGAAGCCCGCAGAAGGCCACAGCCCAGTGTTTGTGGACGGCCTCCTCCAGACAGTTCTGCTGGGGAACAAAAGAAAAGCAAATGACACGAAACTCCGTCTGTTAGGACGATGTCCGATGTCCTTGTCTGGGGACGAGGGGCGGGCAGGGGAAGACGAGGACAGATGGAACCTGGGAAACTCGCCCTGCTCAGGGCAGCCACAGGGAGGTGGCTCCACACAGGCTGTCCCCAACACACTGAACGCAGGCTGTGCTGGGAACAGCGAGGCAGAAGGACCACAGAGGACAGGAGAAATTGAATGGGACACACAGAACAAGCCACAAACAAAAACTACAGTCCTGTTCTGCAGTATCTGAGACTATGAGAATCAAAGCTGGGGAGAGGGTGGGGCCATAGTGACAAGGGAACCAGCATTTATCACAGTGACAAGGGAACCAGCATTTATCGCAGCCCTGTCACCTTCCTAGCCCGTGTGCCAGGCAGCAAACGTGTGTATATATGAGATACAAAACTGACAGATAAATCTTGTTTAACTCTTATTTAACAAACTGTAACTGAGTATTACCCCCAACTTACAAATAAGGAAACTGAAATTCAAAAAGTATAGAATTATCCTGTGGTCCCATGGGGTGGAATGGCCACCAGAGTTATTGGGGCCCTGGCTGGGTCCCCTGTCTGTGTTTCTTTCCACCCAGGTTCTGTGGGAGAAATGTTTCTCCCTCCCTTGCAAACCCCTGCTGCTCTTCCAAGACTCCTCTCCAAAGCGTCTCCTGACTCCTCCCAACCTCGCCACCAACCCAGGAAGAAATGCTCACACCCCACACCCCAAAGCAGACTTCTGGAGTAGTATCTAGAACCTTCTGGGGCTCTGGTTTGTCCACAAGGCATCTGCCCACCAGGCCACCAGCGGCTGCTGGGCAGCACCCTGAGTCTGTGCGCGGCCTCTGCACAGACGGAACTCTCTGGAAGCAAGGACACAACCTTCTTCCCACTGCCCCATTCCTCAGCGCCACGTGGAACAACAAGAAAATGACATGAAGCACAAGAGGGCCCACATCAAAAGTCCTAAAAGGCAAACTAAACAGGTTTCCAGCTCTGCTGAGAGCTGTCTCCCTATTTTAGTTTTCCCAACACCTGTCCCAGAGGTGGAGGGCCTGGCTCCTCCCTCCTGACTTCCTGCTTTCTCAAGTCTATGTGAATTCACCTGGGTCCCAAACGTGATGAAAGAAAACTGTGCTCTTCCCTGATCCAGGGAAATTTGGAAATTTCTTTTAGTGATAATAAGAATAAGAACAACATTGTTTGGCTCCCTTTGTACTGGCTGAAAACATTTTGCTCAGATTAGCTGTAAAGATTTCAACACCAACTGCATCATCTATCAGAGATGGGAAATATAAGGCGGCCCCGCAAATCAGCCAGCATTCGAGAGTTGGAAAGAACTTTGATTAAACAAAGGGAATGTCAGGATGTTTCCTGAGCCCCAGACTGAAATGCCATTGTCTGGTTAAAAACTGTATTCAGCACAGCCCTGGGCTTTGCCGTCCGACGTGGCTTCGCCTGGGAAGCGTGTTCTGACCGTGAACCTAAAGAGAGATCCGCAACTGTGACTAATTGTTTTCAGTTCTCATTGATTGTCAAGACTCCTGACAAAATCCTCAGAAATAGAAACTGAAATTGCTGCATATGCAAGACTTTCTCAGTGTGTATGAGAACACTCCCAATACAAGCCCCCTTTCCATCTGGTTCCAGAACTCCTCAGAGAGAAGGCAGGGCACATACAGAGCACCAGAGTAGCAGCGATAACAGATAACAATTTCCTCCAGGATTAAAGATTCCCTCCGCTGAGGCCGGAGGTAAATCTACACCCATGTGAGTGCACACGTAGGGACCCTGGAGCCAGCCAGGTAAGACTGGTTTTGTGAATGAATATAATTCAC
This sequence comes from Lemur catta, assembly GCF_020740605.2. Lineage (NCBI taxonomy): Eukaryota > Metazoa > Chordata > Mammalia > Primates > Lemuridae > Lemur > Lemur catta. The sequence continues at coordinate 4,817,172 of NC_059131.1, forward strand.
TGGTCCAGCTGCAAAAGGAATCTAACAATGTGACTCCACCACTCTGAAGCAGCTGAGCCCATTAAGGTTCAAACTGGCAGCCTTCTACTTCTTACTGAGGGAAGAGAAGGGAGCCAAGTTTTGAACAATTACAGTTTGTCACTTTAAAAGGCATACTGGTTGCAGCGGAGGTGTGCGTGATTGCTCAGGTGGAAATGCCTCCCCCGGAGCCTTCAGAAGCTCCCTCCTCTTTTGAAAAGCTCATCCCAGGAAGGCAGGGTTGGATACCACAGGGAAATAAGTTTGTCCTTTTGAGAGCCAAATTCTCTTTCACTGATCAAGGCAAAACATCACTCTATGGTGATGTTCTGGTAAGAACATCTGAAAGTAAGAACATCTTCTAAGAGAAACGCGAGTCAGATGTTAGGACTCCCAACCATTGTACAAACTTCTGAATTTGCAACAAAGCCTTGGTGTCCTTGATGAGAGCAGCCGGGTTCCATGTTGTCAGTTGTTGGTGGCCAGTAGTGAAAAAGAAAATAATGTATACATACATGTACATATGTGTCTGCATGTATAGTCATACTTAAATTCACAAATAATCTATGTTAACCAATAGCAGCACTTCCCTTTTTGTGTGAGCATATTCACAGAGGAGGGGGATATTGGGAAGTCTGAATCCTAACATTGATCCTTACAAGGTAAATTCATAGGAGACTTCAATTCCTGCTGACTGGAACTCAGCTAGAGCATTTCCTGATTAATTGGGAATTTTCATGTATGGGCCAGGGACTTGATTTGCATAAAATGTGTGTTGAAAATGCACACTTGGAATCTTATGAGTATATCTGAAAGTGTCTGTAAATCACAAGTTCGCACAAATGACATCTTCAGGACACTCATCCGCACTGGACTGGCCATGGGCAGAAGGGTCTATGCAGGCGCTGGGCTGCTCCAGGCTGGCACGCCCAGGTGGACCCTCGGCTACCTCCAGGGCATGGCCATTCTGCAGAGCCCACCTGCAAGTCCACCCAGGAGGGGTGCTGGCTGGGGCTTCAGGTGGAGAGTGGCTGCCTGGCAGGTGGAGGGGAAGATGGGAGTGGGTAGGAATCTGCTGGGTCCTGCCCTCCCTGGGGAAGCTGTACTTCCACTTATTTTGCATAACAGGTCTTCCAATGGCAGGTCTTTGTGGGGCGGTGAGGAATTTCACAGTTTAACTAACTGGGGTGGATTTTGGAATCCACTGGGCTGGGTGGTTTGTAAGCATTCAAGCTTGAATCCCTGTAGTGCTTCCTCTGGGTAATCTGCCTTTTGGTTTTCCTAAAGCATCTTAATAAAAATAGAAGCCCTTCCAAACTGTGACATTCACAAAGGATGAAATTTTCAAAAGCGTCCTAATGTCCTTTGATGAGAAAAGTCCTGCCTGGCGTGGAGGCCTGTTATTCAGGCGAGCTGCTATTATGGCAGTCAAATATTTTGGAACCTACTGACCTATGTCAACACTGAGGGAGAGGATGCATTTGTCACTGGGTCTCATTTCCTATCTGCACTCGCCAGAAGTTTCCAGAATGCATCATTTTTTTATCACCGAGTTTCATCATTTTCTCTCTAGACTTTCATATCTTCTTAGTGGTCATTTTGGCAAACCTTACTCGTATAAACTTACTCCACGGCTTATGAAATATGTTATCTCATTTGATCTTCCCTCTTATAAAAGGAAGTATCGACTACGTCTATTATTTCTCCTCCAAAATTATCACCTCAAGTATGAAAAAAAATAAAAGAGAAAAAAAAATGGTTGGAATAGATATTAGACTTTTTTCCATTGCAAATTATCTTTACAAACAGGCGGCTTGGGCTCCGCTCCAGCGTGACGAGAGGCTGCCTTTGATTAAGTGGTGTTTCTAAGCGACGTCGCCGGGCAAGCCCGAGGGCACCGGGGGCCAGATACTGCTCTGTGACTTCAGCCAACACGCGCTTCTGCCGGACATGCATCCAATTTGATGCTTGTTTTGTTTATTATCAGTTTTCACATCAGAATCTTAAAAGGTACAACTGAAAATCACACAGATTCAGGGTCCCTCCTGACATAGATCGCCGTCTATCGTACCCCACTGGCCCAGCCAAATACCAGCATTGCCCTTCAAGCAGATGAGCAGCTGAGTCTCTAGACATCCACAGCCTGTTTTCAGAAGTGTCTCTCTCTCAGACACGCTGCTGGAGCATGGTGTGGGGCCATGCACTAGGTGGCTGCTCTGAGGCCCCTGCCTGAGGGTCCAAAGCTTCTCACCATGGAGATGTCAGTCAGCTCAGGTCATCAGCTGCTATTTCTGAGCAGATCTCCTGGGGCAGCCAATGTAAAATGTGGCTCCTTGTGGCTCATCCTCTGCCAGGAAAGAGCAGCAGGAGCAAGGCTGAGAGTCAGCAGTGCCCAGGATTTTGTATAATATCAGTGTTGTCCATTGGCAGTAATGGTCATTGTCACGGTGCTTGCGGAATATGCACTGTGTGCCACACGCTGCCATACAGCAGTGACAGGGCTTGTGATAGCTCTGAGACAGATGTTATCATTCCTACTTTAAAGATGAGAAAGATGAGTCTAAAAGGACCTGCATCATTTGTCCAAGGTCCCCGAGCAAGTAGGCAGAACCTGGACTCAAACTCAGACCTATCTGACTCCAAACCAATGTCCCAGTCGCCTGCCTGGATCCTCAATGCCCGTGGGGAAACTCGGTTTACACTGACATCCAAACCATGAAACCAGTGATGAAGGCCTGCGAGCTTAGTGTCAGCAATGAGCATCCTTTTAGACGGAGAGTTCTAATAAAAGTGTATACAATTCCACCCTCCCTTTAAGGAGGAGAGAAAAACCTAGGAACTTGCTTAACTTTTTTTATAAAATAGTTTGTCTTTTTTATGGGTACTGTTTGCAAATAAATCCTTCATGGAAAAAACCTTTTCATCATTCCACATCCCAGATCCTACAGGCACCTGCGTTCCAACTCTTCAGGGAGGCAGGGGAGGACTCGGCATTCTTTCCGGGCGTATCATCCCGCCCCACGTGTTCAGGAGAAGAATTCGTCTCTGAACAACTTACTAGGTCTCCAAAATAGGCCACCATCTTTGTAATCAGAAAGACTAAATCCTCCTTAAAAGAAACTTCCAAGTTCTGTATTCTTATTTTCAAATGTGTAGTAATGATTTGCTCATTGCTGTAAAGCTCCTGCCACACGCCTCCTCTGGAAAGCATATCGTGCACTTTCCCTTCTTTGGAAAACCCCCCGCTAATCTCGCAATCCCATAATAGCATTTTTCAAATCACAAACCAAGATTTGTTAGTGGGGTCAGGAAATCAATTTAGTAGGTTGCCATCAGCTTTTGTCTTAATTAAATAGAAGAGAATGTAGAATAGTCTAGAAAAACATGAGAATGTCTCATCTATGGCATTCGTTCTCAACCAGGAGTGAGTTTCCCCCAGGACACACTGGCAGTGTCTGGAGACACTCGTGGTTGTCGAAACAGGAGTGGAAACACTACTGGTGTCTCCTGGGCCAGGGATGTTGCTAAACATCATCCCACAGCGCACGGGACCACTCCCGCCACAGAGAATGACCCAGCCAAAATGTCAGCAACACCGAGCTGGAGAAACCCTGATCTATGGTAAGTTTTGTTCCTAAAACTGTTATTCTGTCGTGGGGGTGGGTGGGGAGGGAATGCACTGGGCATGATGGGAAACTTAAAATGGATTTTTACTATGTGCTGAACTCTCAAAAGTTTTTGCAAATGCTGTTGTAAAATGCGCGCAGGGAGGGGTGAGGGGTAAAACTTACCTAGTGGGCACAGTGCACACTGCTCTGGTGACGGGCACACTGGAAGCCCAGACTTCAGCATGATACAATTCATCCATGTAACAAGAACACTTGTACCCCCTAATATTTTGAAATAAAAATTATTTTGAAAAATAAAATTAAAAAAAAAACCAGATGCTCATCTCTCTTTTTAGAACGAAGGCTTGAGTGCAGGGCTATGCAGAGACCACTGCTGGGAGAGGCGAGAACACGGGCTCTGCAGATGGCGGGTTACGTCCTGCGTGGGGCAGCTCACGTACCTCCTCGGTGTGTTCTTCATCCCCCGAGTCGTTTCACACCTGGACCTCCTCACAGGTAGACTGTGAATGGATGAGGTAAGCCTTTACCTGCCGCCAGCGGCTCACGTGCAGGGAGTGCTCAGTAAATTCTGGCTACTGTCGGGAACAGTTCTCTGCCGAGGGACCTTCAAAGCAAAACCGCTTCTACTTGGGAGCCAGCAGCCCATGATGGAAAGGCCAGAACTCTGCGGTCGGAATACCCTAGACTCAAACGCTGCCACTGACCACTTTCTTTATAACCTTGGCCAGGTGATGCCATCTGGCTAAAGCTTATCAATTCATTCATTAGTAGGTTAGCAATAAGAGTACCTAAACTCAGGTGGTTTTAGGGAGAATTCTATGAAATAAGTCATGTGACAAAGCAACACACACATATACACACAGACACACACATATACACACATACACACGTGTGCATACTTACCTACACAGACTCACAGATTCACATAGACATGCATGCTTGTACATGTGCACACATGCATACACGTAACATGCACACATATGTACATACATACACACATGCACATGCATACCTACACAGGCACATAGACATATATGCATATACATGTACACACATGCATGCACATGTGCACACATATGTACACAAGCACACACGCTCCATCCACCCAATAGAAATTAATCCCACCCCTTTTCTTTTGAGTACTAAGTACTTAACAGAATAGTAAGTACTTAACACACGGTACGTGTTAAGAAGTAAATGGCTTGTCTGAAACCCCTAACTTGCGAATGTATCGATATCCTCACGTGCTTCTCCACGTCGCATCCTGTGGTGCGGAAGGGTGGGAATTCCTGTCCTCCTGGGATGGGGAACCCAGGGAGCCAGGCAGGAAAGGAGAAGGGACACTGCCGTTGAGCTAGACCCCGTCCCTTCAATCAGATGGGCCCAATTTCCTCATTCATTAGCTAAAGGGGCAGACTAAATTATTTCCAAGTTCCCCTGGATTTTTGAAATCATGACAACGCGACACTCTTTCCCGGACATCAACGCTGCGCCAGGGGCCACCACAGCAGGCCCCACCCAACCGAATGGCCTTGTGGACACTTAAGTAAAACATGTAGATGTTCACTCTTCAAAAAGATGAATTTGTGTAACATGGCACTTTGAGCAAAGGGCCCGAGTCACATCAGTAGAACCCACTGAGGGTCTCCTTGTAGAAGGAGTAAAGCTTTGGGCCAAGGACCCTGCTGACCCAGCATGTTTTGTAATAACCAAATTATAATCTCATCGATGAGTTCTTACCTGTGTCATTTGACAAGGGCACATTCTTAATCTTTGAGGGAGCAGCTGACTTGACGATCATGCTGCTGCTGTTATATAAGACTGTAAACTTGAATTTTGAAATGTTCCTTTTTGGTCACATAGCCCAAGGGACAGGCACAGAGGCTTCAGGCACAGAGCCCAGGGATCCCAGAGCTCCAGACGCCGTTGTCTTCTCAAAGGGTGCACTGTGGCATTGCACAATGCCTGGACTTCCGTGCCAGTAACTCACCCCAGCCCGTTGGTGGGACACTATCCCACCATGAGGTAGCTGCGCGGGAGATCCCAACCCAGCTGACAAATGAGCAGGAAGCCCATATAGTCAATTGGACTTCATCATGGCTGGTCACGGTTCCTGTGCTTTAAGTCTTTAAAATGCCTCCCCACACCTACAGCACAAAGACCAGACCCCACGGTGTGGCCTCCAGGGCCCCTTCCCAGCCTCACGGTCCTCGAGCGGGGCCCACTCTGGACTGCTTCCGTTTAGGGTGCCATGTCCCTTCCCATTCCCCTGCTTGGGAACCCCAGACTGCCTCTGCCAGGAACGCCCCTCCCTCTCCTCTGTCCTGTGACCAGGGTCCTCTCCAGCTGACACTCCCCCACCCCATGTGCAAAGCCTGCACCTCTGGCTCCGGCGAGCTCACAGCAGCCTTCAGCATCTCTCTTACAAATGCCACCCCACACTGTCACTTTTAACTGACATGTCTGCCTCCTACACAGAGTTGTGACCTCCAAGAGGTCAGGGTCTGTGTGTTTTGCGGGGTGCTGTGGCCCCAGGACTTCACCATCCGCACTTCCAGTTACCCACTCGGTGCCCGAGTTCTCTGCTTAACTGTGATCTCCATAAAGGCCAGGATAGGATCCACCACGTTTTTCTGCCCAGCACACAGTTGTGACTAATAAATCCTGTGAATCAACTATGAGTTTCTAGAGGGAAAGAAACTTCTCCACTTCTATGTGTGTTCCCCAACAGTCAGCACGGTGCCTAGCACATGATAGGTACCAGAAAATGTCTGAATTAGCAGCAGAAAGGGAAGTTGAGACCAGCTATGATTCTGGTTTAACTGTGGCCGGACTTTGTCTACCTTGGCAAGATCTGGTCTTTCAAGGACTCCTCATGAAATAATTAACTGAGGCTTGTTGGAGGCCTTGGAGCTCAACAAACAGTTCAGCTTGGCTTGACTTATGCTCTAGTCTGTGCAGAATTTCTTCTGCACAAACATCATATGTCCCAGGGTGAACCCAAGGGACTGAGAGGGAGGGCAGAGGACTGGTGGCCCGCCTTCTAGAAGGCAGACGCTGCTATTGAGAACACTTTTGAGACACTTGCCCAGTATAATACAATTTTCCCATTTCAGTGTTGCCACTGTCATGCAACCTTAAAACATGAACTGTCCCACAGGAAATAAAAATCGGTTGGGACATCTCAGGTTGCCTCCTATGTCCGACCTTCCAGAACCAGAGTCTTTTAAAGTCGGCCATCTGTAAGCTGTGACTTCCACCTGCGCTTTTCTCCTGTAGAATTCGACTGGTGGGGATGGCTTTGTATCAAAACATCTGTATCAACATTTCCCACAGGACTGCTCCTGGGACACTTGTCCCCAGGGTGACCCGTGGAGAAAGTTCCCAGGTCAACTAAATCTGGGGGTTTAAAGGCTCTTCAGGGCCCTGCGGTCCAGTTCTCTGTTTAACTTTGTCACCCGGCATTTCCCAAACTCTGGCCATGAACTCCGTTCTGTCTCAGTACCCCTGTCTGTGGACGGTGCTTTGGAAAACAAGAAACAACACTCTGGAAGAGAGGTCGGCACACCTTTCTGTAAAGAGCCAGACGGGAAACATTCTGGGCTTTGCAGGCTGCGTGGGGTCCTTGTCTCCTGTTTTTCTTTTGTTTGCTTCGGTTTGTACAAGAACAGGCCCAGGGCTACATTTGGCCCCAGGCTGCAGTCATTTGCCGACTGGCTTTAGCGTATTTCCCCCGACAAGCCGTTGCTGGAGTGGTCTGCAGTCCGGTGAGCTCCTACTGGCACCACGTCCGCAGTGCTCTTGAGAATCTTTCACTCCTCCCCTTTTGGAAGTCTCTGGAAATGGTTCATCCTCATAAAAGCATTTCCTCGGCAATCCCAGGCAAATGCTAAATGACAATGCGCATCGTTAGAGAAGCCCTATCACACCCAGTTGTGATCACTTCCTGTGCGTGGAGCATGGTTGAGCCTGTCATGTGACGCGGTGACGCCCTTATTGCAACCCTGGCTATCCAGCTGCCCGCCGACCACACGGTCTGGTCAGGCTGACTGGCCACAGACAGGGCTGACTCTAAGCAGCTGTGCAGCAACCCTGGTGCACAGGGCAGAGAGCCCACGCTGGGGCCACCTGCACAAAGCGTCATCGCTGGCCGCAGACCAGCTGCCCCGCCAGTCCTTGCTGTGGGTTTTTCCCATAGAGCCGTGTCCAGTCAAGGGCTACAGAATCAAAAACACCTGTGTCCAAATCTTGTTTCCATCACAACACCATTTGTGTGATCTTGAACATGTTAATAAATCTCTTTAAACCTCAGTTCTTTCCCCCAAAAGTGGTACCACCACCTCCCTTGCTGTGTTGCTGGGAGGGGCCCCTGAGGCCTGGGGATGGAGCGGGGAGGTGGGAAGGTGCCAAGGATGCAGAACAGAGTGGGCCCCGCCCCGCCTGCCTCGGCTTCTGAGACAGCTGCACTGAAAGAGCACAACGAAAAACAACATGGAACAAAGGCATGTGCGTGGCTGGGGAAGCACAGGGTGGGGCGGTGGATTCCAGCCAAGGAGCGGGGAGGACCTCACGGGGGCCATCTGAGCTAGAATCTTGGGGAAAATAAGATTTGACCAGTTGGAGAACAGAGGAAGACAGACAGACTTGGGGCAGAGAAAACAGCCGAAGATGTAGAAGGTTGGGGGCACCAGCCTGGAGAATGGCGGCTGCTGGCGTGAGCCTCAGAGGAGACTGTGGAAGAGGCAGGAATGGCTCGCGCGTGTGCACGGGCCCTGCATTCCTGCCCAGGCTCCACCGTGGATTTAATCTGTCCATGAGAATCCAACCAGGGCACCGAAACCCAGTAGGGCCCTCCACGCCCTCCCCACTCCCAGGGGCCTCCTCCCCAGCCCAGCAGTGCAGCCACAGAACGAAGCTCATTCTGCCAAGAAGAACCCCCCAAGGGTGAGCTGTGGCCTTCTCATCACTCTCTTCCCCACAGTGTGTAAAGCGCTTGCCTTCACCCTTGCCTCGCACTCTCAGCCTTCAAAGTAGGCTGTTGAAAATAAATCTAGTAACAGATAAAACTGGTTTATAACAGAATACTTTGGATTTTCCCCTCAAAGACATCTTAGGTCCGCCTTCTGCTGAATTCTGCATCTCTAAAATGTATTAAGATCGTTTGATCCTCTAGCATTCTACCAGACCCTTTCATAAAAAAAAATATTTTAGATAAACCTCGAGGTACCCTATTTTCCTCATTTACAGATAAAAAACAAATCAAGCTTCATTGACTAAGTAGTATATCCAAGCACACACAGCTAGTTGCAGGCAGAAGGAATGACATCCTAGCAACACCGCACAGGGCCGCATTCACTTTGCCATAATGAACACACAGAGTTGAGAATTTGAACTCGGAAGCAACAAGGCAAACGCCTACTTCAGCCTCTGTTCTCCCTCTTGTCGCACCCACAGCCTGGCGAATTTTCACACCCCCTTCAGACACACATGAACACACACACACGCGCACACACACACACACACACACACACACACAGAGGACATTAAAGATGTGTCCAATGAAGACGTGTTCTTTCTGTCATGAGGAAACAGAAGGAAGAGCAAGAAAACCTCCGCAGTGTTTGTTTTCTGCCATTAACGCAGCGGAATATACCAGGCATGCTCACAGCGCCAAGTACAGTTCATGTCCTGCTTCGAAAGGTCCCAGGGAGAAAACGGGCTCCCTGACCTCCAACAAGTCTGTCATTCCTAGTAATTTCCCTGGAATTTTTGTGCCCTCAAAAATTTTCCAATTGCAAAACATTGTACAGCAAGAACTGTGCCATCTGGAGCGTCGATCTGTCCCTAACGCTGTCGGTGCCCTGAACCGCCCTCGGGGCCATCAGCGACTCTCGGTTTTGTCCGGTCACCTTCCGCCCCAGCTTCCCTGTGCCTGTTCTTCAAGTACCAGCCTGCCAGCCCTCGAGTGAACCAGAGGGACAAGGCCTGAGACAGGCTCTGTCTCAGCGACGGGGGTGGGGACGCAGGGTGCGGACCATCAACAGCACTGTTCTGAGGTCCCCTGCGTGGTTGTAAATGCCCTGGCATTTGTTTACCCATGCCAGACAGGAACCAACATTCAGATAAATGAAGTTGGCGCCTGCAAGATTTATGATACACTTCTGTGCTCAGCAATGTTTAATCAGGAAGTTAACATATCTCGCTGTAAAATCCTTTACAAGCACGTGCAAACAGAGAGCCACCAGGAGGACTCTGGCAGGCACAGGGGGTCCGACGGGACCTCCAGCCTCTCAGGGAAACTCAGGGACTCTGCAGATGCCGCACTGGCTGGCAAAGAGAATTAGCAACAACACCGGGGCTCTTTTTTCCTGTTTGTTGTTTTTTTTTTTTTTTTTTTTTTTTTTTTCGTTTTATTTACTTCGGTTTAAGGTTCTTATTTTTGAAGAGTCGAGGTGGTAAGCGGGAACACGTGAGGGGCCTTGTCTCCAGGCACCCCCACCCACCGCCCCGAGTGAGGAACTAGGGAAGGTAAACGAGGGAGGGGAAGCCGGTGGAGTTCAGAGCGTCCGGCAAGGCTGGGAGCGGGCGGAGAATCCGCGTGAGGAATCCCACCTGGAGGAGGAGGCGCCCAGCCCCGTGCCACGAGCCGGCTCCGCGCAGTCTGGCCAACATCTGGAACGGATACCAGAGACTCGGGCGGCCCGGGCTGGCGCGCCGGTCTACCTTTGTACTCCCGCTGCAAATTGAAAAGCAAAACAGACATCAAGGATATATTTATATAACTGTCTTCAAGTTGCATTTTCTACTCCCATCTGCTGCACATGATAAGTTTCAAGTGTTTTCTAATAAAAAAAAAAATGGGAGGGCGGGGTGGAGTGGAAGGGAGGCAGGGTGTGCGCGTGTGCGCCCCAGCACATGCTCCTTATTTGGCGTGGAGACCCAGCTTTCTCGGGCTTCACAAAAAGAAGTTAAAACATGCAGTCTCTGAAGGTATTGCTGTTTTAAAATATTCTGATATGTTACGTGTCACACTTACTCAAAAATGTTCACTGGAGCGCATTAAAGGAAAGGAGGTCTATTTCTTACATCCTTAAACTCCTTGCTGGGGTGGAGAAGGTTGTGGGGAAAGAAGCACATATTTTTGTTGTTAAGTCTTTGGAGAAAAGAGAAATGTGGAGGCGTGAGATGGTGGAGTGAGATATTTAGGGAAAACGTACAGCACAAGATAGAAATGCATCAGGCAGATCCAAGATAATGTAGGTTCGTCTACTTTAGGTAAGTACATGAATCCAGATGTGACTCTGTTGATTATTCACGGACAAAGCTGGAAGCACCACCAGCCACATTTAGCACAGCGTCGGACAGTGCAGTTACCGTCCGGGGCTGGAACCAGCCCTCTCTTTTCAGTCCATAGGAATGGGAGGAAAGAGCGAGGGTGGAGGGATTCCATAACTTTTCTTCCACCGCTAGCCCGTGTTTAGACGTGGAAAGCAAAGCAATGAATCATGAGACAACTGCCCAGATAATTCAGGATTTATTAAAACTAACAAACCAAAAAAAAACAGGCCTAAACATTTGGATGTGCTGGCTAAAAGTAAGGTGCTCTCCTTGCTTCGATTAGCTGGATATTTTTGCCTGTCACTTTAAAGGGGACGGTCCATGTCGAATATCGCCAGAGGAAAGGCAGAATGCCCAGTTCCTCTAGCGACTGGTCCTCAATCCATATTTCTGCTGGTGACTTTCCTCTGTGTCCAAATGCAGACGGGTTCCTGCAGACCCAGAAATCCCATGCCCCACCATAACACGCCAGGGGAAATGTGCACTCGCCTGCTCAGGAGACATGATGGCTGACTTCAGATTGCAGCCAGCAGGAAGTGGGAGAAAGACCAAGATTTTGAAACGAGGCAGACATGAGGTCAAATCTGGGCTCCTCCACTTGCTGCTGAGTAACCTCGGCTTGAGCTTCTTCATTCTCAATTACCTCATCTGGCAAATGAACCTGGTAATACGTATGTCACGGGGTAGTTAGAAAAATCGATGGGTTAACATTTGTAAAATGTTGACAGCGCACTTTTCGTAGGACTTAGTAAATAATTCATATTTTTACCATCCTAATCACTAGTCCAATAAGCGACATGCATGCCGCCTCTCAGCCCCTGCTTACCCACGGCTGACATCCTGATCTACTCCTGCAAACTTGCCCCCCGGGAGAGGCCTCAACCTTAAGATCCTGGCCATCAAACTCTTCAGACACCCACTATCGAGTGATCGAACTTGTCACACCAAGCTAAATCTATTTGTCATGTTGGTCTTACCTGCATCAGACCCTCCCGTTAGCAGAGGGGACAGTTAAGGCTGTTTGGGTATTTGTTGAAATGCCTGTGAGGTACCTGACGCTAGGACAAGTGCTTTGCATTTGACTGGGGGCTACATTTCTCTTCTAGTGGTAACAGGTGAAGGGCACCTGGGTTCCTGAGCTCTCTCACCGGGCGTTCTTTCTCCCCTCCATTTCTCCAAGTTCACTTCCCCTCTATGAGCCCTGACTTGGTAAGAAACCTACCAGCAGGACTGCAGATGGCATACAGACGTGACAACAAGGATTTATGAGATCATGTGATTCTTAATAGCTAAAGAGACCAAGCCATACACTTGCACAAAGTATTTAAACTCGGGAACTGTTATTTTCAGGCCACATATAATTATTTTACTAAAAGAATGCATGCTTCAGCTAAGGATTCTACTTCTGCACTTCTCAGTGCAAAGAGAAAAGAAAAACCGCAAATCATAAAATACGGTTTTGTGTTTAGTTTTCTCTGCAAGGGAAAAGCCAACAGCAGGCAGAAGCCTGTGGTGTCACAGGGTTATCTGAAGCCCTGGGTCACTCCGAGACCCCGTCGCCTCGCATCTGTCCCCCACGGGCACAGAAGCCAGCGCTGGAGGGGTGACACCCGGGGCAGAGGAGAGCCTAGGGGCGCTCAGAGACTCCTGCAGGAGACGGCCCGCTTCCTCGAGTTTCACTCATCTAAACAAAAGGTAGCAGAAGGGTACAGGGAAGAGCAAACACGAACCCCTACATCCCCAGCACCAGCGATTACACCAGACCCCTCGCTGACCCCGCTGACTGTGCACGTGTGCCTCAGTTTCCTCCTCTGTAAGACGGGGCCACGGCAGCGCCGATGCCCACAGGCAATGAGACGCTGCCTGAGTGCTCCCCGCTCACTTCAAAAGCAAACACAGAACGAAATCCAAACCCCAGCCACAACCAAGGTGATTTCTAATGATTCTGTGCATCGTAAATGCGTGCATATGTATTTATGGTAAAAATAAAATACGTTAACTGTATTTATTTGTGTGCACTGTTAAATAAAACGTATAGGACCCTGATTGGGACTGAGCTCTTGCATTAGGCCCAGCCGGTCACACAGAGCTGGAGTCACCAGAGCTGAAGCCCAGACCACTGGGCCAAAGCCAAGCTGTCGTCTGATCTTCCAAGACGTCAGGAGAGAGCAGCACTAGCCAAATCCCCAAACAGGCCAGTGTTAGCCGGCATAAGACAGTCCCCTCTGTTTTAACCCTATGAGGACAGTCACTCTGAAATGATAGATCTGGTTTTTATTTTTCACTTCTGCTTTCCCCAGCCCTTCCCTGTCCGTGAAGCCAATTGCCTCTGCCCAGCCCGACAGAACACTCGTTCCATCTTATATAACAGAATGAGGTGTTGCCCAATTCTAGAATGGCAAATAAAAGCCAGTTCAGATCTTTAAACTGAATTTGTTGTAATTTTGTCTTTTGACAACACACACACTCACACACACACAATGTTTTCTCATTTTCAGCCCTCATGTTTTCTGTTGCCTCTTTAGTTAGGGGGAAGAGTTACAATTACATAAAATTTTGTAACTTAAAAAAAAAAAAAAAAAGTTTTCCCCAAGGTTAAGCAAACACATTGCTATTTGGCCATGAACTTTGGTTGTTTCTCACTGACAAAATTTCCAGTTTTGCTCAATTTCCAAAAGAAGAGTTTAGACTCTTACCTAAGCTATGTTTGTCCAAAGAGGTCAGGATCAAGCCTGAAAGACGTTTTGATCCAGAAAAGAGTAGTCATGCTTTCTGTCACCCGGACACAGTCACGGAAAATTACAGCACAGATGTTAATATTGGATCTTTCGTCTCTTGCCCAGTGCCCCACGAAGCTACAGAACAAAACCAGAAGAAGGAGAAAAATGAGAAAGGCCCATGTGGGATACAAAAGAGGAAGGCATCCATGTGGCAGTTAGTCCCCCAGGCCGAGGGCGGCAGAGGGAGGGAAGGAAGCCGGGAGCAACAGGCAGAAGGAAGCTCAGGGTCTTTCTGAAACCTGGTGGAGGGGACGGGCAGGTGTCTCAGAACGTCTACTCCAGCAGGGCTGGGTGAGCGTGAGTCCCAGCTCTGCCCTCCGTGCCTGGGGACTGCGAGCACACCGCTCCCTCCTCTGCCCATCTCCTCATCTGCAAAGCAGGAATGAAACAGCAGCTCTCTCACAGCGTTGCTCTGGGATTGAACAGCTCGTGTACGTTAAGTGCTCAGAACAGTGATTGGCACAAAATGTGTTTAATACATTTTGCAAAGAAAATAACATAAAAGGACTGAAGGGAATTGTTTCCAATACTTACAATGTTAAGATACAAAGGCCGACAGCAGTGTGATGCTGGCTGACATGGTCCGGGGAGAGGGGAAGAGGAGAGTGACCACTACTGGGTACAGGTTTCCTTTCGGGGTGATGACAATGTCTTGGAACTAGATAGAGGTGGTGGCTGCATGATGTTGGAAATGTACTGGGTGCCACCGAATTGCACACTTTCAAACGGTTAATGACTAATTTTTGCTATGTGAATTTTACCTCAATTTTTTGCAGAATAAAGAAAAAGAGGAAGGGAGGGAGGGAAAGGAAGAAGCGATTGGTAGCTGTGGACCTAAATGGTCCTAGAAAAACACGGCTTTTGCGAGGAATCCCAAGACTCAGAGACAACCCTAACGTGGCCTAAGGGTCACAGCCAGTGGCCTGGCCACTCCTGAGTGCTCCTTGGCCCTTTGCCTGTCTACGGCTGGCACTGAGTCTCGCCAGACCAACTCTACGCTTCTTTGGGGCCACTCATTCGGGCACCCTCAGATTCGTACGATGTGATTCTGGAGAAAGGATGCTCACTCGCCTGCCCTGCTGTCTGACAAGACCCTGGACAAGCGGTGCCTCGTGAAGAACTATGAGAACAGAATCCCTACAGCTTCTCTTCTCCAGGGCGGGTCTTCTTCATGTTCTAATTAAATCATTTTGGAGGGGGTGGGAGCCCACTCCTTGTTCTGTTACAAGAAGACAAAAAGAATAACTGTCACCAACTAAGTCTCAAAGAAGCCATGGAGACCCCCCAGCCCCTGAGCCCACCTCTTTTTCTTAAAAGAAGGAAGGGCAGGAGCCACTCTGGTGCATCTGGAGGCAAAGGAGGAGCTCGCAGGTCTTTGGCGGGGGGCACGGATCCAACAGGCCGGCCAGCAAAGGCTTGCAAATGCACTTTACAGCTCTGAGCCGACAGCTGAGCGCTTCAGAATGCTCAGAAACAGCATGTGCCTTTCAGCTGCCTGCCCAGAACCGCACACCTCCAGGCGCAGAGCAGGGCCTGGCTCAGTCCCGGCAGCGGCCAAGCTGCCCGAGGCTTCTCCAGCCAGCCCGGACCCGCAGTGCGCAGCCAGCAAATGTCTTCCGAGCCCACAGTCAGTTGCTAAAGCATCCTCGCTTTCTTTTAGACTTTGTCCAAAGCCCCTCCCTTTATTTTAGTGCTATTTTCCAAAGTCCTTTCTGTTGTCATCACGTCCATTCATTCCATAAATGTGTACTGAGGACCTTCTATGCATCTATCTCGAGCATGGAGGACTTAGAATGTGAAAATAAATTAAAAGTGATCTTTACCCAGTTTGGGGTGAGGGGAGCTCTGTACAGCAACGTGCATGTACTGCAGCAGGAGGAGTGTTGCGGCCGAGCCCCAATTACAGGCTGCAGAGGAGGCTGCTCCCAAGTCCGTCTGCGCCCAGGGCTTAGGAAAAGGGGGTCCTCCTAAGTCTTCAGATTTGGTAAAGACAGGAGACGGGAAAGGCATTTCCTGAAGGGATTTCCAAGCAAGGCGATCACCAAAATTATATGAATTGGGAAAAAAATGCATTTTAGCATATTTAAGTTATTTTTTTTTCATGGCTGAATTGTGTTTATCTTTTAACTGGGCTTAAATCACCGGTGGGAAAAGAAAGTGAGAGCGTGAGAAAGATCCGAAGGAGGGAGGGAGGGGAGGAAGAGAGGAAAAAGAGCATAACTTACGACTTCGTTCTAATATCACACACAAGGGGGTCACCCAGCAAAGAAATGTGAGAATACCCTTGGAGAGAGTATAAGTGAGGTCAGGAATCTCAGCAAGTAGCAGTTCCCGGTTAATTAGTGGCCAAGACATTCAGACCGTGGCGTGTGCATCAGCGGAATGACTTTGGCTCATGCAGTGATCTCCTTCCAAAATGTGTCGTCTTCTCATCCTGTTTTACAACTACGTGAGGTTCTAGAGAGTATTTTTTACCAAAGCCACAAAGCCACCAAGAAGATGAGGCATCTAAAAATGAACTATAATCAACCATAAGTTAGGGTAGACTTTAAAATAGCTAAAAGAGTAGAACTGGAATGTTCCTAACACAAAAAAACGATGAATGCCGGAGGTCCTGGATACCCCAATTACCCTGATTTGACTAATTCACATTGTATGCCTGTATCAAACCATGTACCCTATAAAACATGTACCCTATAAAGATATACAGCTATTATGGACCCGTAATAGTTAAAAATAAAAAATAAAGTAAAAACAAAGCCACAACAAGGTAATGGAGAGGCTCAGTGTGCGTAGGACAGGGACAATACCCAGGGAGGCACGACAGTGTCCACTAATATCAACAAAAAAGTGCCTCATTCATATTTATCTTCGACAATGAGAACAGCTGTCATCATCTGCCTCTTGAAAGACTAAACTTTCTGTTCACCCAGAGAGGATCAAAAAGAAGTTGGGGACCATCAACCTTAGCAGTGAGTTGTGTGCTACGGAAAGTTAAACCCCAGCTCTGAAGATCACTTTTAGTCCCAAACTGGATAATTCTCATATAGTCACTCTAACAGGAAATTTTATAGACTCAAAGTTCACCAGGAATAAAAGGCTAGAACCAAACACTGTTTGCAGACGACAGGTGAACCTTGTTTCCTCAGGTGAGGATGCGGGAGCTGTAGATCTGTGAGGGGTAGTCACCATGGAGGGGGCGTCTAGGATGAAAGCGGCACTGGCGGATAATTTATTAAAATTCCACTAAGGTTTGGAAACCCCTAAAATATGTTGCTTGGGTTGAGAATCTGTCTTCCCCTCACCTCCACATTTCAACTGATCCACAGCTAGAACAGAAATCTCCCTCCTGCTGTCCATACATCCCTCTCATAAAAACTCTGGCTCAAGTCAAAGTGCCCTACAGACTGTAGCGTGGAAAAAGTTCTCACTTCAGAAGAACAATTGTCTGCTGCAGAAATAAAGTAATGCCATTCCTACGAAAAAATCTATAAACTCAAAACAGGGACACAGAACTAGTGGTTGCCAATAACTTTAACTTCATTTATCTATATTTGGCAAAAATTGTGCTGCAGCTGGAGATGAAATGCTGAGCTCAATAACTGCAGAGACGTGAGCTCCAAAACAGCAATTACTAAGCTGTGCTGCCTTGTGTAAGATTTCACTTTTATTTATTATATTTAAAGCAACTCTCTAACTCTGTACAGTACAGACGGCATTGTCTGTTCAGGCAATAGCTGCTCCTAAGAGCATGTCCACCTTGCTGTTTGTCCACGCAGGTGCTTTCAGGGGGGTGAAAGATTTCTCTTGCAGCCACGTGAACACAGCTCAGATGGCAGCCTCACCACCAAATGCACCTCTCCTTTGTCCATAATTGGAAGAAACTATTCTCATTTTCAACTCAAACTTGGCTTATCACATACTGTGCACAACTCTGATGATGCCTCTTTTTTTTTTATCAGTGGAGATATTGATAATTATAATTGGAAAGCTGAAGAAGAGGACTATAAATATCTCATCAGCTGCCACAGAGTGGGGGGAGGAGAGAGGTGGCAACCTACGCCTCTGAAAGGGGCTGGTGGAGGAAGATGGATCTCACAGCCATTGTCTACCCAGCCCACATCTGTTTCTTATAGCGGGCGATGATTCTCATAGAATTGCAGAAATTGGAGATAGAAAAGGCCGATTAGGTCATCGAGCACAGCTCTCTGCCAGTGTAGGACGATGCTCTATGAGGAAGATGATCTCTTTGTTCTCCTACAAAGCCACGATATTCACAAGTGGCTTTCCAACAGAGGATGGCTTTAGGTGGATGCCAGAGGTAGAGGAGTCGAAGCGTTATCAAAAACCTACTTCTGTATAACAATAGTCTTTTATATGTTTATAAGACATGCCAAGACGGAATGTTAGCAATTCACAGAGCCTAGCACAAACGTTCAAACTCGATTGACTCAGAAGAAACTCAGATTTTTTTTTCCCCCCCAAAAAAGGAGGAATAAAGAGCTGGCCAGGCAGTTATTGAAATTATTTTTTAATCCAGTTCTAAAATTGTTTCCAAAAGTTGAACTTCCTGGGATTTAACACACTTTTTTTTGTGACCATCACTCAGTTTTTTCATATAATGACAACCTAGCTCAACGTTTGAGTTACTAAATAAATTGATGTCTATTTTTGAAGCAAATTCCATCTCATGTGTTTGATGCTGCTTTTTGTCTCTGAAACTTTACTTGCAAAGCCCAGATATCTGCCTAGCCTTCGAATCTACCCCCTTATCTGTCTTGTTCCCCCAACACCATAGGAAATGCATCTGCCTTTGTGTTGACTTGGTTTCTAGTTCTTATTCACACTCTTTTCTTTGGAGGAATCTTTAACGTGAGAAAATCTCCACTGTTTCACCTACAGTCTATGCCTTCTAATCACTAGGAACCAGGCTTTATTTTTTCTATCTTGCCCCTTTTCTCTTGTGTTAGACAAGAGCTCACATAACCAACTTCACATACATTCATGATATTCTGCTTATGACATATGACTCAGTAAACATCAACTCACAAAGTGTGATTTACCCTGGTAGAGGTACCTGGTCTGAAAGAGTGAACAAAAGAGAATGCTGCATCAAATCTGGAACCCCAGCCAACTGGGATGAGAATTAACAACCTCACTCCTTCCATCCATATGTAGCTCGTCACTGTCCTTTACTGAGTGATCGAGTCGTACTTGGATCTGAAATATATATTTGGACACAGGTAAAGCCCTTCTTTGCAGTTTCCAAAGGAAAGTTTCTCTCATGCAATCTTGTTGGAAAGAGTAGCAATAACCCAAGATTTGCTGGTAATATTATTGTTATTACCATCGTCGAAAGATATTTAATTAGAATCTGTTTTGTATGTGGCAGATGAAGACAGCTGAATGAATGGTCACACTTATTCAACAGTAAGTGAGTTTTGAGCTCCTAGTACACACAAAGCACACTGGGCGGGGAGAGGACGTAGAAGGTGGCTCATGGCACCAGCCCCATCCTTGAGAAGATACAATATGATGAGCCGGGCAGGGAGCGAAAGGCACCTCCTAATCCCATATGTTGAGAGAGGTGAGTCCAAAGTGAGACGGGAGCACAGAAGCAGGAGTGGGTGCCTTTGTCCTACTTTCCAGAAACTCCCACACTGGGATGGGTAACAGTTATGTGAACTTGTGGAGACGTGGTCTATAGAAGGAGGAATTTGTTTAAATATGTATAGATTTTGTGATAACTTTCAACTGGTGACTCTATAACCAAAGCCCAGAGAAGCAGGTTATACTGGAGTCATCAGAAACACATTCCTTTCAGTCTTAACTCAGGAGTTGTCTTAAATCCGGACACAGAATAGGAATTGCAAACACCGAGTTTTGTCCATCTCATCACGTACTGACTGAGTCATGCAGGCTGAGTCTCTCATTTGTTTACCCAGCAGGTTTTTGCAGGACTCACCATGGCTGCCCCTTAATGTCTGTGAGTATCAGATTCCATAAAATGAGCACGGAAGTATCTACTCTGCTGTGAGGGCAAATTCAATACCATATCTAACCTGAAAAGTCTAATTCCAATAAATCTGTGAAGAAATATTATTAAATGATTATCTCCTAAGTCTATAAATTTAATCCATTTCTTAATTATCTGTGCATGTTGATACATAAAGACATTAAATTGATGTGTTTCTAAGCATCTTTTTTACCACTGTTGTGCATTTTCCATTCTTCCACAGGTATTAATATTGAGTTGCATCTACTATGTGCTCGAGCCTGGGCAAAGTATTATGGATGATTACAAAGAGTCCCTTGACTAAAAGGGCTTAATTTGGGGGGATATGCTTAAAAATCATATTTTTGATACTCTGGATTGGCTCTGCATCTACTTCTGCTAAGTTTCTTATGGAAACTTCGTTATAACAAACCATGTGGTCCTGCTAAGATCACTCTAGCCAGGCATGGTTACAGATGTCCTTTCACACCTGTGCAGGAATTTGCGGTCGTACGTCCTTCTGTGAGTGGGCTGGGCTCTCTCGGAGCGGCCTTGGCAACGTACTTCCACCCAGACCACCAGGAAGCTCCGCGTTCACTACTTCTAAGAGATTCAGTGAAAGGTGCCGCTGCCTTCACCCGTCAACCTCCCAAGGGATTTCCCATCCAAAATCGATTTGTTCCTGATGTTTCCTCCACCCAGGAAATCATGCATGGCCCACAAACAGACTCTCTTGGCCTGAGAAATAAGATTGCAAACTGGCATCTTCTTGCTTTTCTTTTCTCTCTGCAGAAAACGCAGTCTGCCCTGAAGAATTCTGGAGTGTGGCCTAATAACATTCATTCTCTCCTCCATTTCCAACTTCATTGGCTTGTAAACAGGGCTTCTTGCCTCTTCCCTGCGTTTCCTCATCCTTGATTTTCAGGGTGGAAGCCTCAACTCATTTCCTCGTAATAGTAAATTATTGCAAAGCTACCAAATAGTTCTGCTCTGAGCAGACAGCAAGCAAAGCCGGAATCTGGCTGAGGTGACAGAGACGCTGACCCTCCGTCGTGAGGGCAAGAGACTGGGCCATTATGACAACTGCCTTGTGTGGTTATTTCACTCTTCCTTTACTCATCCTTTTTCTTCAGTTTATGCTACTTTGCCAAACTACTTTGAGTCTCACGGAGGCAAGAACCACGTCTTATTCATCTTCTAACATCCCTTATACCCCAGCACTGTTCTGGAAAATGTCCACCCAGTGCCTGAGAGGTCGTTTTGCACGGATCCAGCTGCCCTCCAACCGTTGATCTTTTCGGGTCAAGTGCTGGGAGCAGCACAGCCCATCACCAAGGGACGGGCCGAGGCCAACTCATCCACGGTGAAGCCAGACCAGCACCGCCCGCGAAGCAACACAGACCAGCCACAATAATGAATAACCACATCTGAAGGCACGTGCAATCCCAGAGGGTTTGCATTTTCACTCTTTTCTTACACTATAAAGATCTGGGTGGTCTCTACCTGATGAGCTAAGTTACTTCGTAATTTTAGGCAAATTACTTAACATCTCAAAGCCTCACGATCCTCATTTCTATAATGAGATGGGTGAACAGCCTGCATCCCAGGGACCTTTCAGATGTGAAATTGTTGATTATGTTTCTGCCAATGATCACTAAATAGTGACTGGAAAAGGTGAGCTGAAAAGCAAAGGTTTACGGTTTGATTCATTTCTAGAAAGAAGTATTACAAATTTATTTTGAGCCAGGTGCCACACTCAGTGGTAGAGGAGTTCTAAGAGAGGGCATGGCAGTGCTTTTGGAACTGGGGTTCCTTCTCTGAATGGCATCTTAAAATTATCTTGCAATGCAGGAAAAGACACGGGCCAGAGAAAAAGTGGTTCTTCAGCAGTTATGCCGCTGCTGTCTCGTGATCAGTGGAGCCGTGCACGGCTGCATCGTGGGCTTGTTTAGGATCGGGCTTTGCTGAGGCTGGACGGGTCTCGCTCCTCCCAGCTAATGCTACTTCCCCTCCCCACTCCCAGCACACAGGGACCTTTGCTCCAAACTTCATGCTGCTTCCTCTGGGTTAAGCAAGACCAGTACTCTGGGAGGTGTTTTTCCTCTGCTTCTCCTGGTAACTACGATTGACCCCTTGACCCGCAGGTCATTGTGCCCAGAATCTCCACCCCCTTCCCTGGCTCCCGTCAGCACTATGCTCCCTCCTCTGTGCTCCCACCGCCTGGGCTCTGATGTCGTTTTCAGCAATGCCATGGACCACAGTTGTTTTTCAAGGGGAGGCTTCCTTCCCCACACTCTGAGTTCCCCAGGGACAAGGGCTGCCTTTCTAATCGACCTGAACCCGACCTTTAGTGTAGGTGGGCATGTGTACCCGCTAGGAAAACACTTGCCCTTTGCCGGTACCCAGGCCAAGGGTTACAGATCTGTCAGGGCCTTTTACAACCCCACTGTGGAATAAGAAACAACTGCCTGTGCACAAGCCAGTCTCACGTCTGGGAAGCTGACGTCACCTTAAACTCACCCCTTCTTGTGACACTAGAAGGACCTCGATGAAGGCACTGACCTTGAGCCCTACCTCAGGGTGTCTGGCAGAATGTTCGGGAAGCCGGGGCAATCTCAGCCCACTGTTAAGGCTCTGTCTTGTCTCTGTCTCTTTCTTCTGTGTGTTACAATGGCCAGCGCGTCCTCCCGTGGGACTGTCCTCTGCCTGAGGGCAAGGACGGTGCCACCCAACGTCTTACATCGTGCAGAGGCCAAGCAGACTGCAAGTGGTGAATTTATTATAATTTGCTAGCGTGTTGAGCACTGCTCTATGGGCTTCACGTGCAGTAACTCATTTAATCCTCAAAGTGGCTCAGTAAGGAAACGCGGTGGTCAGGCCTCTCCAGAAACAGCCAACAGGTTTGAGAGACACATATACACATATGTGTGTGTGTGATATATATGTGTTAATGTGTAATAGGTTATGTGTAATAGATTTGTATATAATAGGGGTGCATGTGTGTGTATATGAGAGAGAGAGACTGATAAGGAATGGGCTCATGCAACTGCGAGGGCTGCAAGTCCAAACTCTGCAGGGTAAGACCACAGGCTGGAGACCCAGGGAAGGGTTCATGTTGCAGCTTGAGTCTAAAAACAGTCTGGAGGCAGAATTCCTCCTTCCTCAGCGGCCCTTGGTCCTTTTCTTTTAAGCCCTTCAACTGATTAGATGAGGCCCACCCACACCGTGGAGGGTAATCTACTTTACTCCAAGTCTACAGATTTCAGTGTTACTCTCCTTCAAAAAATACCCCTATGGCAACATCAGGCCTGGTGTTTAACCAAATATCTTTGTATTATGCCCTAGCCAAGTTGGCACATAAAGTTAATCAACATGAGAAGGTACCATCTTTACTGTCACTTTCACAGAAGGGGAAAGGAAGGTACAGATTGTTTAAGTAACTAGCCCCAAGTCACACAGTGATACGTAGCACAATTGGCTTTTGACCAGGCAGTTGTCCTAGGAGCTTGTATTCTTAAACTCTGAGCTATGCCATCTTCCTGCGAATTCCAGCACGGTATTCACTATTTTGCCATGAGGCTATATAATAGGTAACTGCTGAAAATGAACCATCTCTTTCTGACATTATTAGATGGTAATGTTATAAGACAAATGTAGCATTGAATAAAAAATGAAATTCCAAGAAACAGAGACCAAGTGGATGACTATGAACTTAGTCTGGTCACATGATACCAGCTCAAACATCCACCCAAACCAATTCACTGAGCCCTGCATGGCTGACAGGAAGCACTTCTGCTAGAAGCTTCTGGTTCACCAGTTTGTTTTGGGTTTTGGTGGGTGTGTTTATGTACATTCTTCTTAAGGAATCTGCTTCTGGTTCTTTGGGCACGATGACGGAATTCTCTCTTTCACCATCTATAGCTATGTCCTGCTGCATAGGATGGAACCCTAAGAGGCTCCTGTGCTTGTCCCAAGCCTCCAAAATAGCTGTATGGTTAAGAAACCTATGGTTTGAATTGAGCCTCTGTCACCTACTAGCTAAATACCCTTGGACAAGTTAGTTAATCTCTCCAAGGTTTGGTTCCATCTATATAATGAGGCTAATCAGAGCACCTGCCTGAGCTGGTCACCCTGGGGACTTCGAGGAATGATGCATGGAAAGGATGCAGCCCAGTGCCTGGCACAGGGGCATGTTCAATGGATGTTAGCCATTATTTAAAGGATGATTAATGCTTTATCATCAATATTTCCTCATCACAAACTTTTTAAAGAGAAAAACATGCCTGACAAAGCAATCTCCTCATTAAGAATTTGCAATGGGCTGCAAAAATGTCAGAATTATCTGAAGGTTGCCTTAGCAAAACTTATCCAATTGGGTCTTCCTTGCACATCCCATGCTGGCTTTGGTGGCCACTCCCCCAGGCCACCACCCCAGAGTGAAGCCCTTCACATTCTCTCTCCGCACAGTGGCCATTCACTTGCAGGGGTCCCTTCTTTGAATATGAAAGCCTGGCCCCAGCTGGAGCCTGTACCAGGGTACCTGTGGGGACCATGTCCAGCCTCCTTGCCACTGCCCTGGTTCTGGAAGAGCAGCTGGACCCCAACTGCCCCACGGCTGCTCCGAGAGGAAAATGTTGCCAGTGATCTTCCACAGGGCGCTGACTTTTCTCAGTCTCCTGCAGGAGATTAAGTGATTCTGTCTTCTGGGCTCTGACATCATTTCAAATGTATGAACATTGGCCTGAAGCTTAATAAATTTCAGGCATCGTACATTCTCAACTTTTGCTCAGGCTGCAGTGCCTCTGCTTAACAGAAAACAGTCACAGACCAGATGAAAGCAATTTTTCCACATGGCACCTTCAACTTATTTTCCAGTCTCTGAGTGAAAGACGGCACCTCTCACCTCGCAGCTATCACAGAACACGGGAGTGTGGCCGTCTGCACGGCCCTCACAGGAAATGATGCACATTCCCCAGATTCCTCACGGGACAAAGGGGCCTCCCTGCTCCTGCCCCACATCCTACTAACCCAGGAGGTGTTGGACAGCAGCAAGGGCAGAGACAGTCCAAGGTGTTGGTGTCACTAGGGGGTTGGACTCCCTCACAGACAAATTGATGTTGAGCACCTAGCAGTGTAAGGAAATCCAGCCACTTGCTGGATTTGTAGCTGTGTCCGAGACAGCCCTGTATCAGCCCTACTGAATCTTATGTTTCTTCAGGGGTGCACAGTTAGTCACTGTGACTGTGACTGCAACACATGCTACGGAGGAGAAGGGGAGGCTGTAAGGGAACACAAAACATGGGGCCTGGGCAGTCTGGGGGTCATTAAAGTCTAGCCTAGGAAGGGAGACTGGTTGAAATTTCAAGTGTGATTAAGAGTGAACTTGCTAAAGAAGAATCCGGAGAGATTTGCAGGCTGAGCTGGAAAAGATGTGGTCAGCGGCAGTAGAAACGTGTTGTATTCTAGGAACTAAAGAGGTGCCCAGTGGCTGAGGTGCACAAAGCCAGAACACCTGGGGCCTTGTAGGCGACATTATGATCTTTAATTTTACCTATAAGGCAAGGGAAGCCACTGAAATATGTTTAGGCAAAGGGGTGAGAAGATCAGATTTATCTTTGCAAAGATTATTTTGGCTGTACAGAGAATGAAATAGTGGGAGGGAAGAGCAGTTGAGATTCAAACAAAAATGGGCACATTCGTGTCCGGGCAGCGCTATTCACAATGGCCAGAGGGGTCAGACCCGAACGCCCGTCAGCTGACCCACGCAGAAACAAGTTTGACACGTCCACACCCGCAACGGAAAATGCTCAGACAGGAAAAGGAGCGCACGCTAACACATGCTGCAACATGGATGCACCTTGACATCATTGCACCGGTGACAGAAGCCCACACACAAAGCCACACACAATGTGGCTCCAGAGTAGGCGAGTCCACAGAGACGGGAGGTGGGCTGGTGACCGCCAGGGGCTGAGGACGGGGGGACTGTGAGTGACTTCAGTGGGTACGGGCTTACATTTGGGATGATGAAGACTTCTAGAACTAGACAATGGCGATGGCTGCACAGCATGGTGAGTGCACTTGCGGCGTCACTGAACTCTACATTCAACACAGTTCAAACGGTTGCTTTTACGTTATGTATATTTTACCACAGTAAGAAAAGAGAGCGAATGAAAGAAGAGCAAGGAGAAGGTTGCTGTGGTGATTCAGGCAAGAGCTGAGCGCAGCGTGGCCGAGGGCGGCAGGCAAGTCTTGACCATCCGATGGATGGAGCAGGTGACAGCTTGGCAGGCTGGGTTCTCATCAAGTGGGGACTGCAACGTACGATAGCAGGAAACCCAGGAAGCTGGACGGCCGGCACCAGAAAGTCAGCCACGGGAGGAGGCAAGTTTCCTGCCAGGACGTCGGCTGAAGCAAGCCCAGAGTGCAAGAGGACCGGGGGTGGTGACGGGGGCCTCACCCACGGAAAGGGGCCCCACTGCTCAGCTGCAGAAGATGGTTGCTGTGTCAGAATGGGTCCCAGCATCACCAGATCTTCTGAGAAGCTCAAAATAAAGATTTTTATGTGAAATTTCCCGATTTTTAAAAGTATCAACTCATTCAAAAGCTTTAAAACATACTTGGGCCGTATAAAATATATGATACTAGGCTTGCCATTTTGCAACCTCTAGCTTAACACACTCTAAAATTTATAATGGTATTAAACCAGGCCCCTTACCTTCAAGAAGTTTACAATTTAGATCGGGCGTGGTGGCTCACGCCTATAATCCGAGTATTTTTGAGAGACTGAGGCAGGAGGATCTCTTGAGGCCACGAGTTTGAGATTAGCCTGGGCAACATAGCAAGACCCCATCTCTACAAGAAATTAAAAAGTTTGCCTGGTGTGGTGGTGTGCACCTGCAGTCCCAGCTACTTGGGAGGCTGAGGAAGGAGGATTCCTTGAGCCCAGGAATTCTTTGAGGTTACCATGAGCTATGATGATGTCACTACACTGGGCAACAGAGTGAGACCTTGTATCAAAGAAAAAAAAAAGGAGTGGCAAACAAAGCCATAGGGATCAGTGTCAGATGAGCGGTGGAATCTGAGCTATGTGGGTGCGGAGGGAGGAGAGAGTAGTGAGTTGACACAGGTTCAAGAACAGTGGAGGCTCACAGAGACAGAGAATAAGCCAATGCAGCATGCACACGCATGCACACGCACACGCAGGAACTGGGAGGCATGCACAGAGATAATTGAGACCGAAACTCACACACACGGAACGAGACAGGACCCAGTGCCTGGGATGGACACACAGGATTGACCCCCAGGAACAAGGCAAGCAGACAGTGACTGAAACCAGGTCAGAGCGGCCAGGGCAGGACGGCCCAAGGTGCCTCCCTCTGTCCTGTCACCTCCCTGTCCCCCATTGGTGGGGAGGGATTCCTGCCCTAGGGTTATGCTCATGGCCGAACACATGACACACGACACTGGGCAGACTTGCAGAAGTCCACTGGTCACGTATACTCACAGCCCAGGGAAGGAGGACACACAGGCCATGCAGGGCCATGTGGGGGTGGCACCCAGGAGCAGAGTGAGCACCCAGGGACTGCGGGAGGCAGGCTTTGTACGACCAACAGGGTGGGGTGCCCCCGGTTCCCAGGGGCATGTGAGTGGCTTTTTTGAGTAATCTGGCAAGCTAGCAGGAAGTGAAATCTGTTAGGTTGAGGACAGAGAGTGCGATAGGGGACCTAGCTGAGTTAGGAGCCCTTTTCACTGAGTAGGGGGCATATCTGGCAAAGGCAGGGAACTCACAGCTAGGCCTTTGGGCTCAAAGATGTCACGCCAGCACTTGAGATTTTAGGCCTTACATACACCCTCTCAGAACTGTCTTCTCAAACACAAACAGGACAATGTCACTCCTGCTTAAGGCTCTTCCACTCCTCACGTAGGAGGCAGGCAGCTCCTTGGGAAAGCTCTGTTCAGCCCTGCCGACTTGTCCAGCCCAGCTCCCCTGTGCCCCCAGGTCCGTGCCCACGCTGCAGCCTCGCCGGCTCTCCCCCAGCCAGTTCAGGCCTGGCTTGTCCCACAGGGGGGCAGTGAGGACGCCAGGAAACCTGTTCTCTCCCTGCCCTTGCTCCAGGCCACCCCTGCACGTGGACGTGCAGGTTGGTTATGTTGCTAAGATCAGTCTCACCAGCCCTGCAGTGAACACGGCACTCCAGTGCCCAGAGAACCTGCTCACCTCTGCTGCTGCGTTTGTTCCGTCAGTAGGTATTGCAAACTCCATCTCACAGATGAGAAAATGGAGTTCAGAGAGGTTAATTAACTTGCTCAAGATCCAACTGTGAACAAATATCAGACCAAAACTTGGCTTGTAAGTCTTTGGCCTGAAAGTCCAATGTTGTTTCCTCAGTACCACCCCTTCCATCCTGGAAAACCAAACCTTCCCATCTCTGCCCTATCTTCACCCAATAGTGTGAAAACTCTGTCTCCTTTCGGTCAGAGGGACAAAGTGCTCCAACATACTCATGAAAAATCTCCTTCTGTTGCTTAACAGATCATCTAGCGTTTGACGGTACATCCCAGTAGGTTCTTACCTGGAAAGTGTCACAGACTATTTCCTTTGTAAGGTCTCCAAGCTGGAGGCAAATCTTCTAGAGTTCAGGGCCCATAGTATAAGAGATGGTGTGTATGTGTGCGTGTGGTGTGTGTGTGCATGTGTGTGTCCCTGTGTGTTCTGGTCCCTTTAATCCTGAAAATACGTGTCCTATAGAAAAACACATATGCACATATGATAAATGCTTATGAAAATAAAATTAATATGAATTCACTTAAATTTCACAGATAGCACTTCCATTGGGCATTCAGTGCTTTGGGGAGAGCCAAATAGCCTAACTTCAAAACGAACAAGCTAGTGGGCATCCTCAGGGAATGTTCTGGTTCACTTAGGGAAAGGATTCACCTCTGACCTGGACGATGAAATGAGGTCCCCTCAGTCCATACAGAGCATGGGAGCCCATGGAACAGAAGTCACTCTGGATTCAGTTGTCAAAGGTCACATTGGCTGCTCCTACCTTTGGCTCCCGGAAGATGACAGGGGACTTAGGTCTATGAGGAACAGGGGGTGCTGAGCCACTCCTCCTCCAACCCTAGCATCTCATCTCTGGGGACTTGTCTTGCAGGGACAAGCTAAGGCATTTGTCCACAAGGGGCAAGGAGATGTCAGTTACCAAAGCTTGATGTCCCCTGTGCAACCTACACCACCACGGCCAAGAGTAGTCACGAAAGGTGCCACAGTAGAGATCAGAGAGGACGACGGTGTGTGAAAAGGAAGCAAGCAACATACGACAAAATGAAAAGAAAGGGACGTCGGAAGCCACGAGTAGTCTCAGAGGTAGCGGATAAGTACATGAGTTGCTGAGAACCAGGTCGAAGCTCACACACAAGTGCTCTTCTTGTTCTGCTCATAGTGGGTCATTTGTCATAAAAGTCACACCACCGACTATGTCATGGAAAGAGGAACAGAGGCACATGGCGGGGGGGTTTCAAGTCTCTTCTGCCAACTAAACTGCCTGGTGCTGAGCAAGTCACGTCGGTTCTGCAACTCAGTTCTGTCTTCACGGCGGAAACAGTAACTATCCCCAGGAGCCTCGGGAGGATGAAATAAGATGCTACGTGTGAAAGTGCTCAAATATTAGTTGAATGAGAACATGTGCATGTGATTGGAAGAGGTGTGTTTATTGAATGAAAACAACAAGAATTCACAGTTTTGTGCATCTTACCATGTGCTTGGCTTACCTGAAGAGCTTTATCTGCACAAAAGTATTATCTGCACAAAATTATTCCATCAGGAAGGAAATGTTATTATCCCCATTTTACAGTGAGGACACTGACTTGTAGAGAAATTTAGTGACATGGCGAAGGTCGCACAGCCCCAAAACAGGCAGTGAGAGCTGCAGTCCACGCTTTAGCCACATGATGACAGCAAGGAGGAGGAGGAGGAGGAAGAAGACATATGTCCCATGGACTATCTTCTTTTATCCCCACAACAACCCTGTGAGGTAGGTGTCGTCATAGCCCCATTTTACAGGTGGGAAAACCGAGGGCACAGAGGCTGGTTCAGTTGCACTAGCGGCACAGAGGGAGAAAGCAGACAGGGTCTCGGGAGCCACAGATAGTCAGTTACGCCTGAGGAGCAGCACAGGGTGGTGAACAGGAGAATGGACCTCCCGGCCAGACTTCCTGGGTTCAAAGCCCAGCCCCTTGACTCACTTGCTGTGTGACCTTAGGCAAGTCACTTCCCCTTCCTGTGCCTCAGTTTCCCCACCTGTATCCCCAGGATAATAATGGCACCGACCACATAGGTGGTTGTGAGGGTTAAAGATGTTCATAGACACGGCCGCCCTGAACCTGCCCCCAGGGGATCTGTGCCCACACCAGCCCTTCAGAACAACACATGGCAAGTACCCTGTTGGTGCAGGCCTGTGTTGTCATCACGGCCGGGAGGGAGTGACACCTGGGACATGAGCCAGATAAAGGAAGTCAAAGCGAGATTGTGACAGGCTCAGCCCAGGAACTCGGGGACCTGACAGTAACAGAGGGGCGTGGAGGGGCCCTGGAGGGTCAGAGGTGGCGGACACAACTAAGACCACCGTTTAGAATGCTCTTCCATAAAGCCAAACAAACAACCAAGCAGTAAATGAGCAAGCACTCACCTGGGAACCCGGGGACGGGGCCTGCCCAGGCCTGTTGTCCCATGCCTGGCCCACCAAGGGACCTCTGGACAGATGAAGTTTCTCCTTCTTCCTCTTCCCCACTGGTGGGTCAGGACCTGAAACGAATCCAACGAGACAGTTCACATGAAAGTGTGTTAGAAACTGGGAGCGCTACGGAAGCCCCGTCACCTTCCCAGTGGAGAGCGCTGGCCTCCCGTGAGCTCGCCTGGCCCGGGATTCCGAACTTTACTCAAGAGAGATTCTGAATCAGTGACCCTGGGTGTCTGTGTCTGGGGCCAGAGGCTGAGGATGGCTAGGAAGAGTCCCAGATCTGTGTTTTAGAACATCCTCAGACGATGCTAAAGGGAACTAGTGATTTAGCTCGGTGGTTCTCAAACGTGCGTGCGCATCAGAACCTTCCCCGGGGGCGACTCAAACACGGGCCCTGCTCCCAGGGCTCCCGATTCCACCAGCAGGTCTGGGCTGCGCTAGTTAGCTCGGGCTGCTGTGACAAAGTCCCACAGACAGAGACACTTGAACAACGGAACTTTATTTTCTCACAGTTCTGGAGGCTGGAAGTCCAGGATGTAGGTGTTGGCAAAGTTGGTTCCTTCCAGGGCTGGTGAGGGAAGGGTCTGCCCCAGGCCTCTCCCCCCGTGCGGTTAGTTTTCCAGCCGTCTGTGGCTGTCCCTCATTTGCAGACACGTCACCCCAATCTCTGCCTTCATGTTCACATGGCGTTCTTCCCGTGTGTGTGTGCACCCGCACGTGTGTGTCTCCAAATTCCCCCTCTTGCAAGGACGCCAGTCATATGGGATTGGGGGCCCACCTGCTCCAGCGTGACCTCATCTTAATGAGCCACATGCAGCCACCCAACTCCAAATACAGCCACACTCTGAAGTGCTGAGGGTTTGGACCTCAGCGTACCAGTTTTAGGGGAACACAGTTCAACTCCCAGCACCTACCTCGCCTTGCGTGTAACTCACAGCCCACAAACCCTGATGGAGTCTGGATTGTTTTATCAGCGAACCATCCGCAAGCACAAGGATTTCTTTCTCCTCACCCCATTTGGCTCCCTCTAAATACATACTTCTTTGCTGTTGTACCTTCTCCCCTGGACTCCTGCATGTCGTCTGGCAACAGAGCCCCGGGCCTCCCAGCACGACTTCTCGGAGGTGTCGCCTGGCAGTGCCCACCTCTGGCAAGGCGCCATTCACGGCTCAGTGGTGCTTTGTCCCTCCCAGGACCTGATGCTTCCCGGAGCAACTGCCTTCCCCGCGCAGCTACAGAGCTGGAAATCTGCGGTTACCATGGTTAATATTTCTGACTTGATTGGCACCACCAGTAATTGAACGGCAGTCTCTGGAGTGCAACACGCTCTATTCATTAGCTCCTATTGTGTTGGGCCATTGCATCAAACCACATTATTTTTCTGCTTAGCAAAAAAAAAAAAAAGAAGAAGAAGAAGAAGAAGAAGAAGAAGAAGAAGAAGGAGAAGAAAGGAAGAAAGAAAAGGCAGTCATGAATACAACAACGCCGTGTTGCCATATGAGATGTTGCAGTTTTGCTTCGAGGGCGAAATCGTTCTAGACGGAATGTAATGTTGTACCAGCGCTGGCCCCATCAAGAATGGTGAGATGTAAAGTGAGAAATCTTAATTTTGGTGGCACAGTCACACAGAATCAGCACTCAAAATCAAAACTAGCCGAGTCCCAGTGTTTGTGTCATGAAGGCAACTGCTCGTTTGTTTACCCTCCTGTCAACACGCACGGAGCCATCCCCACAGCCGCCTCCCGCACGGCTATTTATACCCTCCCGCTCCCGAGCACGTTGGAAATCTTTTGTGAGCTTGTGGGGGCTTTTATTGGATGAATTAATAAAAAGGGCATGGTTTGGTAAAGTTCTTAGATTTTTATCTCGGGCTTCTATTTTTCATAATCGTGACAAATGTTTTGTTTGTGTTCAAGCTGGAGATGCTTCGCCTCCCTCCACTGGCATTCCACTTTTCTTCTCGTATCTTTCCTTCCTCGCGCACCTCACCCACAGTTCCCGGAGAGGTGCTAATATCAGACTGCGCGTCTACGCAAAGTCACGTCTTAAATAACACAGAAAATGCAAAAATAAGAAAAAGTGGGGTTTTGGGTTTTGTTATATTTTTAACATTCCAGCATTTAATTGCAAAACTATTCTGGTTTTATAATTTCTGGCTTAGCTGATGGGAAATGCTAAGACTCCAGAACTGAGCGTAAACACCCTTGACTCCCGGGCCGCGTCACTGAATGCTGAGGAAACAGCTCTACTCTACAGACCAACACCATGCACAGCCTCCTTCGGCTCAACTCCGGCCCTTCTCTGTGCATGGGAATAGTACTACTGGGGCTCCTGTGGAGTCTCTCTTCATATCCTGCCTCAACTTACCCCTCCAGCTGTCCCTTCCCCGTGTTTCTTAATGTACCTGTCTGGCACCTTCCTGCAGAACACCCTTCCTCATGCAAACTGCATCAGCTCTCTGCCTACCTCCCTCTTAACTTAGTGTATGGCTAACTTCCTGAAACAAATTATATTTTATTTCCTGAGAAAGTTGGCAACGTTAAAATTATCTCCCAGCTAGAAAGCAGAGTTGAAAAACTCAAAGTCCAAGGACCACAGCCACACGCAAAGCTCCATTCTTCCAGCACTAGGTTAAGAACTATGAGTCTGGGGTCCCCACGGCCGCCCACACTGTGTCCCCACAGGCTTCCCCACTTCCTGTGGCCCTGCTCCGGAATCTTCCTCGGGCTTGAAGGCTGCCTGGCCCTGAAGGCATCCTTGCACTTGACTTCGCTGTTGCTGCTAAATCCAGCGAACTTAAACTCACCCAGCTGGCTCTTCAGTCACCCAGACATCGAGGCCCCCCCACGGTCCAAATCCCTCGCAGCCACGCCTCACGTGACTTTGTTCCCCCCAGTGAGGATGATCTCCAAAGCGCTTATTGCCCTGTCACAGCCTCATGCCCAAAAAGCATCTTTCTGGAGGTAAAAGCCTCATATAGGTTGCTTTGGCTCCTCCCCTTCACACATCTAAACTCGGCCACACTCCAATCCCGGTTTGAGTCCCTGTGCCCTTCCTGAAGGCCTCTCTGCCTTTGTCCCCACACCCGTGCGCCCCGGGTCAGCCCTGCACAGCCCTGCGATGCCGGGGCCAGGCTAAGTCCGTCTAGCTCCTCTGAAAGCTCCTCGCTGGCCAACTGCAGGTGCTGTCCTGCCACGCACCATGCAGCACTGAACACATAGCTGGTATGGACTCAGCAAATGCTTAAAAATGGCTTAAAATCTGTGTAATGAAGAAAATAGATACGATGTATTCTGCTCTAAAAGTTTCTTCCCAACACAAAATGAAATTGCTCTTCTCTTTAACTTCCTAGGAGTCAAGTTGCATAACGTGCACTTCCAAAGTCCAGCGAGGCTCGCGGAGTACTCCGGGGGCACCGTCCGAGCAGTGCTGGGAAACGGGCTACCGATTCCCCAGCCCAGGCAGCTGCGTCTGTTGCATCATGTCAGGGTGAAGTTACAGGAGGACTCAGGACTCTTCCACGCTTGGCCTGTCCCCAGCTCCAGGCTCTATCCCCAGTGGGCTCCATCTCCCTCCCCAGACTTGACAGCCCTAACCCCACCTTGACCCTGACCTCTACACCCCCTGTCCTGTCTCTCTTTGCAGAACGCCCTTCATTCACAGTGCAAGGCCAGCTCTGCCGTCTCTTCCCTCCTCCACCCAAGTGCAGCATGAGGCATCCTCATCTCCTCTGGGCTCCTACAGCCCTTTGAACCTGGCTTTTCATTTTGTTTGTTTGCTTTGCTGCTCCCCTTCTGTCTATACTGAGGCTGAGTCATCAAGTTGCTTTCCTCCCAGGAATTCCTCTTATGCCACAACCTCTCACCCTCTTGCCCTTGAGTTCCTCAAATACCCAACTTGGATCTTCAGTGGAAATCTGCAATCAACACAGGAGAAAGTCGGGGCCATAAACTCACCCCTGGCCCCCTACCCATCTCCCTGACATAAAAAGCACCATATGTAAAACTGCAGAGCACGAAATCAGGAAAATAGTAGGCGCTTTAAAAAGGCTAATGGCTTTCCTTCTTTCTCATGTAGGACATGTGAATTCTAACATGATGAATTCCCAAGTGTTTTAAATGATAATAAAATATTTCCAGTCCAAGTAGATATTTCAATGAGATCAGTTTTTCTAAGAGTTTAGCATTGGAAAAGGCCTGGAAAATGTTACCATAGAAACTCTCTGGGCTTTTCCTGTGTATTCTCTGATTAACTCAGCTGGGAACATGAGCCTCAAATGAGACTAAAGCCACAGGTTTAGTTGCAGTCTTGACTTCTTCCCTCTTTGGCTAAATGCCAATCCCAGCCCGGTGCTTGCCCAGAGTCAGGGCTCTGGAGAGGACCTGCCCCGAGAGCACAGTTCAGCCCTCACCTTGACTAGTGAGGAGACCCGTGCATCCAGAGAAGTACAAGTGACATGGCCAAAGTGACAGCCAAAGCCCTGACCACGGTTCCAGCCTCTGCCCAGGGCTGCCTGGACCACACTGGGCCATCAGGTGGATGCTGTCAGCAGAATATGGCAGCAAGGGGCAGAGGATGGGAGGCAGAAGGTGAATGACTGGCCCTCCAAGAGGGGTTTCAGGATGCCGGGCAAAGGTGCCTGCAGGGCACTCCGTCCCTCGTGTGCACTCTCTGCCTAGGCAGTGGACTCCAGGTGCCCGGTCTGGCTGGGAGGGCGCTTCCTTTCTGAGCACTCTTGTGGAGTGTGTTCCAGAGAAAGTTTGGTCTGAGCTCAATTCTAGGTCTTCATTCCTTTCTGACACATCACCGCATCGTGCTACTGCACTTGTATGGATAGGACACACACACACACACACACACACACACACACACACACACACACACACACGCTCTTTCCTCTCCATCTAAGCACGGTGCTCTTAAAGTTCATTTTTCCAGGGTTGACAGCAGGTTGTCCAATACAGCCCTGAAAATATTCATTATTTCAAGGAAAATAGATACAGAGCTATTATAACTTAACTTCAGCAAATAATTGTAATTCATTAAATCAGACTTTATCAAATCTCAGCTAAATTTTGATTTTAAAAAATTATTTATATATGTGCTGTCTCTAAAAATGTCCATAGCCATTCGATGTGGACCTAACACCAGCATCTTCTGGTGACTCAAATATTATTTTCAAACCAGTGCTCTGCTGCAGGTCATTTAGTTGGCATATCTAATAATAACCGATTCTCTATCATCTGTTTTATTTTACCTTTTGTAAAGGTTCTAAGTTCCAGATTCTCACTCTGGGTGTTTCCAATATCTACTCAGCATACACTGAGGAATCTAATTAATTTTAATTTTATTCAAAGTTTAAATTTAATGTAATGCTCAGTTTAAAATGAAGATTATGTATAAATCATAATTTATAATCCATTCTAAAATAAATTATTGTCTGGCATTTATTATTTAGTAAGCTACTTTTTTAGCACATGTCGATGGTCAAATCCACCCTCTGGGGAAGGAAAGGACAGGGGCGGGGGGGCAGGGGCCCCCAAGGCCATGGCCGGCCCTGCCAGGTCCCCTTGTCTCGATGAGCCTTGCAGTCCTTGAGGGCTGGGCGTCCTGAGGAAGGCGTTTGGGACCTTGTGACAATCTAGATACTGTTCTCATACCCAAATCTGTCCCCACGAGCTTGCGTAGGTCTGTGTTTCCCGTGTACTCCGTGAGAGCCGCAGAAGATAGTGAACACGCCGGGAAGAGTGAACGGCTGGTCTTTTCTATTTAAGGGAATCTCGGAGCACATGCCATAAATTATCCTCTCCTCGGTTTCCTTTACGCGCACTGAGGAGGCCTGAGTCCACCCTCCAGCTGGGTCTCAGGGGCGGCGTTGGTCCCAGGGCCCCTGGTCTGTCGGCTGTGTGGTTTACTAAGGCCACAGCCAGACAGGGGCCTGGTCACCCCATAACAGCAAGAACAGAGTGCTTTTTATCTTAATTTTTTTAATAAAAGCATACTTAGAGTTTCCAAGATACCAAATTTTACTGAACACTCTAATCTCCAAAGACGCAGTCTCTGTGAGAACACTGTACCAGGATCCTCCACGCCTCTTCCTTTCAAGAAGTGCTCCCTCCCCAACTCCCCCTGAGGACTCTATTAATTTCCCACAAAAGGTAATTGTACGCAATTTTTAAGTAAACAAAAACATCTCCTAGCTTGGTCCTTTCTCATCTGGAACTCAAAATGGGGGGAGAGTAGACATCTTGACTAAGCCACAAACGGCCCCCGGGGTGCGCCTGTTCTCCTTCCTCAGCGCAGCAGCACCTTCAGGACTCCGCGGGGCTCCCACCCTGCAGCCCGCTGCTTCCCTGACCTCCAGCTCTTCTTCCCCCCGGCTAATATTCCCAACATGCAAATAGTTGCATTTTAAGAATAGAGCACAATTCTCGTCCTCAGTTTGACATACTAAACTACTGGCCAAGATGTATTCTCGGGACAGCTTTTTAAAGTCTGTCTGAAAACAGCACTAAGATTAAAAGCGTCTCCCCAGCCTGAAAACGGGGATGGCGCTTCTTGCAGAGAGCCGTCCGGCAGGCCAGGAAGATCACAGCTGGGGCCGAACACCATCAGCAGGTCTAGACAGCCACTGTTCTAATTCTGGACGTAAAGGCGATCAGTAAAGCCAACAAGTGGTGTGATTATATATCCACCTATTATGGACACAATTAAGTAAGTGAGATGTATTTATGAATTCAAAACAGCTTAGTCATTGTTTAAAATCAGAGTTAAAAATCCAAACTGAAAGTATTCATATAGTTTCTCCTTTTAAGATACAAGGTTTTATATAATGTATGTGAATGAAATATATTTTCCAAAGTGAGAATAGTTGCTTTGTATTTAATTAGAAAATAACAGCATTTTTGTGGCTGCTGAGTCGTCTGCATAGATAGACAGAGTCTAATTGAATCCCTTCCTCCACTTTTGGTTTTCTGTGTTCCAAGTTTTCTTGTTTATAATCCTATTGCTGTATTCATTAGAATATAGAAATGCTTCTATCTTGGCCTGACATTCACTTCTAGCTGCATTATGGGTGTGATTAAAAAGAAAAAAAAAAAAAGCCGTTAACTAGGCGAACGCTTCCCTTCCCACACTGAGCCTATGGTGGCGGCACATATGTTAACTCTTTCTAGTTTTGGATGAGAGTGGGTGAGCATGAGACTTAGTGCTGGCCACATTCTGTCCTTTCTCTTTTTTTTAGCACAGCAAATTGATCTAACAAATATCTTCTTTTAGTTGCACGATGCTTCTGTAGGTAAAAAGAGTAACAGCCTATCATTTTATACTAAAGGGGAATTTTTACATGAAAGAAATCACCATTGTGAACATTTAGAATGGAGTATTATACATCCAATAAAATGAAATCTATAAAATGAGCTATATACATTTATATTTAGAATAATAGAAAAAATCTTATTTTAAAATTATTTTAATAGTAAAAATGCAAAATATTCTGTAACGATACACAGTTGAGATCATGTCATATATATAGAATTACATAATGTTTATATGAGACTTTATTGTGCATGTGTATATCTATCTACACCTGTAAATATGATTATGTCTAATGAGAAGATCAGGGTGACTTTTAATTTTAAAAATATGTTCTTATGGATTTTGAATTTTTACAAGGACATCATATTTTTATAAGCAAAATAATCTTGTTAAAAATCACATTTCAAATAAAACGCGTTTATTTCAGCAGTCCCTTTGGCAATAAAGAAACAAAGCAATATTGCCTAGTTCTCTAATTCTGGGGATATTTTAGCTTTTCAGTTATTCCAAATAATAATTCACAGGTAATAAAAGGAAGAGATATTTCCCAAGAGGTTTAGGAAAAGCCATTCTTCCCTGTGACTTATGACTTTTAAAATTACACTGTGAAATACACAGCAGAGGGAATGACCAAAGCCTCCATTGCTGTGAACATGTTCCTTTTCCACACTCTGCTGGATTGTGGTATATTATAAGCAGCCACTATAAAAGAATTGATGCTCTGTTTTCTTGTTGCCACAACAATTAGTTGAAAACTGAAAGGCTCAGTCAATTGAACATACAAGGACTTACTCATGAGTCCTGCACTAGGTAAAATGCAGGTGCCGGGGTGCAAAGGCAGGAGCACTAGAGGATCTAAGGATCACACCAAAGCACTTTTGCCTGAGACTTTTGAAAGTAATATTTGCTTCAGAAGGTGGATATTGTTCCCGAAGGATTTGAACAAATGAAGTCGTTGCACAAATGTGCACATCTTGGCTTAACAAAACCAACCTCCTCTAGCTTGCTTTCCCTGGTTCCCAGAGAGCTGCCCAAACCAAACAAACCTCAAATCCTTGACCTGTGTGTGTTGTTTTGTTTTGCTTTTCCTTCTTGGGAAAGTGTCCTCTGTGCGAAGTGCATGACAGAAAGTATCCCAAATATGTCCCCAGAGAATCTGACCCCACACTCCCTGTGTCCCTGCCCCGGCTGAGGTTGTGATCTTGCCCTCTTCTCTCTGCATCTGCCTTAATTCACCATCAGCTGGAAGGAAGGAAATTAGTACAGGCAGAAAGAACAATGAATACACTGTAATTTTTACAATACACCAACAGTAATATTGTGACAAACAGTTCAACAGTGTAATTCAGCGCTTCCAAACACTCAAGTACAATGGAGAACAAGATCTGTATTTCAAGAGCTAACAAATGATTTAGGGCACCATAGGTACTCAATAACTATGTGTTGAATGAAAAACAAACAAAAGAATGAATGAATGTGTGAATGAATGAAAGCAGTATTTGAGGAAATCCATGGGGATTTTTTTCTAATATGTTTTTCAACAAAGCTCTTTATATATCTTTTGTGAACTGTTGTTTTTTTTTCTTTACTCAAATATCTGTATTTCAAATCATAAGCCATAAAGAAATTTCAAGTAGACCAAAAGATATAACACAGCAATAAGGTTATATCAGAAGAATCTCTTTAAAAGCCAAAGTAAATTTTCTCAATACATTTTATTAAAGAGAATGGAATAAAGCATTTATGAGGTTGCTAGAAGATTCCACATTTAAAATGCAAGTAAGTTCCTCAGAAACAAAAGTATACTGCTAACTCACCCACCTTTTACATATGTATTTTCCAGTACAACATAGCCCAGTGAATACCACATTTAGAATAGCAATTATAACGGTGTATGAAAAAAATAGTATAATTGTGGAATTTTTGCACTCTAAATTCTCTCTTTGTAACGTAGGGAAAATTAAATAGCAAGAGCTAAAACAAGTGATGTAGTGCGTAAGCTATAAAGCAGGTGATCTTCAAGTTCTGAGCTATATTTTAAGTATCATTTGAAGTATTTAAATATTAATTCCCCTTATCAAATTATATAAATGCAAAGAAAGATAAATTAGATTTGGCACTAGAATCAAATAGAAAAAAAACCACAAAAACTGAAAAAGCTGTTTTATATAGATTGAAAAAGCCTTTTTACACTTGCAATCCAGGTACCTGTTAATTTTATCTAAAACAATATAAGTGTTTAGGTATAGTTTCTTTTAAAATATGCATATTTCAGGATACCCTGGGTCAGAAAAATAGGCTTTGTTTACATAGAAAACACAATTGAATGCTAAGGCTTTCCCAACTAATGCCATGTCCATTCAGCCTGGCACTTAGACTTTATAATATAGTTTTCTGGAAAATACTTTACATTACGTTAAAATGTGAACTCATAAATCAGAACTAGGATAATCAGCAGCAGTATCAGTGACATTTCAAATATCCCAAATTTCCTACCTCATCACAGACGTGATAAACTCAACCGAGGTAGTAAGGTTT
The DNA here is from genome assembly GCF_020740605.2 of Lemur catta. Classification (NCBI taxonomy): domain Eukaryota; kingdom Metazoa; phylum Chordata; class Mammalia; order Primates; family Lemuridae; genus Lemur; species Lemur catta. The sequence continues at coordinate 4,857,529 of NC_059131.1, forward strand.
ATGCAGATCTTAACTAAATATGGGAATGAAAAAATTCTCCCTAATCTTAAAATAATTTTAAAGGAGAGAAAATAGGTGATCCTGATTATAAAAAATAATACCTGCTCACATAAAAATTTCTTGAAAATACAAAAAGAGAAAAAAGAAAAAATTATCTTTGGTAGGTTGATCCTTTCCTTTTAAAGTCACACTGGGGGATCATACTGTATACAATTTTGTATTTAGTTTATATGTTAATTTAACATTGTATCTTCAGCACTCCCTGTGATATTAAATGTTCTCTGAGGACATAAATCACAATGTATTTAACTGTTCCCCTACTCTTGGACCTTAAGGTGGTTACCAGTCTTTTGAGATCATAAGTAACATTGTAGTGAATTATAACAGAAATGTTATGTTACACTATTAAATTAAAAGCACAACATGCAACTGGGAACAATCCAATCTGAATCGAATTTAATTTGTTTAAGACAGCAAGATTATTACAAATTGTTCTACCCATTCCATTTTTTTTTATTATTTTTTTTTTATTTTTGAGACAGAGTCTCGCTCTGTTGCCCGGGCTAGAGTGAGTGCTGTGGCGTCAGCCTAGCTCACAGCAACCTCAAACTCCTGGGCTTAAGCAATCCTACTGCCTCAGCCTCCCGAGTAGCTGGGACTACAGACATGTGCCACCATGCCCGCTAATTTTTTCTATACATATATTTTAGTTGGCCAGATAATGTCTTTCTATTTTTTTTAGTAGAGACGGGGGTCTCACTCTTGCTCAGGCTGGTCTCGAACTCCTGACCTTGAGCAATCCACCCGCCTCGGCCTCCCAGAGTGCTAGGATTACAGGCATGAGCCACCTCACCTGGCCTTCATTCCATTTTTTTATGATCCAAAAACTTAATGACTGAGGCTTTGAATGCCTTCCCTGTTCTCACTGCTCAAGTTGCTGGAGGGTCCAGAGCAAATACAGCCCCACCACACTTCACCAGGCGATCACTCAGGTTCATGTGAATACAGTAACCAACGTGTTAAAAGTTCATCTAACTCTTGTGGCACCCAACCCAGCCTTTTCCTACTTGTACATGAGAATTCAATATTTTCTCAAAAGTCGACTAAAAACTAGGTAATGGTGTGACCATCACTCTCCCTGTTTGCTGGTCTAATACCATGATCAAAAGGGATGAATGATCTATGTTTAGCACAGAGAGGAAATGTATATGAATTCCTAATGATCACTTTTTATTCATACATAGTTACTTACAAACTGTCACCCAAGAGGGGACACTTTATGCCTCAGTTTAAAACAGGGAACAAAATATTAAAGGAAAAGAATGAGATGAAAATAATAGTGTCCTAACAAAGAGAAGTTTATTTCCCCTGCAGGCCAGCAACCCTCGCTGGGATAGCTCAGAATTCCAGAATGTTCTCCCTCATGTCTCCTGCTTGTCTACAGGTGCTTCTGCCGTGGGCAGTAGGAAAGAGTGGCCTCAGAGTCACCTCTAGCAAGTCAGGGATCCACCCAGGACTGACATGTGTCCCCTGGCTCTGTCCTCAGGGTCCTTACCAAAGCAAATCACAAGCCCACAGTGAACTCCAAGGAGGCAGAGCTCATTTCCCCCATGTGTCTCCTTGTTGGGAGAACCAGATATTGGTGAGAGTTTTCATGCCTCCTATAGAGATCTGGAACCTTGCCAGGAACCAGCATTGCCTCTTTCTCTGTACAGATGCTGGGATTTCCTTTTCCTCACTTGATAAAGGAGAAGTGGAATCCTATTCTCTGGTGTGGTCTCAGCTACATGGTTGCTCAAATACTCCCAACAGTAGTTCATGGCCAGGTGTTTTGGTATTGTATTGACTTGGATGGTAATAAATCAAGGCCCAGAGACAACGAGTTAGTTAATCGATTAGGCATTACCATGGTTGCAGAACAATGGATGTTTTAGGAGAAGGTTCTACAGTTCAGTAGAATTCAAACCCCAGCTCGGCATCACAATTAGATGGATGATGTTGAAAAGCACACACCTCTGTCAGTGGGAGTGGACTCCAGGTCAGCTCACACTGGAAAATGAAGGTAGCTGTTGATTCTCTTGGCATCCTTCCTTTCTCTGTGATTTACACACTATTCTCTGAGGACCATGCAGTTCCTCAAGAAATAATAATAATATGCCTAAGCACAATAATATAATAACAAAGACTTACACAGTGTAGTAGTAGATGCCAGACACCATTCTAAGTACCTTTCACATACAGTCGGCCCTCTGTATCTGTGAGTTTCACATCCTTGATTCAACCAATCATGGATCAAAATCATTTGCAAAACATTGCATCTGGGCTGAATGTGTACAGAATTTTTTTTTCCTCGTCATTATTCCCAGCCTAAACCATACAGTTTAACAACAATTTGCAGAGCATTTATATTGTATTAGGTATTATAAGCAATCTAGAGATGATTTACAGTGTATGGAAGGATGTGTGCAGGTCATATGCAAATACTGTATCATTTTATATCAGGGACTTGAGCATCCGAGGATTTTGGTGTCTGTAGCGGACTCTGGAACCAAACCCCACGGACACAGGGGATGATGATATTATTTACTGACCTTCATATCAACATTTTGAGGTAAGCACTACTGTTTGCCCCATTTCAGATGAAGAAACTAAGATACAGGTAGATAAAATAGCTCACCCAAAGTCACACAGCTGGTAATTAGGGGAGACAAAATTCAGACCCAGCCGTTTGGCTCCACAGACCCCAGTCCCTTTCACCGTACCAAGATGCTTAGGGTATGTTGTCCCCAACTCCCAAGATAAACACAGAAGCTTCCCTGTCTCCACTGACAGACACAGACCTTGCCCAAGGTCACTACTGTGAGCACCGAAGGAGGATTTGAATCCGGGCTGAACCCAGCTCCACAGCCAAGGGTGTTTCCACTCTGTCAAGGCGCTGCTGGCTTGACTGCCCTGAGACCTCAGACCAAGTGTGCTTTTTTTTCCCCCTGGTTATATTTCTAGCAGTAGTGACAATGCGTTTCTTCCCACACAGCCTCTTTCATTTCATTTCACTCTCCAGACCTCTTATACAGAGCCTTATTGCTTACTGCCTTTGACCTTGCTTTGAAGACCTCTTTGTCTACAGCGGATTTTTAGCTCTCTTCAGGGAAGCTATTTAATTCAGAATCTTTCCCCTAAAGAAACTTGAATCCCTGAAAGCTGACACTCATATTTCCTGTTACTGACTAAATTCTGTGTTCTCCAAGTGCTAATTGCCCTTGAGATTTCCTAGCAGGCTTAACCCCGAGCTCCGCAGATTAAAACCCGCCTTCTCCCAAGTGAGGTCTGCCCTTGGCAGCCCCTGCCATGTGGGAGCAGGGGGGAATTGCCCGAGCCTCTTCTCCGTGGGCAGCTGGAAAGGGCCTGGTCAGAGGGAACAGGACAAAAGGTAGTCAGTCTCCTTGGGACAGAAATCCCAGAGCAGTGCCCTTTGATGAGCCTCATATTAACTGACTGACTCTCGATCCAAGCTTTACCTAATATGTCTATTTCCTGATTGAAATTTGGAGCTATTTCCATCTTTAGGAGCTTTTGATGAATATGTAGGATGGCTAGGAGCTAAGCAGATAATTGAATTCACAAATATTTGCTACAGGACTATAATTTAATGGGAGCATTATAATTTACTAAACACCATTACAGTGGCATCACATCCTATTAATCAAAAAAATGAAAAAGATACATGCGGCAATTTTTCTTTATTATTCATAGTAGTTTTTATTGGGTGGTTCCCTCTAGAGTAGAATGGATGGACTCATTTTAGCTTCCAGACTCAAATACTTTAAAACTAAGTCAAATTCTAGTTCCTCCAAATCCAATTCATCCAAAATCTAATACCAGCAAACTGAGGTCCAATTTCTAAATGTCTCCTTTCAAACATTACATTCATCACAGAGTTTTCAGCTATCCAAAATAGCTTCTATTTTTGTAAAGCAATAAATAATAAGAATTATGTATTGAGGTTCAGCTATGTGCCAATTATACGGGGCTGGATGCATTATATAAATATATGGGGGCTGTGTTCTAATCCGAACAACGGTCTTACAATAAAAGTATCATTATATCTACATTTAGAGATGAGAAAATAAAAGTTCAGAGAGACCCCATGTCATCCAATTAGTTGGTGACGAAGCCAAGCCTGGGGACCTAGCTCTTCCTGCCACTAGGATTACCTGTTTCTGTGGGGTTTCTCCAATGGAGACAACACAGCTAGTGTTTTCCAAGATGCTGCATGAACCCACTCTAATTGGTGACTTCCTGCCGGCACTACTGATTAATGACCAAAATGGTGGAGGTCTAAAACCAAAAGCGGTAAACCAGCCAAGGCGGCAGGCCGTCTTCCCCCGCTAAGCACCAGGGGAGGGGCAAACTTCTGCTATCTTCATTCCGAGGGAAGAGTTCTAAGGTTTGTAAGGGAGAACCACTTAGAGAAGCAGCCATGTTTCGCCATATTCTCATCTGCTAATATTTACAGAGCCATGCACTCTTAAAACAGAGCTACTGAGAATTTTCATCATTCATTTTAGAATCGTGAGTGTTCTGAATACCCGCTCCCTGTTTCCGTGGCAGACTTAGCGTGCGTTCCACGGAATCTGCTTCCACGGCAGGTTGGGAAGAGCACGCGCCACGGCTACCGCGCTGTCCCACAGCCTCCTCGACTCCTCTCCTGACACGCCTCGGCCTTGAAAAAGTGCAGGCCACATATTTGGGGCAAGGGTAGCATATTTTGAACAGTGCTAATATCCAAACAGTGACTGCCAGAGTAACACACATTGCCTGTCCAAGGCTCCACGTCAACGTGGAAAAATGCACAGTACACACGGTTTCTCAGGCTGCACTAACGCAGTATTAGAGATAAGGTCCAAAAGAAGAAGGGGTCACATTATCGGTAAAATTTTCACTGCTCCAACTCTGCCCCAACTCCACAAAGCTGGAATTATGTCCCCCTGAAAAGTTCTCTTCGTCCTGGAAGACTTCAGGGGGTCGCATAGGAACTTTCATAAGCAAGTCCTGCCAAGCACGCCCGGCCATCGCTGTCTTCCTCCCCGGTACCAGACACCTTTATATAGAGCTGCTGCAGCCTGCACAGGAACAGCACGGACAGCCCCTGTCACGGCCTCCGGGGTCAGCGAGTCCCTAAGACTACCCCAGCCCAGGCCCCAGAGCCAGGGCATCCCCAGAGTCAGGGCATCCCAGGAGCCAGGGCATCCCCAGAGTCTGGGCATCCCAGGAGTCAGGGAATCCCCGGAGTCAGGACATCCCCGGAGCCAGGGCATCTCCAGAGTCTGGGCATCCCAGGAGCCAGGGCATCCCCAGAGTCGGGGCATCCCCGGAGCCAGGGCATCTCCAGAGTCTGGGCATCCCCGGAGCCAGGGCATCTCCAGAGTCTGGGCATCCCAGGAGCCAGGGCATCCCAGGAGTCAGGGCATCCCCAGAGTCGGGGAATCCCTGGAGTCAGGGCATCCCCGGAGTCAGGGAATCTCCAGAGCCAGGGCATCCCCAGAGTCGGGGCATCCCAGGAAATACTGAAAGACACTGTTTTAAAACTCCGTCACTTACGGTGTCAGGACCCAACATCTCCCCAAGAAAGGAGCAGCCGTCAGCCCCTCTCGGCCAGGAAAGGAAGGCCATTTCACATCCAGCAGTTCCCACTGCAAACCCTGCACCCCCAAGCCCCTCCAGCATGCACGGATACCCCACCCGAGCAGCACCTTCTTGTACACATGTCACGTCACTCCTCTCTGAAGCATGTCACAGAACACGCACACGTGCTCTTCCTCATCTGCCCCCGCCCTTCATCCTGCCACCGTGTGGGCCATTTCTCTCTGCTCCTCAATCTCCACAGCATTAGCCTGGGACACCACTTCCTGAGCCTCGTGTGGCCTCGTGGACTCTGGCAACAGGTTCTGAGGCAGCTGGCATCCCTGGGGACCTGCCCCGTGTGTGAGAGAACGTCCTGGCCAACTTAAAGTTGTGCTTTGGCACAGCCCCCGGGCCAGGCTGCCAGGTGGCCCTGACACCCCCCGCATAGCTGGAGAAGAGCCTTGAGGACATGACACGGGAGAACTCCCCACTCAGGCAACACGCCGCCCTCTCCTCGCTCTGGCACGGTTACTGCTTTACCAGGATCACTCTAGAAGGCCTGTGTGGCAGCCACTGGGGCGAGGAAAAGGGACCAGCACGTCTAGCAAAGGGAAGGGCGAGCCCACAGATACAGGTGACACTGTAGAAATGAAGGTGAAACCTAGAGGCTAAACGCATTTTTGGGACAGAAACTGATTTAAACCCGGCTCTGCCACTGATCCCTGCGTGCCAGCAGGCAAGTGGTTTGATATTTATGACCTCAGCGTCCCTATTTGTGGCATGGCAGGGCTGCACAGATGACTCTTAGATCTCATATAACTTTGGCATTATCTGAGGCCCCAAGATAATGTCTTTAGAGTGACAGAGATAAAACGAAGTCATGTCTGGGGTGGGGGTGCTGATGGTCTCATTTTATGACAATGAGATGTTTTGAAGGACGCAAACGTCGAGGTGTTAATGAAGAATGTCATCGGCAACATATTCGGACATAGACTCAGGGCAGGGGTAGGTTTCAGATATAAATTTAATATTGAACTTGAATCCAGCGACTGTGTCAAGTATAAACAGGAATTTGAAATGTAAGAAAGGTGGACTTTCAGACCGACGGGGAATAATTCTTCAGCAAATGGCATCAGGTTATGTGGAACATGGGAAAGGAAGTCAGGTCTTTGGCTCCTTCTTATTTCAAAATTTTTCCAACAGGATCACAGATTTAAAAGTAAAAATAGTAAAGAAATGCACCAGAAGAAAGCATGAGTGTTATTTTATAACCTTTAGGCGGAGAAAGACCTTCTAAATATGCCTGAATAATAAAAAAATACACATAAAGAAAAAATTACATATTCAATTTCAAATACAGGTTTTATGTATATAAATATGTTTATACAACAGTAAAACAACAAACACTTTTAGACAAACGGCAAAGTAGAAAAAGGGTTTTCCAGGCGTATGTTAACAAAGAGCTGACGTCTCCACTCTGCAGAGACCGAGGCATCCACATCAGACAGTTCCCAGACATGCTCACACCGTATCCTCCGTGCAGGTGAGAAAATGTGCCCTGGAGCTTTGCAACAGATAAGCCTGAAGACTGAAAGAAATTTCCCGTGGAAACAAGGCCTTTGGAACATGTTTAGTGAGAAAGCTGCAGTGGCTCTCCCGGCAAGGCCTAGACATGCCGTGGTGCGGTGTTGGTGCCAATGTGCCCACAGGAGGATGGACAGAGCCCAGGAGGGCTGCAGGGAAGAGGATGGAGAGGTTGAGGAGAGAGGGCTGAGCAACACAGGGAATGCTTGGGCCAAAGTAGAAGAATAAATCTGGGGCAATGCCCCAATGCCGGAACTAGCCAGGAGACTTGTAAGCAGAAGGAAATAGGAGTCTATTGCTCTCACATAATGCGCACACACTGTCCCCAAACTTTCACCAGAGTCTGCTGCATCCTGTCCATGAGCCAGTGGCACTCCGAGAGCCTCAGATGTTGAACGTGGCCCCACCTGTATGGGAAGGAGCAGCAGCACACACAGGGGGTGACACAAACAGTGGGCAGTGAGACTTTAGGGGCAGCAGGAACACAGACCAGGAAGCGGCTGGGAGAAATGTAATCATCCCAAGTCCTCAGCCTCAAAATTGCCAGAGATGTTGTAAAGAATCAGTAAAAAGAATCCTTATCCAAACCTTAAAGGATGAGATGACACTTAGCTAATTGTAAGAGTTATAGACATTGAGAGGCAGAAACCTAGTGTTCATATGTAAGAAAGTCTTCAACCACACTAATAAAAAAAATCCAAATTAAAGCAAAGATATTCTTAGCTAGTATTATTGTTAAAATTCAGGTATATTTTGGGAATAGTTTATGTATTTCCACCAGTAAGAGTAGAAAGATCTTGCAATACATGAGGCATCACATAGAAACTTCAGGAATGTGAGACATCAGCAGTGGGGCTAAGCTAATTCTGGGCCAATGTCTGCTCATATGCCCTTTCACAAAGCTTAAAAACAGCCTCAGGGGACTTGTGCTTTCGGAAAGATGGAGTAGACATCCTTCTCCCTGATCCTCCACTAAGCACAACTTGAGAATTACATATGAAAAAAAAAAAAAAAACAAAAAAAAAACCCGCAAGAGGACTCTAAAAGGCGAAGAGAGGAAGGCAGACCAGGCAAGGACCTTGGGACCCAGAGACCCCTGGGTTTTCATTTTGTTTCATATATTCCACTCTCAAGGTGAAGAAGTTGGCAACACAGAAATGCCAACAAGTACAGACAAAAACAGCCCTATGCCCTCTCACCAGAGGTCCAGGAGAGGGTCAGCCTAGAAAGGAAGAGACTTTTCGACAGTACCTGCTCTATTCCAGCCAAACACCACCCACGCCCACACCAGCAGGGGCCGAGTGTGGGGCTGGACCGCCACCTCTCTGGGCTGTGGCCAGGCACCCACAAACCCTGGCTGGGGTGTATGGAGGAGGAGGTGCCTGCAGGTAATGAGCCCGACCCCCTTCCTCAACTCCTGCCAGTGGCAACAGTGTGAGGAGGCTTGACTTCCACCCCCACCCCTGTAAGTCAGTGCCTGCCCCTTACCACAGGGCTGGCATCAAAGGAGGCCAAGAGCAGAGTGGGGAATTTCTGCAGTGCCCAGTGGCAAAAATGCCACCCACACACAGAGTCAGCAGAAGTTACATGACAAGCAGTAATGAAGCACTTCCATCCTCGGTGTTATCAGCGGAGGCCCAGCGGGCAGCCAGGAAGTCCACCCACACTCAGGAAAGAGAAGCCCCTCCCTACTCAGGTGTCACGGAGGCTGAGTGGGGATCCTTGACTTCTATCCCCACCCAACAGGAATGAGGCAGCATCACCCCCTTTCCCTGGAGGAGTATGCCAGAGGAAGCCAGGTAAAAGAGAAGATTTCAGTAAAATCCAGAGTCTCATAATATTAAAAATGTCCAGGTTTCTGTCAAAAATGACTCAACATACTAAGAAACAAAAAGATTTCAAACTGAGTGAGAAAAAAAAAGTCAGTAGACTCCAACACCAAGATGACAGAGAAATTGGAATTATCTGACAAAAGATTTTGCAGCAGCCATTATAAAAATGATTTAAAAAGCAGTTATGAGCATGCTTGAAACAAATTAAAAATAGAAAGCTTCAGCAAAGAGATAGAAAAGAAACCAAATGGAAATATTTGAACTAAAAAATATTATAACTTAAATTAAAAAACCCAGCGGATGTGCCCAACTGCGGAATAGAGGGAAAAGAGAAAAAGAAATTCATGAACTTGAAGGCAGAAGAACAGAAGCTACCAATCTGAACAAGAGAGAAAATCAACTGAAAAAAAAAGATGAACATATTCTCAGGGACCTAAGGGACTATGACATAAGACCTACCTTCCTGCCATCATCTTGGGGTGAACAGTGTGGGCTGATATAATACTTGAAGAAATAATGGTAGAAAAACTTCTCAAATTTGACAAAAGGGACAAACCTATGTATGCAATAAGCTGAGTAAACCCCAAATAGGGCAAATGCAAAAAAAAAAAAAATCCAAACAAAGACACAACACAGTCGAACTTCTGAAAACTACAAAGAAAGATCTTGAAAGCAGCAAGATATAAATCACATCTTATCTACAGCAGAAAAACAATCTGAATGACAACAATGTCTCTTTTTACAAAGAGGAAGCCAAAAGAAGGTGGCACAACATTTTACCATTTTACGTGCTGGGAAAAAAAATCATAAACACAGAATCCTATACCCAATAAAAATATTCCTAAGAAAAGAGAGGAAAGTCAAGACATTCTAGATATTAAAAAAAAAAAAAATGAAGAGAACTTGCTGTCAGGAAATCTATCCTAAAAGAATGGCTAAAGGAAATGAATCTTTGAACATCAGGAAGGAAGAAGCCCAGAGAGAGTAGAAATCTGGATAAATACATTTTTCTTCTCCTCTTGAGTTTCCTCATTCATGTTTGATAATTGAATCAAAAATATACATATAACAGTGTTTGATGCTGTTCTAAATTTATGTGCAGGAAATATTTAAGGCAATTATATTATTACAGGGAGTGGTAAACGGATGTAAAGGGAGGTAAGATTTCTTCCCTTCACTCAAACTAGTACAATATTGACACTTGAAATAAGCACATATATAAATACATATATAGTTGATAGACAACCAGACAGAATATCAACAAGAATGCAGATGAGCTCCAAAAACCATCAACTAACAGAATCTAACTGACATTTTAAAAAACACTCTTCCCTCTCCTCCCCAAAAAATAGCAACATATACATTTTTTTTAAATATTCACAGAACATAAGCCGAGATAGACTATGTCCTGGACCATTAAAACAATAAACCTCACCAAATTTTAAAAAGTAAAATCACACATAACATGTTCTCTGCCCACAATAGAATCAAACCAGAAATCAAGAACAAAAAGATGGCCAGGTGTGGCGGCTCACACCTGTAATCCTAATACTATAGGGGAGTCCAAAGTGGGAGGATTGCTTGAGGCCAGGAGTTCAAGACCAGCCTGAGCAACATAGGAAGACCCCCATCTCTACAAAACATTAAAGAAGAAAATTATCTGCGCATGGTGGCATTCACCTGTAGTCCAAGCTATTCATGAGGCTTAGGCAGGAGGATTGCTTGAGCCTGGAAGTTTGAGATTGCAGCAAGCTATGATGATGCCACTGCACTCTAGCTCAGGCAACAGAGCTAAACCCTACATGCTGTATATAAAACTCTAGTATATACTATACTTATATAAAAGTATACAAGGAAATTTGCAAGCATTTACAGTGGCAAAACCTTAATCAAAACATAACATATGATTCAAGTAAAAGAAGAACAGCAAGCCTCAAATGATACCAAAGTGATACCAACTAACTTAACAGCATATAAAACCAAAAATCCACCCATCTTAAACATACACAGACCCCAAATACAGTAAACAACAACAATACATTCACAATATCTAGCATCCAATAGAAATTTACCAGCCATGTGAAAAGCATGCATTTTTCCATAACCAAAAATATAATAATAAACATAGACATGATAGATATAAGAGCTGTCATAAGATATAAATAAGATGTAAAAAAGCTAATTTAACTTTATTCCATATGTTCAAGAAGTAAGACAAAAGCATGACCAGTATAAGGAGGAAAATGAAGCATTTTTTAAAAAAGATCCAAATAAAACTTGCAGAAATAAAAATAATGTTTTAAATGAAATATAAGCATGCTTGATTAAGATCATTTTAGACTCTGCATAAGAAAAGATAAGGGACTTTAAGGAAATACCATATGAAACTACACAAAATTAAGAACAAAGAGGAGGGAAGAGTGAAAAATAAGCAGATCATCAGTGACCTATGGGACAACATCCAGTCCTCTAGAATTCTTGTAAGTAAAGCACTAGTAGGACATGAAAGAAAAAGGAGAGAAAAATATTTACAGAAATATAGATGAAGACTTTGTTTTACCAAATTTGATGAAAACTGGGAATCTGAACATCTAAAAGTTCAACTAACCCAAGGAAAAGTAGTATAAGGTAAAGTACACAAAGTCACAAATTTATGGAAATTAGTAATAAAAGAAAATCTTAAAAACAGCCAGATAAAAGTATATAATAACTAAAAAGAGCAAATTTTTCTCTTCTCTTCCCAAGAAGAGAAGGCACAGCTATGATGTTATAAGATATCCCTTATCTATTTTCACAACCAGTGATTTCTGCTATAACTCTTTGCAACTTTTTTTTCCTGCTTCATTTGGTTCATTTTCTCAAACTTTCTCTTTATGTCCCAGAGTATAGTTTTAGACATGTATGTCTTTTGGCTTCTTATAATAAGGTTCTCATTACCATGATAATTTTTGTCTTATGTTTAATTCTGTCCTTATCTCTATTGTGAGGCCTTACATTTCCCCTTTGAGCTTTTACTTGAGAAAGATCACATTTTCATTAATATTTTTGAATCCATAAAGAGATATTTGTTCATGTATTTCTCAAGCTGTGTGGCAGCATTTCTTTCTGGTTTATATTTTTCTATGCCCATTCCTTCTCACATTCTGACTCTCTGTGTGCGACTGGAGTAGATTCGCATGGGTCCTATGCATTTGGATGACGAGGTATTTTCGAGAGAATCACTATTTGCAGGAGAGTGTTGGGGATGGGAGGGGATGGAGCCTGAGTAGCCAGAAATCTGAGCTTTAGTCCGTCACCCCTAAGCGCTTTCTCAGCAACTGGTTCCACCCGAGGCATGGCCCTTCTGTGGCCCACGAGTCATAGGTTTTAGGTCAACTTTATTTTCGGCTCTTAATACCAGTAGCTGCGTTTCCTTCTGTGCATCTGTGCTGATCTTTCAGAGATGCTGAGTCTGTGCATCTCCTTCCCTTCCACAGAGCCAAGCGGAGGGCAGAAGTCTAGGGGCCCGGAGGCTCCCAGAGCTTGTCCAGCAGCGTTTTCTACCTGGTCCAGACAACAACTCCCCATGTCCACCGCGCCCAAGTTCATGCAGATGCACAGTCTCCACCGGCGTCCCTCCTTGCCCTGAGTTTCACCAGTCATTGATACTCATACCCTTAAAAAAGCTTTGAATGCTGGAGGGGTAGGTTGGCAAAATAGCAAATGATAAAAAGGATACAAAAATCATACAATTGGAAATGGGCAGAAAGTATCAAAATATTAATGATGGTTATTATTTCTGAATAGCAAAATTATGGATGATAGTCATTTTTTATATTTTTAAATTTCCTGCAACAGCTACACAATGACTTGTATAACCACAAAAACATGGTGCAGAATTAAGTCTATAGTATGTAATTCTGCAGAGTACAATCTTGACTATCTGCGTGGTAATACATCTTTAAACACTACATTCAATAATTTTAACTATAATAAATGCAACCCACCCATATTTTTCCCTTAACCACAAACCACCAACTCCCAGAACAAGGCCAGAGACAAAGATCATTTCTAAATTATCTCTAAACATTTTTTAGAAGACCTAACCGTAAACAAAGAAGAGACTGAACATTTTAAGATGACTGTACATGGCCAAGCTTCCAACTGTTGGATCACTTCCTGAATTTTCTGTGCAAAAACATCAAGTTTTAAAATAAGAACTACTGTTTATGAATGCAAAAAAAAAAAAAAACAACTTTCCAAATGCACCTCATGTCATTAGATTAATTTGCTATGCACCTCAGGCAATTGTATTAGTGGCAAAGCTGTTCTCACAGGCCTTGTCCCCAAGCAAGCACTATAATTAGAGGAAGCCACGTCCCAACAGACAAAACCTCTGCAGACGGAAGGCAGAGCCCATTACGTTTGCCCCAAACACCTCTGACTCTCTGTGTGTGCCGAGGATGAGGCAAATATGCACTCTGAAAATTAACACAGCCAGAAAGGAAACGTCCCACAGGGTGAATCAATACCCAGCAAAGGATAATGGGATTCCTGTTCAGGCAGCTGTGTCCTGCCCCCTCCCATTAGCACCTGTCAGTAAGAGCAGTCAGGGCCAGCGACGGGCCACCCGCCTCCCAGCTCCGCTCTCAGGGTGATCATTAGCTCCAGCCGGCGCAGCGGCACCCCACGCCGCCAAATAGTGTCCTTTTCTCCTTAAATGCAGACAAACAATGGCTGCTCCTCTAATAGCTGGCACAGACCTTGTTAATCTTTCTTGTTTCACTTCTGTTTTGCCCTTTGCGCAGTGTGTAAGAAGAGATCAACGTGAAGGTAGAAATTAGGTTATTCAAGTTAATTTCAGGACAGGCTCTGTTTGGAGGCTTAGAACCGACTAAGCTGGCCTGCGTCACTTAGGGGTAATCACAGGATGGAAATGACACTCCGCTGATTGTGTCAACTGGTAAATGATCGATAGACCCTTTGGAGCTTTTTTATAATCATTTTCTAAAAACAGGACTGATTGATTTCATATAGCTAAAAATCTCTCCCATCCTCCTTTTCCCTCTTTTTTTCCTCCTTTCCTTCCGTCCTTCCTTTCGTTCTTCCTTCTTTCCTTCCTGTCTTTCTCTTTTCTCCATCCTCCTTCCAAAGTAGAAGTCAATAATCATTGAAAGGAAAACTGGACATTTAAAATATCGATCTCAATCCTGGAAAGGGTAACATTTTTCTAAGCGCTCTGTTCACAGACAGAGCTGTTGGAGGGGGAGTGCCAGTCTGCGGAGGACCCTAGAGTGGAGTCGGGGACAGGTCATACCCCCATCCAATAGCCCTGACAGGTCAGACCCAGTCCACTAGCCCTGTAGGCCCAGCTGCTTTAGAAATGGCTGTATGGTAAAGGGCCAGGAATTCTAACATCTTCCAGAAATTCACAAAGAACTGTAGTTTTTACCCAGGTATCTTACATTCTATCCAAGAGAACAGCAGACATATTTCTAAACAAAATCGGAAGCCTTTTTTTGTTTTTGTCTCTTCCAATAAACCCTATTTTCCTCTTAACAGTAAGTACATATGGACTTACAGCCCAGCTATATCCTATGCTTAGGACAAACCAATTGGTTTAATTGGGAGGAAAGCAGCAAAATTTCAGAACATATTGCATCAAATCATTTAATCTCCCTCCCCTCGTGTGCTCATTCCTTCTTCATTCACATGTATTTATTGGGCACCTACTGAGTGCCAGGTGATTGCATGAAAAAGGAGATCTCACGGTTTCTTTGGCAGAATCGACTTAGGGCAGGGAAGGAGAGGGAAGGATAGGTATTTTAACTGCCTGGTGATTTCTAAAGAACTCTGGAGACCAAAGACCAAAAATCTTCAAATTTACTGACAAACAATGTGAACAAGCTCCAGATCTAATCCCTTTTTGCAATGAAAGAAGTGCTGCTTCTGGAGCACCTAGGATTTTTTTCTTATGAAAACAGTTATGCACATTCATTCTAGAAAGTATAGATATTAAAAAGAAAAAAATTGAAATTGCCTACAATCACCATCCAGAACTTGGGTGGATGTCTTCCGTCTGTGGGGAGGAGGGGAGAGGGTTTCTTTGTCTATGTAGCTCGAACCATTGGAAATTGCTGATATCTAACCATTTTGACATACAAAATATCAATTTTATGTGGCTGAACTGCGCATTGTAGATAGGTTTATTAAAATGGGAACATAGCATACAAATTGCATCCTGATTTTTTCATTTAACTAAATAGCATAAATTCCTCTGACAGACATTTTAGCAGATTAAAATTAAAATGATTTCAATGGCTTACCATTTTCCCTTATTATTACTATAAAATCAATGCTTAATTATAGCAGACTACTTAAAAAAATTTTATGCATTTTCATCTTGTGAAAAACATCCACATCTCAAGCTTTTTTCAGTCATATCCTTGATGCTTTGAAGTCAAACATGAAAGATGAGCTCTCCAAGGCAAAAGCAAACATGACCACTTAGCATTTTGTAAATTAAGCGCGATCTTTGAATAATGCCTATAAATCAAAGACTGTTACTATGTGCACTTGACCCTGACCTCCCTCAGAATGAGTTCTTGCAATCAACAGCTTGTGCTGCCTAAATATTTAACTTCTGCCATCACTAAGATACATGCCACAATCTATTTGTTGAAAATTCTTCCTGATTTAATAACGTCCCTTCACTTGGGGACACCTACACTGCAACAAACGCAGCACTGACCCCTGACAGCACCGCTGAGGAAGTGAGCTAAAATATCCCTTCCCAGCTACCTGAATACGGTGACACCCTCATGAGTAAGATTGGAAAAAAGAGATGAGCTCACACAAAGTCACAAAATGAGAACATTTGTTTAAGAAGCACTTTGGGGATCATGCACTCGAAAATCTGAAATAGAGAAAATACTTTTATTTCATTAAGGCAAAGCTACTGTAGCTTACAGTGGGGGAGACAGTGCAAGCTGAGCGCATCTCCGCC
This sequence comes from Lemur catta, assembly GCF_020740605.2. Taxonomy (NCBI): domain Eukaryota; kingdom Metazoa; phylum Chordata; class Mammalia; order Primates; family Lemuridae; genus Lemur; species Lemur catta. The sequence goes on from NC_059131.1 coordinate 4,873,555, forward strand.
TTCCCCAGGAAATCTTACATGGGATGAATCACCCGCTCCCCATATGCTTTGCCATATTCCACCAAGCACATGACGGAAAGCAACTTAGAAAACCCCCACAAATGCCACGCCAGCTCTCCGCCAGCCCTATCCATCTTGAAAATGGTGGAAATGGGAATCCAAAGATAGATTTTGTGTACTTGCAATGATATGTTTTTAAATGGTTAAAAATGAAACATGAAATCTTTCAAGAAATTTCAATTCCAAGAAACTAAAAAGATTCTTAAAAAATGGTTTTGCCTTAGACAGTTGCCTAGGTTCAAATTTGAATTGAAAATGTGTTTATTTGTTGAGGTAAATTCACCCTCTATGTCATATACATGGAGAGTGTTTAGCCAAATAGCCTGAAACGTCTGCAGCAGGTATAGTCTACATTTTCTCACTCTCTGAAAATTGCACTCTTGATTTTCTCTGTTCCAGGCAACATGTTTTCTTTAAAAACTCTTGAGTTTGCTATGGTGCTGTTTCTGTATCTCATTTAGAAGTGGGAGGAAGAAGTCAGCTGTTTGTAAACAGAAGGCAGAAACTGATAGGGAATTATAATAATTGTCACTTTGATAGTATCTTGCCTTTGAGAATGCGGAAAGCTTTGCAAACTTATAAGAATTATTTCCCTCATTTTTATTAAGAAGAAAATTGAGCACAACCACCCAAGGTAGCAAGTTAGCTAAAGTCAATAGTAGAAGCAGCAGGTCCTGAGGCATCTTTCTTTGCAGGCCACTAAATCACGCTCCCCGTAAGTCCTGCCAAGCAGGGAGATTACATCATTAGGGGTGACCCCTGTCAGAACAGCACATACATAAAACCCTTGCGAGCACATGGAAATCATTGCTGGTCCTGGGGAAAGTCTTTTGTTGTCCATGAGATGATTGATCACATGTTCACAGCTGTAAATTAAACATATCCCAACATGTAGTGGTTGCCACCTCTTGCCTTCATTCCAAAAAGAGTAGTAAGTGGGGGACACCAGGAACCCAGCCTCTTCCACACGTCCACATGCTTCTACTGAGTGCTTAACACTAATTATATGTTTAAATGTCAAATGCTCTTTATTTTGACATTAAAAAAATGTCTCTGAGAGATAAAATTGTGTCTTTAAAGATGAACAATCCTGGTAGTAAATTTACAGCCATGAGAGTCAGCATTTATCTCTCCCTGCACCATGCTGACGGTTTTGAAATCTTCTGCAAAAACAAGAAATAACACGGGTCCTCAGAGTCAATGTTTCCATACATTAGCCAAAACTAGCACTCACAAGGAAGTTTATTTCTAAGAATTACAGAGATCATACAAATAAACATGCATAGTCACATGTACATCCTAGAAAATCAATATCTGCTGAATCTATTTTCTGTTTTTCAACCAATGTATCAAATTAAACATAAAGCTGGTTTGCTATAGGAAAAGTTAATCCCTTAGGCCAAATTTGACCTGCCTTTTGTTTTTGCCTATAAAGTTTTATTGACACCAAGATACACCTATTCATTTATAGATTATCTATGGGTGCTTTTATGCCACAACAACATTGTTGAGTCATTGACATAGAAAACTTATGACCATAAAATATACGCAGAAAGTTTTGACAATCCCTGGTTCATATATAAAATGGGTTAGTCATAGAACACGCTAGAAAATTACAAAGAGAGTAGTCACCTCTTTGGAGTAGATTCAGGGGAGGTGGCCTGATTTAGAATACCTTTCTGATTATGGCCATCATTCATGGTACCCACTGACCGCCACCTGTGACCACTGAATTGCCCGTGGGGTGAGCGCCCACCACCAGGGCTTCCTCACTGAAGCACACACAGTCTTGGAAATGTGGTAGAAGGGAGTAGCCCAAGGTCACCTGATCCAGTCCCCTGTACTATGGAGGAATCCTGTCCCAATATCCACGCAATATAGTCTGGGAAACTGCTGGAGTCCTAGAGCAACAATTGCACAATACACACATCTCATTTCATCCCTGAGCAATTCTAGGCATTAGTAGTTACTTAATGTCAGGCAGAAACCTGCTTCCCTGTCACTCCATCAGCACAGAAACTCAGCAGACACTGGAAAACAGCCACCAGGACTCCGTGGACACATCCCCATCCTCTTGTCACCAAGCTGAGCAGCCAACTTCCTTTGGCTGTGGGTCACAGCCACTGTCTTGACACTTTGTGCTGCTTGTCCCTCTTCCAGCCACCATCCACGATGCCTTCCCTGCGTGGCCACACCACCCCTTCCTTCTGGTTCTTTTCCATTAGCGTATGAGCAAGTCATCCCTGACAGTGAACAGGCCGAAGAGCTCCGGAAGCTCAGGCACGTGGCTCTGTTGTTGCTTTATGTTGTCACACTCCCTGAGTCACATCTCTCTGTGACCCCAGCTCCCCTTGCTAGGAAGGGTGGTGTTGTGTGGCTCAGTGCAAATAGCGTTGGACTAGAACCCCAAAGAGTTACGATCTAGTCCCATCTCTCCCACAATCTGGGTTTTATGAGCTCAGTGAAATTGTCTAATCTATGTGGGCCATTGTTTCCTCATCTATGAAATTTCCTCATGGAGGAAGAAACATGGCCATTCCCCTTTCTGCAGTTAAAGAACACTTTGAGAATCCAACAGGTTATTCACTCCCTTTCCCCGAAAAAAAAAAAAAATGTGCCTACATGTTCTCTGGGTTGAGAGGGCAGGGGGTTAAGAGGCAGGTGGACTTTAGATGCTCAAGGTCAACCTGCATATCCTATCAAGCTGCTTGCCCTTTATCCTGAAGACTCTGGGACCCTCCTTAAAGCTTTTAACACAGGGCAGTAACATTATCATATTTCTATTGTGACAAATTAGAAGGTTGTCATGAACATAGAGATCAGGGAAACAGCTGATATTCTATTAAGAGCTTCAAGTTCTGAATGGTTGTCACTGCCTGAAACAGGGGCCACAGGAGGGGAGGGACTGTGAAGACATTGTCAAATTTCTTTTGTGACGTGTTAACTCGAAGCACCTATAAGATTTTGCTGGGGTTGTGTCCAGTGAGCACGTGGAAATACAGGCTTAGAGCTCAGCAGACAGGTTATTAGTAAAAATACATATTTGGAAGGCAAGGTGTAGGGATGGTAGTTGAAGCTGGAAAAATGATGATGTTGCCCGGGGGGGGGGGGGGGGGGGAACAGATAAGTAAGTAGAGAGGATAATATGAAAAAAGAAAATGGGGCAAAAAAAAAGAAGAGAAAGATGTGAGTACAAATCCTAAAATAACCACCAACTGGGAGCAAAGAGAGGAAGTTGAGTCCCTCAAAAGTATTTCCAGAGGGGCAGAGCCTGTTATTGACCATTGTCCCCCTCTGCCTGTCACACTGGCCTTGACTCAGCACACGCCGTTCAGTCAACACTGTTCCAGGCTTCAGAAGTTGCATAAGGTGAGGGCAAACGGTCTGCCAATTTGGCGACCAGGGGAGCAGAGGCCAGTTTAGGGAGAGCAGGTACAGGAAGGTGAGAACGGAGGGTGAGAATGAGAAGAGGGTCCATGTGGAAAGACTGCCGGGTTTCTGCAAGAAAGAAGATGAGAGAAGAGTGTTCTGCTTTAAGGAGGAGACTTGTTAAAAGTAGGGTTCTGTTTTGTTTTGTTTTAAGGATGGTTTACAGTTCAGTGTGTTTCCAGGCTGAGATGAAGTATCTGGAGCAAAGCCAGAGGGAGACGTCAGGAGACACAGAGCGGAGGTGAGTGGCGGGGCAAGGCCTGGGAGGAGAGGGAGCTGGACCGAGCGAGAGAAGCCAGAGGGCTGTGCCTGCAGGAGAGGTGGACCCACCGTGGCTACGTGGACTCCACTCGCCAGGCTCATCACAAGCCAGAAGGCAGTTAGTGGAGGGGAAAGGCAGCCCCCAGTGCAGCGAGGTCCCCGCGCAGCTGGCCAAGGGTCCAGGATGAACTAACATGTAAAGTGGCAGCTGAGCACCCAGGTACACTGAACAGCATTCCAGAGACACCTGCAGCTCCTACCTTCACTCTGTGCTCTGTGTCCTGGGACATCAGTCTCAGGCCATTCAGGAGCGCCTGAAAAACCGCAAAGCTGTCTTTAAGGAAGCTACGTGCATATTTGCAAAAATCACATTTGCCTTTTAATGAGACTTTAGCTCTCAGCTTATAAACCAGACCAATGTTTCCATACCTGTATTTAGACAAGATGTAGAGGAAACATCGTATTTCACAAAAGGCAAAAAGCCTAAAAATGGAGAGAACAATTAAACAGAGGAGGGAGCCCCTTCCTGTGTTGACCCTGACTCCCTGTTTACAATAGCGTGTTCAGGAAACCTTCAGTGATTCCGACAGAAAACAAAATCAAGAAATTACTTTGTCAAAATGTGCAAATTTAACCTCCAGGGATTTGGGGAGGGGGCGGCTAGAGCAGTTCTGTAATTACAAGTCGCATGGAGGTACTCCGTTCTTGGCAGTGATGGGGATGCGCAAATTGAAAACTATGTAGTGACAGTTGGTGGCAGAAATCCTAGAGAAAACGCAGCCTGCCAGGTACCAACCCGTGCATGACGGGATCGTCACAAGTGCGTGCTCGACTCATGGTCCCCCCCTACAACTTAATGCTGATTCTACCATATGTGGTTTTTGAGATCTTATGGTTATACCTGGTGTCACACGTGGTCTCAGGTGACACCACAACATTTTTCCTGCTCCCTTCTCTCAGGTCAAACATCCAGAGAGGCAAAAAATAATCATTTGAGGAGTGAAATATCATTTTGGGTTTTCTGAGAGCTATACAAAGAGTTAAACTCTTCTGGTTTTAAAATGAACAATGAGAAATAAAACTAAAAAGAATAAATTAATTAACGTGGCACGTGTTAAGCATCGTATTAGCAACAAACATTGACTGTGAGTCTGCACCCCAAGTAGGGGCAAGGGCTGTGCGACCCCACATGTTATTAATATTTCTCCCTCCTTGTATTCAGCGAACAGCCGTCAGGCGCTGCGTTGGTTCTCCAGGGCTGCAACAAGGTACCGCCAACTGTGCGGCTTAAACAGCAGAAATGTATCAGCTCATGGTTTTAGATGCCCAAGTCCCAGATCAAGGTGTCAGCAGGGTTGGTTCCTTCTGGGGCCTGTGAGGGACACTGTTCCAGCACACTCTCCCCGCGCCGGGGGCCTTGCTGACCGCCTTGGGTGTTTCTCAACTTATAGAAGCATCACCTGATCTCTGCCTTCGTCCTCACGTGGAGCTCTCCTCTGTGTGCGTCTGTGTACACTTCCCCCCTTTTTATAAGAACACCAGTCATAGTGGATGGGGGCCCACCCTAACGACCTTATCCTAACGTGATTACCTCTGTAAAGACCTTGTATCCAAATAAGGCCACGGTCTAAGGTGCCAGGGTCTAGGACTCAAACACATGGCTCTTTCTCTTCTTCTTCTCTTTTCTTTTCTTTCTTTTTCTTCTCTTTTCTTTCCTTTCTTTTTCTTTTCTTTTTTTTCTTTTCTTTTCTTTTGTTTCTTTTCTTTTCTTTTCTTTTTTGGTGGGTGGGGACACAATCCAGCCCATACCAGGCAATTACTCTGAACTTGGCACTAGACTAGGTGCAGGTGGATGTTGGTGAACAAAAGAGTGACAATCCTTGTCCTCATAGAGTTCATCCTTAGGGGAAAGGTCCAGTCATTGAACAGGCACTTAGCACACAATTTCTTCATTACAGTTAACGATAATTGCTATGAGGGAAAATCAGCAGGTTATATTAATACGTATGTATAATGGAGGAGTCAAAACGATGTAGGGGGCAGGATCTGTCCCCCAGGACATAGCGTTGAGAGTGAGGACGGTGTGTCAGGTGGAGAGCGTAGCCCTGGCGTGGGCCGGTGACAGGAGGGAGTGGCTCTGGCAACCGGCAGGAGTGGAGCATGTGTCTCAATGCCACAGTCACGGGAAAGGAGGGAAAGGACTTAGCGTTTCTCACTGGCTGCTCTCTTGTCTGCCCACAGGCTGCTGGTCCCTGGCTTACTCACTCCCTCTCCCTTCCTCCTTTCTTTTTACAACATTTAGAAGTGTTTAGTTTCATGTTTTATTATTTTTCTAGAATACATTCATGACCTATCCAAGGCCAACGGCCTGTTTTCAGAAATGGTGTATTCCCCTGATTTCCAGCTACCACCTTATAAGAAGGAAGCCTTGACATCCCCCAGCCCCCAGGCTGAATTGAGTACTTCTTCACTACCTTCTAGCATCTTCTACAGCATACTCATTAAAAGCCCAGATTCTGGATTCAGACTGCCTGGGTTGGAAACCTATCCCTGCTGTCAGTTAATCACTCAAAGTATCAACTTCCTGAGCTATAAGACTGAAATGATAAGAGTACAGTATTCTGAATATTCTACTTCACAATTTGTTGGAAGAATCAAATGAGTCAATACATGTAAAGCACTTAGGACAGTTCCTGGCATATAATAAACACACAAGAAATACCACGATAGCACTTAATGCAGGTACTGCCTGCTTTACACGTCTCTTCCACTCCATTTTAAATTTCTTAAGGGTCATTTAACCCAGTGCCTAACAAAGTACGTTGACTATAGCATATGCACAATACATACTCCTGAGTGAATGAATGGATGAATGAACATGTTAAAGCAGTGCCTGAAACACCATAGATTCCAATTTCTGCCTCAAATAGGAGATGGCTTAAATGAAAAGAATAAGGTCCTTTCTATAATAACTGTAAGAATCTTTAAAGAATGAGTTTATTCACATTCTATTAATTTATGGATTTATAGCTTGAAAAGATAATCTGACCCACAAATGGATAGGCCACAACTACTGAAAAAACTCTGTGCTTGATTTGAAGTGTTTTAAGGTAATAATTATAGGTTTGTATTTAAAAATATGGAAATAACATGCCAATTAAATGTGCAGGGACATTCTGAAAGCCCCCTTGTGAAGAGGCCCCACATCGGTAGGATGGGCGCTAGGTCCGTTCAACCAGACTAAGCACGGGTACGTTCGACACTCGTGCCGGGTGTTGTGGACCACAGAGGTCTTCAGGAGGGAGTCGTGATGTGTCAGCAGGGATTAAGTGTCAGCTTTACAGAATCCCATTTGATCCTCCCATAACTGTGGGCAGTGAATTTTATCACCATGGTACATGGAAGTAGAAGGACACAGAATCTGATTCAAAGCCAAGTTTCTCTTCAGAGACTTGTTTCCCAATTGCCATTCTGGTTTTATCCTGGTAGTGTGCTTTTCAATCTTTACTTCGAATTTGGTTCACAAAGGTATACAGCAGGTTTATGGTGTGTGTGTGTTTTATTGACACATAGTAATTGTACATGTTTATGGGATATGTATTATATTTTGATACATGTATGTAATGTATAATGATCAAATCAGGATAATTAGCATATCCATCCCCTTGAACATTTATCATTTCGTCATGTAGGAATCATTTCAAAACTTCTATTTATTATAAAATATACAATATATAGCTGTCTTCCTGCTGTGCTCTGGAGCACTAGAACTTACTCCTTCTGTCTAACTGTATGTCTGTGCCATTAACCAACCTGTCTCCATCCCCTCCTCCCACCCTTCCTAGCCTCTGTCATGCTTCCTTCTACCTCCATAAGATCCACTTTTTTAGCTTCCACATATGAGTGAGAACAGGCAGTATTTGTCTTTCTGTGCCTGGCTTATTTCACTTAACATAATGACCTCCAACTACATCCATATTTTTTCAAATGACACAATTTCCTTCTTTTTTATGTCTGAGTAGTATTCCACCATGTATATGTGCCACATCTTCTTTATCCCTTCACCCATTGATACCACGCAATAACTCCACCTTTGCTTTTCCTCAGGGCTGGGGTGGATATTGAGGAAGGGAGAAAGTGCACACTAAGCATGGTGCTTGCTGTCCTCTAGCACCTCAGGGATGTGGCTCTAGGAGCAGAGGAAAAGAAAGCTGGAACCCAGCTGGGGAAGGTAGAGGAGGACCACCCACGCTGCAGGGGGTTTGAGCAAGGACAGTCCCTCACATGGGGTCTGCCCTGGCTGCTTCCCCACGTAGGAGACGGTGGTACTAGGTGTACCAGTCACCTTCCCAGACACCTCTGAAGCCAGATCAATATTCCCCATGAACACAAGTGTAAAAAAATATTAAAAATATTAGCAAATAGAAATCATCAATATATAAAGAGAATTATTTACTATATGTGGAGTTTATTCCAGGTATGCACAAGAATGTGCAAATGTTGAACATTTGAAAATCAATATAATCTGCCATATTAACAATCTAAAATAGAAAAATACCAAGATCATATCAGTTGTTGCAAAAAATTCATTTGACAGAATTCAATAGTTATTCATGGTTAAATCTCTCAGAAAAAAAAGGAATAAAAGGAAACTTCCTCAACTTGATAAAGAATGTCTACAAAAAAATTATAGTTAACTTTATATTAACTGGTGAAAGACTGAATGTTTTTTTCCTAAGAGTGGGAACAAGGCAGGGATGTCCACTCTCACCACTCTTATTCATCATAGCATTGGCAGTTCTAGCCAACGCAATAAGGCAAGAAAAAAAAACAAAACACATACAGATGAAAAAGAAAGAAATAAAACTATCCTTATTTGCAGATACTATGACTGTTTATGTAAAAAATCACAAAGAATCTAAAAAAAAATACCTTCTAGAATTAGTAAGTTCAGCAAGGTTGCAGGATACAAGATAAATATTCAAAACTCAAATATATTTCTATATACTATCAATGAATGTGTGGACTCCAAAATTAAAAATACAATACTATTGACAACTGCTCAAAGATTAAGAAATACCTAGGCATAAATATAACTAAACATGGAGAAGACTTATAGGCTGAAAACTACAAAAAACTGATAAAAGAAATCAAAGACGATGTAAATAAATGGAGACATATACTGTGTTCATGGATTAGAAGTCTCAAAATACCAAAGAAGTCAATTCTTCCCAAATTAACCTGCATATTATCAAAACCACAGTGATATTTTTGGCAAGTATAGACAAAGTTATTCAGAAATTTATGTGAAAATGCAAAGAAACTATAACGGCTAAAAAATTTTTGAAAAAAGATGTATGAAGTGGTAGGAATCAGTCCACACAATTCCAAGACATTACATAGCCACGATAATCAAGGCTGTGTGACATTGGTGGAGGGATAGACACACAGGTCAATGGAACACAATGGAGGAAGGACCCAGAAATAGACACACACAAATATGCCCAACTAATTTTTGACAAAGGTACAGGAGCAATTCAGTGGAGAAAGGGGAGCCTTCTAAATAAATGGTGCTGGAATAACTAGACATCCATAGGCAAACATTCCCAAGTATCTCCAAAAATCTTCTAGAATTAATAGCAAGTCACAGGACACAAAATAAACATGCAAAAGTCAATTGTATTTCCATGATTTCTTCAGCCTAAACTTCACAGCTTATACAAAAAAAATTAATAATTTAAAATGTATTATAGGTTTCAGTGTAAAACAGAAAACTATATAATGTACAGGGAAAAATATAAAGAGAAAATATTTGGGATCTTAGGCTAAGCAAAGATTTCTTAGACTTGACACCAAAACATGAACTATAAAAGGAAAAATTAGTAAATATGGATATCATCAAAATTAAAACTTTTGGTCTATAAAATAACCTGTTAAGAGGATAAAAAGGCAAGCTAAGACTAGGAGAAAATATTTGCAAACCACAGAACTAAGAAAGGACTACTCTTTAAAATATATAAACAAGTCTCAAAACTCAACAGTAAAAGAAAAAAAAAGTTAGAAAATGTACGAAGGACATGAACAGACATTTTCACCAAAATGGACATACAGACAACAAATACACACATGGAAAGATGTTTAGCATCATTTTCTATCAGCGGAATATGAAGTAAAATCACAACAAAATATCACTACTTAATCATTAGATCAGTTAAAAAACACTGACAACACCAAATGCCGCCGAGGATATGGAGAAACTGGATCATTCGTACGTTGCTGGTGGGAATGTAAAATGGTACAGCCACACTGGAAAAAAGTTTGGCAGTTTTTTAAAAAACTAAACTTGCAATTACCGTACACTCAGCAATTGCACTCCTGGGCAATCCCAGAGATATTAATATTTATGTATTAATCGGGTCAAGGGAACATGGAATCCTTCTGGATTATTTCTTACAATAGCATGTGAATCTACAATAGTCAGAAAATTAAAAGTTTACTAAAAATAGTATAATTCTCAAAAACACAAAGATTTACAGGCTGGATATTTATCTTTTTCTTTTCTGTCTCCCCACGCCTCACTGCCAGAATGCAGTGACAAGAGAGCTGCGGTGTGGTACATTTTCATGACCTGTGTGTCCCCTGCAGCAAAGCAGTGCCTCGTGGACAGTGGACGCTCAGATCTTTGTTGAATAGGTCAAGGCAGGGATAGCAACTGCAGAACTGCAGAGAGACTTTCCTAGAGCAGGTATGCCAGGGTGAAACCTAGCAAAGAATTCCACAGGGCGGGGCCCTGCCCACACTTGCAAACACGCCATATACCTATGCTCCACGGTTGCCAGGTGCCTTACCTGGCTCTGCTCCTGAATTCCTCAAGACACCTGGAGATAATGCAGACCTAGTACTTGTCATCCCAGTCCTGCCTTATGAGGCATGTCATCGGGCTTGCCTTTTCAATACATCATTAAAGTTGTATCCTATAATGAAAACAATAACAGCTGACAGTTATTGAGCATTTCCAAGGTGCAGGCTAAATTTCTGAGTACTTTTTATCTATTTTTTCGCTGAAAAAAAGGCATACAACTCAGTAATCCTGATAATCTTCATCCTAGGTAATTGAGGTGAAGAGATATTAAGTAATTCACTGAGACTTAGAAACCACCAAGTGTTTGATGTGATGTCCAAACTCTGCAGTCCAACTCCTGAGCCCTTTCTACCATCCCGGTGCATGGCCTCTTGTAGAACAAGACTGACCCCTGCCATTCACAGCAACAGCAGGGGTTGACCTCCGTAAATCTCGCTCTCACGTAGAGCATTAGATATTTCAGTAGAAGTCATTTGTACACTGAATGTTGACAGCCTAGCCTTCCCTCCCCCACTCTCTTTTTTTCTATTTTTCCAGCCCTCTTTTGACAAGAGCTATTATTTAACAGACAATTGTTCATTCTAAGCATATAGACATACAAAAGGAAAAAAATAATTTTGTAAACCACCTGAAGAAACTAGAAAAAGACTGTCTACCTAAGGCCAGGAAACTATATAGAGTTATAAATTTTTCCTTATTCTATTTTTGTAAATAAAATGTTTTAAAATTGTAATGTCAATTAGTAGTTTCTCATTTCATAGAATTTTATATTTTATGATATTTGGTACAAATGGCCAATCAGTCCTAGGGGTCAACAGATGTCAGTAAAGCCATTTTATTGTTATAGGAATTTTTAAACGTTCTTTATTACTTTAAATACCCCACCCCTAGTCTCAAGACAGTGAGTCCCAAGGAGCGCCCTTTGTTTTCTGAGAGGAAGGGAGGGCAAAGGGTGACCGCTGGGAGGAAACATACTGAGAAGTAAAGAAAGAACCGAATTGTTCCATATGAAAAGTCGAGTGAATAGATGCTAGGGAAAGATCTGGAAGAAGGACGAGGCTCAAGCTAGCAAAATGCAGAGGCTGCCTGAAGAGAAGGGTGTGAGGAAGACAGTTTTGAAACAAAGAACTTGGCCCCGCTGCTGTGCAGAGAGAGCACCAGGAGGAAGAACAGAAATGTTGGAGGAAGATTTGTTGGAGGAAGATTTTTTGAGGTTTCACCATATGGTGTGCAATGGAAACCATGTTCTGGGTCTCCCCGTAAATTCCATAGTAAAATTCCCATCTTCAAAGAGTTACCTAGAAAGTTCAGAAGCTTGCTACAGTCCGGTAACAAGAAATTTCAGATTGTAAGGCACAGGCAGGAATGTCTATTAATGAATTTATTAATTAAAAAACTAAAACATTTTGGTATAGATCTCAAGAAAATTGGTTCTATTTATTTGGAATAACATGAAATTTAAATCTAAGCTATGGTATCATTTATTACAGCTCATTCTCATTTAACTTTCTTCTCAAGTTTTTAAATAAAAGACCACCTCGCAATGCTGTACTAAGATCTACATTAATGGATAGTGATTCATAAGAATAAACCCATAGAAGCCACTGAGGTGTTCAGTGGGAGCCCATGCTGACTCCTGGGCCTGGCCCTCCGGGCTCCCTCAACTCTGTAGCTGTCTGGCCCCAGGCCAATCAGGTAAAGAGCTTGCAGGCTCTGCCAGTGCAACCAGCAATGCCAAGGTCAACGGACCACAGCAGAACCAAATGCAAGGAACAGGTTCTACGCAGAGCTTTAACGACTCTGCATGCATTAGCTCATTTGGACTTCTCAGCACATCATCCTATGACTCGGGCTCCCCATGCAGATTAAGAACCTCACCGTCCTCACCGCTGGTGAAGTGAAACTGGAATCCAACCTAAGCCACCCTTTTTCCTAATATCCCATGTTGCTTCCTAGATGACTCAGAAAGAGGAACTGAGTCACTGGGCAAGGCTCAGTGTCACTCTGTCCTGATTTCTCCTCTGGAGTAGTAAGTAGCCACCTGCTGCAAGCTCCTCTCGGGATGATTGGAAATGTCACTGGGCCACTTGCCACCAAGTCACTCTCAAATGGATTAAACTTGAATAATTGGAAGTCCATCACGCTATCCATTGCGCCATGGGCAGGACATGGGCAATATATATAACCTGAACTTTTGCACCCCTATAATAAGCTGAAATAAAAAAAAAAAACTTGAATAATTGAAACTATCTTTCTGTTAGTAGGAGGGAAAACCCTCCTCAGCTAGTAGTCGCCCCAGTCACTTGGGCAATTGCTTGTTCAATACCAACTGACCGATGCCCTCCCCAGAATACCGAACTGTGAATGCTAAGTCCTTTGCATTTGAATGTTCGTTTCTTTTCAGCTACTTCTCCAGGGGGAAAGAGATTGGACAACAGGGAGCAAAAGAATAAGAAAAATTCTGTACAAACAATTTAATTTTCTAACAGACACATCCACAGAGTTTGGGTACCAGCCATATTTTTTTTTTGATGATCAATACCATCACCTGTAAATACTTGCGTAAGAAGCTGCTGTTCCTGATTTGGTCCTTTTTCTATGAATCTCAGCAAACTATTCATTCTTGGCTACAAGCAAGGCCCCAAGTTGTTTTCCAAAGCTAGAGCTATTGACATCCACTAGTCATAAGTCGATACTGACATGCAGGTTTTGTTTCCTAAGAATTTCCTGATGGAATTCTGCCTCTGCGGCCCCAGTTCTTTGAATATGCTCCAGTCCGGTTCCGTTTTCTCCCACCCAGGGACAGCGAGCGCGTGACATCCATTTCCAGCGCGGAACCACCAGAACCAGAGAGCAGCGGCCGGTGGGCATCTCCGTCACTGCTGTGTCCTCCCAGGCCACTCAACATCAGGAAAACACACCAGTCCTGGGATATGAAAGTTCTCTGGAAACTGTAAGTTGCTGTACAAATGTGATATATTATTATCGCAAACATAAGGATAATCTTTCTCCTCCACACCCCATTCTATACCCCATGTTCTCCCGAAATCCTCACCCAGCCAACTCCCCGGCGCCACTGTCAATCCGGGCCGTGGATGGAAAACAGGCGGGATTGCGTTTTGCCATTTCCACCACGTCCAAACAGCTTGTATGAACCCAGCGCACTCACTCATGAATTGCTTTTTTGTATATCACAAACATTTCGGTTTTGCCGTTATAGAGAGACCATATAACTTAATGTCCAAACTGCTACCGTTTTGAGAGTGAAAGTCAGTGTTGTAATTAATTATTCACAGACTTGAATCCATAATGCAGACGACGCTGAGCAAACCAGGACCGTGTGGTCACACTGACTGCAGCCACTCCAGCTCGGTGCACGCACTACTTTACAATAAAGAGATAAGAGCTGATTAATTCTGCGGCTTAATGTTTTGTTTTCTTTCTCATTACTTGGCATTCATTATGCAGGTGTATCTAGAGAAGAGAAAACTCTTCTGTGGTCATTTCCACTGTTTTTATCTCTTTGGTCAATTGTTTTCTATGTGAGCTAGCTCCTGTCTAAATTGCACCACTTTCTATTTCTCTTTGCCAATACTTCTTCAATTGTATCTTTTTTTAACTGATGTAGAAATGTTATACTGTAGGTGTTTTTGGAATCATGTCATTTCCATTGGGATGGTATCTTTTATTTTAAAAAACCTAGAGTTGCTATTTTGAGATCTAATTGTATGACATTGAATATGCTCATTGCTCATTTGTTTTAACGAGAGCATCCTTAAACTCGGGCTTCTGGGTTAGGACACACCTGCTTGGAAACATTATGTTCCAGCCAAAAGTGTAGAAGGGAGAGAAGAGGGAAAAAGGCTGTCAAGCGTCACACGAGAAGGTGAGAGAGCAGGTGCATCCTCCCCCTGCGGACTGTGCGGGAAGCCATACCTGGATTTTAGACTTTGTACATGATAAAGGGAATTTATGTTCTATGAAGCCCACTTTCAAAAAGCCAATTTGGTGAAGAACAGAAAATAAGATGATGAGAACGTCATTGAGAAATCCAAATGGAGACTAGATTTGGTGAAGAGTAATACATTTATGAGAATAAAATATAGACAACAATTTCAGCCACAAAGGCCGTCAAATGAACCAACCAATGTGATTTCACAAGCTTTTGCACCTCCCCACCCAGCCCCTAAAAAGATCACAAAGGGATGAGACACTTTATGCCACATGAACAAATAGAATGCCTCTCCCTGAAAAAATTGCTTTGAAATAACTATCCTTACTTATATTTAAGCTGAAACTTCCATTAAGGTAGGTTTGTTTTTTAATTCCTCTCAAAAAAAAAAAAATGCGGCAAGGAAAGTAGCATATAAAACCAGAAAAAAATGTTGGCAAAAATTTTTAATTACATAGGAAGGACATATTCAAAAGACAGAGCTCTAAATAGATAATACAATTTCAGCCATAGTAAAAATGATTTACACACACACACCCCCCATACTGGGCTCCGTCCTCGAAAGACTAGAAATGAATAAACCCAAATATTCATCATGGTTGCCCTTTTCTTGATGCTGGAATCATAAATTATTTTTTCTTGGATCCTTTATACATTTCAGAAATTTCCACACTTTCTGCCATGAGCATACATTACTTTTAAAATACTTTATTACACAAAGAAACAAATAGGGAAAAAATAAGAGCACCTAAAAGACTAAAAGCTCCCTGAAAGCTTTTTAAACAAAAGGTCTGAGTAACAGCATTCATCTACTTGCCCTTCTCCACCTGCATCCCCCTAACTGAAAATCTTTGATATTTTTTAAATTATGAGAATCCCATACACCATAGTGTCAGGACATTCCCATAGTAACTCTGCAAACACTATTAGATCTGCAAAGGCGGGTTAGGTGGCTTTGACCAGACACCTTCTGACAGTGCTGGGTAGGTTGAAGTGCAGTGTCACAGGCTCACCACAGACAGCAAAACCCACACACGCCTTCTTGAGAACTACCCAGCTGGCTCTCAAGGGCCCTGTGAGAGAGGACATGCAGTCATAGTCACAGGCCCTGGTCGGTCACACGCATCCTCACGGGTGGAGAACTGAAGACGCCGAATGCGAATCCGTACCAGCTACAGGGAACAGGCGCTCTTTTCAAAGCCCCACACAAAGTCTTCATACTAAGAGGGACATGCTGTCAGAACAGGCACCACCATTCCCCGAGTGTTCATGCATCTAGAAGGATTCAGAATCTGCTTGAATTGGCAGTTTCTCCAAGTCGTGAGCAATATCCATCCAACTGTGTGCCACGTGCTGAATTCATTTTTGTCCGTGGAACAGCTGAGCCTCTTAAATTCCAGGAAGCAGTTAGTGAAGGGTTTCTCCCTCCAGCCTCTGCCCCCACTTCTGTTTTAATGATAGACACAGACAGAAGGAAGGCAAAGTGACAATGCAGCTCCTTTGTCCAAGGAGAGAATAGCCACAATAATGTCCCTTTGCAAACCTCCTTGGTCTCCCAGCATTAATGAATCTCATTAGTATGTGCAGGTGTGTGACCTCCGACTCCCACGATTTTGATGCACAGAGGTCTTGGGGAGAGGATTTCATTTACTGGAGGGGATGCCCTAATCAGCAACGTTCTCCTCCTTTGTTGATAGAATCGCCGTTAGGGCAAAGCTGCAAATCTAACGGGCGCTGTGTTTTCCTTCCCCTGGCTCTGCTCAGCCCGGGCAAAGATTCCACACCCCACCGTCCCCAAAGCAGGAGCTGTATAGATCAGTTGTCTTTAAAGTGCTTTGTTCTGTTAGCTAAAATTGACATAATCAGACTGAATGGTATGGGGGGCAAGTTTTAATACCCATATTGTCAAGATAAATAGCTATAAGATCACTAGGTCAAAATTCCCAGCAAGAGGGAGGGTACATTAAAATCTAGTTCTGGCAAATATTCCGGGCACTGATTTCTAGCTGTGCCATTAGCTTTGCAAAGAAGCACAAATGTTCAGGAGAAGTCTATTCTCTACAACACACGTCCCTTAACACACATCCTCTGTGCTTCTTGTTTGGTGCTTGTCACATACTCTTTGGACCTGTTAATCGTATTCCCTGCATGCATGTCCTCCCGGGAGACTAAGATCCAGTTTATCTAACTGTGCTTTGTAATCTCCTTGCATACATAGTGCATGCACTGTACTTAGGTGTGCATTGATCTTTTACATTAAATATTACACGTAGGAGAACACAATGGATGAAAATGTTAAGTAGCATGGCTTAACAAAAACATCACAGGCTTTACAGTCTGAAGACCGACTTATAACTCACAAAACAAGTCACTGTAGTTGCTACTCTGAGAGAAATTGGATTCCTTGTCTGTAGTTGCTACTCTGAGAGAAATTGGATTCCTTGTCTGCAAAAGGGGATAATCGCCCTTTTCTTGCAGGATTATTGAAATCTCTGAGGTCACAAATGTGTGTCACGTTAAGTGATAGCTGTGGCTATTACACTGCATTTCCTAGTGGATATAAAGCTTCTTTTCCTTATATAAAACTTTTTATTACTTATATGGTACTACCTTTTTTTCGTTCAGTAATTGCTTATTGTTTTATTATTATTTTTAAAACACGAAAATAACTATTTGAGAAAACCCCTGTTGCCTGGGCTACTGTGGGATGTGGATACAAACAGAAGTCTCTGCCCTCTGGGAGCTGAGACTCTTAATGCAGAACCCAGTCTCACGTGACACAGGCGTCTAGGGCAGAAGCCAGTCGTACCAGAGGAAGCACCATGCCCACAGCGAGCCATCCGCAAGTCCTTGTCTACTAAGTCAAGTGAAGACAAGGACAATGAGGCCATGGTGTGTGACTGGGTTTGTAAGAGACGCGGGGAGACTGAGTCCACAGATAAGTGAGAGAATGAACGGAGGGTGCCCAGGGGCCCCAGTGGTCAGTAGGTGGTTCCGTGAAAGGCGACCAGCGTGCGTATCAGCCTCAGAAAAGAAAGACTTAGGGCTCTGCGATGGGTATTCCGCCTGTCTTTCCTAGGGCTAGTGGTGGCAATTATTTTACTTATTTCAGCCTTGAACTCTACACAGGAGACCTCTCTGGTTAGCTGAGCTTGTTCAGAACTGTCTCCCAGGAAGGAAGATGCCCATTGGCCTATTCGGTGTCCTTCCTTCTAGCACAGAATAACAAGAGCTGAGCCGGTGTCTTGAATTCTGGATACGGTGACTCAGGCCTGAGTAATGAATGGCCCCACCCATGTGGGATGGTGCCCTGGCACGGTGCCCTGGGAGGCCAGAAACCTGGTTCCGGTTCCAATTCTGCCACCCACCAGCACACCCAGGCCCAGAACTGCTCCTGGACCAGGTTATCTCTTCTCCTCACCAAAGGCCCAAAATCTACTTGGAACACCCACGAGGCAAGGTCCAAGCACTCGGGCCTGCAATAGGGAGACAAGTGCTGCGTTAACATGAGCTATTAGTGGTAGTACCGCAATTTTTATTGTTGTTGAGAGGAACCAGTAATTTCTAGCACTCAGAAGCCCCAGTGCAAGTGCAAAACGGCAGCTGCACCTCGAGGGCCCGGAGCACGAGATTCCAGGGCTGGGCTGTCTTTCCTGCCTGTCTCTGTCTCTCGCTTGGCCTGGATGCCCTGTTCTCTCTGACCTTCCAGCTTCCCTGTGCTGTTCCCTCTGCCTGCAGCCCGCTTCCCTCTGTGGGCCCCTGGCTGATTTCTGCTCATTCTTCTGAGATGTCACTTATCCAAGAGGCCCGTCTGAGTCTGGAAACCTTGCTCTTCCTGCTGTGCCTGCCTTCACATCACTGCTCCCTCTCTGGACAGCAAGCTCTGTGAGGACAGGGAGATTAGGTAGGGTTCTCTGGAGAAACAGAACCAACAGGAGAGAGAGAGAGAGAGAGAGAGAGAAGGAATTTAAGGAATTGGCCCACAAGGTTTGGAAGCTGGCAGGATCTGCAGGAGGACAGGCTGGCAGGCTGGAGGCCCAGGGAAGAGCCAATGTCATGGCCTGAGTCTGAAGGCCACCTGAAGGCACAATTCTCTCTTCCTCTGGTGACCTCAGTTGTCTTTTTATTTTTTTCCTTAAGGCCTTCAACTGATTAGATGAGGCCCACCCACATTATGGAGGGTCATCTGCGCTACTCAAAGTCTACTGATTTATATGTCGCTCTCATCTGAAAAGACCTTCACTCACTGCAACAGCTAGACTGGAGTCTGACCTAAGCATCTGCGGGATGCGGCCCAGCCAGCTTGACAGGTAAGATTAACCCTCACAGCAGCGGCCGCCCTTTCCCTCACCCTCTGCTGCTGTCACTGAGCACAGGACTTGGCACTTAGGAAGTGCTCGATAAATATTTGTCAAATGAGTGAACGGATGGACGGATTAATGGCTCTATGTAATCACTTAGAGAGAAACTATCGTATTACAGAGATAATCTGTTTTAAATATTCGTGTTTAACTGGTTTGGGCACAAAACAAATGGACTTTTGAAAAAAAGCATTTGTTCTATTTTGAGTCTTCCCCTGTGGACCCCAGAGGCCAGCAGCGTCCATGGTCCAGGCCGGCCTCCCCTCCTGTCCTGGCTCGCACCCCAGTACAAAGAGCACCACTCTCTGGAGGGCACCGTAGGAAAGGGCAGGAGACACTCAGCTCCTGCCAAGAAACAAGCCACTGCTCTTCTGCCGCAGGAAACAGCCACGGCCGAGAGGAAGCCACTGCAGGTGTCTGATCCAGGGCCCCTGTGTTTGTGCGCATTCCCATGCATGGGGAGAAACAATGCCGCAGACCGGGCTGGTCAGTGTTTTACAAGTTGTTCGGAAAACACACTTGTAAATGTCTGATCAGATACTTTATATGCATGTGAGTCAAATCCAAAGTGCCCCCAAGCCAGTCGGGGATGGTCCAGGTTGCACAGAGTTTTCCTCTGTGTTCCTCTTGTGACGTCTTAAATATCGTACAGGATAAGGGTTGGGACCGCAGCCGCTTACCACCCAGGGAATCCCATGTTTGCTCCAGGATATATTTCAGACCAGAGAATTATAAAATTTATAAATTGGCAGGAAAGCTGAGATCATCCAAACACAGGATAAAGTAGAGGCCCAGGGAGGCCAAGTTTGGGTTCAAGGTCACAGGGCCAAATGGTCCTGGAGCCAGAACCAGGCTCCACTGCTCCTGCCCTGTCTAGAGACTTGCCATTTTTCTGTGGTTTGTCATTGGTCAGGACAGGCACAGTCTTTCCTGGACTAATAACAGTAGCCAGTTGGACTATAACTTGCAAAGACAGAAAAATGCTTTCTGGTCTAAAATTCAACTCACAGTTTAGATCAGAGATAAATTCCATGATTTCCCCCTTGCCAAAACCAGTATTTATGGCATTTGAGTGAGCAGTAAATTACCAGTTGCAAGCAAAAAATGTGCTTTCTACATGTTCACAAACATATCATCACCTCCAATACTGCATCACTATAATACAGTATATGGCAAATTAGCTTGTGATATTTGTGGTAATTTAATCAACTGTCTAATATGTATTCTACCAACGCATGGACATGACTCATAATTACAGTGTATTGATTCAAACAAACTTCATATTAATGAGCCAACAAACCATTTGAAAATGAATGTTAGCCTTATCTCATATGTACATGTTTATTTTATAAATTTATGAATGTAGGTTGCTGTTTAAATGTGCAAAAATACATTTATCTTTTCAAAAATTCCAGTGACACCTAGCTTCAGAATAAGGCCCCAAAGCCTATAAGGGGATAATATCCATTTCAGAGCCCCATTCATCCAACTCACTGGGACAAAATTTTCTGAGATCAAAATATCCTGGGTTTCATAAACTCAGTTTCCTAAAAAACAAAACTCATACGCATGCATGAGGGCAATTAGAACGTTTTTGGCATCTGCCCAGTAGGTAAGCAGTTGACTGTGAGGTTCACGCTTGAAACATGCTAAGACAAGGCGTGTGGGAAGTGAGAAGGCCGCCCTTTCTGTTATTAACACGGGTCTGTTATGTCAAAGGAGAGTGTTTTCTCCACGCTCCAGGAAGGCCTCACTGAGCAGCCTCTGGCCTGTGTGGCATGAGGCCGAGTGAGTCGAGCCGAGGATGAGGCGTGTTCTCCACCTGCAGCTCTGACCCTGGAGGTCGTGCTCAGCGCAGATTCACTCACGCTCTTCCCGCTCCTCTTGTGCGGGGAGGACACTGTGTGGCCTTAGAGACAACTGGGATGGTGAAAGGACAGATGCCTGAGGTTTGAGCCTCCTGGCTACTGTGCCACCCCACCTCACCCAGGTGGCAAACTCTCTCTTCACTACATTTGCAAAAGAGTCCCTACTAGACACTTCCCTAGTCAAAGCAATTCTCCAGACACTGTTGATTTGCTAATCAGCCCACCCTCTTTCTCAGCCCTCTTGATTGTTTTTGAATTAGTTTGGTTGACCAAAAAGAACAGGAATTTCACACTTAGCTGCTTTGGCATTAACATAGCTAATGGTGATTCCCACAAACCCAACTGAGGCACAGAGAGGAGCAGAGATGCCATCTCACTTGTCAATAAATACCTCTGATGTTTGCAGGAGCACCTCCCCATGGCGGCAGGGCACCGAGGGAGAAAACTCAGGCTTCTTCTCCAGGTGGAATTCCTAACAAACTCCATCACTCAACCAAAGGGAACAATCGGTGTTTCTGTGCGGGAATTCCTTCTCTGCTTTTTGCTCAGGAAATTTATGTTTTTCTGAATCCCGAGTTCTAAGAAACGTCAGTTGTGAAAATAGGAAAACCAGATTATTACAATGTTTCTGCAAGAAATGGAGTGAGCAATCAAGTCATCGTTGGTTCAATGGAAGCCACTGATTCAAGTCAAAAGTAAGAGCAAGAAATGCCATACGTGTAGTCCAAGGTTGAGGTCAAAGTTTCTAGGAACCAGATGGGCACAGAGCTGAGACGCAGCATGATCTAATCAGTTGCTCTTGCTTGTAGCTGTTACCGTGTTGTCTGAGAGTGTGCTCGCCCTGTCTGCTGCTGTGTGCTTTGATTGCAAATAAAATAAATATTAATACCTTCATACACTGAATATACCTTACACAAATCCCATGAGTGGTGTTCAAGAAATAACAAGTTTTGGAAGCAAAATAAATCCTTAAATTGTCAGTAGTGATACATGATGCTGTTCACTTCTGTTAACCATGCTAGGAGATCCCAGTGTTACATTATTTGAATAATACCCTATAATATTCTCTAGTGTTTTCCAATGTTTGAATATTTGCTATAGGCTACAGTTCTTTGTAAATATTTTAATAGAAGAAATACAAAGATAAGACAACAATGTTGTTGAATACTACATGAAATCAGAAATTGGAATAAAATTTGTTTTTGTTTTTTTTTTATTTCAGCTTATTATGGGGTTAAAAGTTCAGGTTATCATAAATTGGAATAAATTTTGAATTTGCAACAGTAATATTGATTCCAAAGGCTAAACCAAAATCCAGGCAAGTAGACAAAATATTTTCACTGTTAAAAAAGAAACAAGCAACATGTACCCTCATGCCCAAATTGAAGGTGCTTTTGAATGCACATTTATAATTTCATCAACTTAACACAAAATGAAAGAAAATTGTCTGCATCTGCAATATTTGTTACAAAACAAACAGCGAGACTATTGCTGTTTTAAAATGTTATCTTTAAGAATGGCAACTTGTAAATATTAAATATTTATGATAATATCTTAGCATTTTAATTGATTTTATTTGGTGTACATTTTGTGCTAAAGTTTTCTTCTTTTCATGGTTTCTATTATCACATGCCTCAATCAAAAAGAAATCACTTTTGCAGTTAGCAAAACATGTAATCTTGTCACAATACATCAGTTCATAATACTAATAAACCACACACTTATTATTATAGATTTTGCTTACACAAAGCTTCTAAAACTTCTAATATAGCTCTATTAGGGGAAAAAATGATTTGCTATTTATTGTGATCACTCATAATTTAAAATACACAATTAAATATCACAAAAAGACAGACTAACTTATGATTTAGGAATTCCCTACACGTCCCAGAAAGTCCAATTACTCATT
The DNA here is from genome assembly GCF_020740605.2 of Lemur catta. NCBI lineage: Eukaryota > Metazoa > Chordata > Mammalia > Primates > Lemuridae > Lemur > Lemur catta. The sequence continues at coordinate 4,896,257 of NC_059131.1, forward strand.
CTTAAATCCCAAATATTAATATTTCTTGGGAGTGTGGAAACACTAGATATGATGGTTAAGAAAGAAAGAGGAAAGATTAAAGATTTGCAAGGTAGGTTTTGGCAGATAGAAAGTACAATTTTTGCCAGATAACACTATCCAGCATTGTAATAAAAGTTAATATAAAAAGACATCCAAGTTTAATACAAGATGAATAAAGTTAATAAAATGAAAGCCACATTACTTTGATGATATAAAAATACAAAGGTAAAATGTCTCTTCCAATGTGTAGTACTTGTTTAGAGCTAACTTCTATTTCACTTAGAAACATGTAGAAGAGGTGATTTCTATCGATAGTAACAATAATAATAGTTTAAATAAAAATATCAATCCTTAGAAATTTAGGTTCTAAACTACAAAATGCATTCTTTTACTCTAAATCATTGTGTATACCTTATCCCTTGATATTGGTGGAGAGAAAAAAGGAAAAAAGCAAAGAAATAGAAAAGAGGCAATTCTTATATAATCTCATGGAAAAGTATATTTCCTTGAAAACTGTTTTTGGAGAGAAGCCTCGGTTCTGAAATAATTCAATAAAGTAAACATCCTCTGAGCTATTCCTAATTTATCTTTACTTCATGGTGGTTGCAGATTGGACTGTCTAGGAAGCAGACGCTGAGGCAGAGTTAAGAGTGTATTTGGTTTTTAGGGAGTAACACCCACTAAGGAAGAAAAGGGAGGGAGCAGGATTGGGCAGCGGAAGCTGGCAGATAGCAAGGACAAATGACATGATCTAGGCTCTGCAGGGAGACCTGGGGCAAAGGTCGCCTTTAAGGGAATCCCATGTTGGGCATAGTTGGCAAGGTCTTTGTCCCTCCTCTCTGTAGGGGCACTAGCTGGGGCCACCCTGAGAACAGCATGTCCTCAGCTGCAAAGCTGAGGCAAACCTCCAGGAAGCTAACCACACTCCCTGCAGCAGGAAGCAAGTCCAATTTTTGAACAGAAATCCAAACAGCACAACTCTGTATCCTCCATACAGCAAATATGACCAAAAAAACAAAAATAAAAAGTCAGTAAATATTGACAAGATTTTCCGAAAGCCCCATCTTTAACTTTAACGTAGTACTTTTGTTAAAAGGAGTAATTTATGTAATAGATGGAGTAGGTGTTTACAATTTGGAGTCAGGGGCATATCAAAAAATGCACCCTGCTATTAAGTCAGTTACGTAAACAGCCAAGTTTCAGTGGAGTCTCATATTCCTCTCTGTGAACAACAGAACTAGAGTAACCACTTCAAAAGTTTCTCTAACAAGTATCATGTAATTATGGAAACTTTTTAGGAATTAGAACCACTTTGGGTATATGTGTCATAATAAAGTAGCAGAAAAAGTAGACATTGAAGCAGTAAGTCACATTTGGGGGTATTAACTGATTCGCTGATTCCAATATATTTAAATTTCTTACTAGAATGGAAAAGTGTAGGAATGTTGGCACTAGATTACTGACATCAATTGGTGTACAGCAAATAAAACTATATATTTTCTCCATTTCTTCCTGGGGTCATCTTATATTTGCAAAGGCTCTCAATGAGATAATAGTCCAGATTTATAAAGGGGACTCTCCATTGTCACCCTGAAATTAAATAGAAACACAAAAACTGCCCCCACAATTGCCTAATTGCAGGTGCAATCAGTAGCTGGCAGGTGCAATTAGACAGGACCCCTCATTCACAGGCTGTGAATGACAGATTAGTCAATTATTAAATAGCAGACACAATGATTTTCACATGCAATTCTGAGTTCAAAGTAATTCAAAGGCTCCAAAACTGATAAATAATGGGATAGACTCATGAAAAATTTCTTTCCCAAACTAATTGTCTGTCATTACAAAAGAAGAGATTGATTTGATTCTTGGCCTTACTTGTGAACTTGGGTTAACAAAAGAGAGCAGTCCAATCCCTGCTTTACCCCAGACTTCTTCAGAACCCTTGAAGAAGGAAAAATTCAGGATCATCTTTGACCTTTTAAAGCTACTTCTGGCCTTAGCAGACCTTTAGTACCCTCCCCTCAAAGCTCATACCATTGGCGCTAATCCAAAACTTGTCATACATGCATCATTTATTCAACAGAAGGCATTAAGAGCTTTCCTTGTGTCAGGGACTGAGATATAAGGGTGAATCGGACATGGTCCCTGCCAGGAGCTTCATGTGCTCACAAGACATATAGACTTATAAATGTACAGACGCAATTAGATGCAATAACTGGAGAGGTGTGAAGGCGGGGACAGCAGACGAGGAGCCTCACCTGCCTCAGGTAGACTGGGAGGACTCCCCAGGGTGGCAGGGCACTGAGTAGGGTCAGACGACAGGCTTCAAAGCAAAAGGATGCGTGTTCATTTGAGAGTGTAATCACCCATCAATTACCAAGGATAAAATGCCATCTAATAATAGCATATTTCATTCCACAAATTGCTTTAAAAAGAGTAACTCCTTTTTTAAAGATTATTCTTCTGTATTAGTAAGGGTAAACCAAATGCTTTAACAAGTAAACCCAAACATATGTTTGACTCTAATGCCACGGAAGTCCATTTAACAAGATAATAGCTTTCAAGCCAAATAATCAATAAGTTTTATTAAACACAAATAGACTATGTGCTATAAGAGACAAAGATCATCAGCCTGAATTTACAAAAAGCAAAATGCTGCCTACAAGGGACATATCTTCATATAAGGATATAGAAAATTTCAAAGTAAACAAATGGAAAAAATATATACTATGCAAACACTCATAGAAAGAAAGCCATTGTGATTACAGAAATATTAGACAAAATGACATTTCATTATGATAACAGGATCAATCCAACGAGAAGACAACCCTAAATTTGTCAACACCTAATGATATAATCTCAAAATACATAAATAAAAAAATTAGCAGAACCAAAGGCTAAAAATATAAATAAATCCTCAATCACAGTTAGAAACTGTAAAACCTCTCTCAGTAACTAAACACCTCTCTCAGACTAAAAAAGAAAAAAAAAAAAAAAAAGAAAAAAACAGGCAGTCATAAATTTCATCAGTAGAGATGCTAGAATTGTGACCAGTGCAAATAACATATGACAAAATTAGCATGTATGGAGCAGTACACCCAGCAACCATCAATATACATTCTTATCATGTGCACTAACTCTAGGGCTAGCAGAGCCCTACTCCTAAGGTGTGACGTATTTGGCACCTCTATTGAATGGCCAAAGCATTCGATGAGGTCCATTGCCTTTGGCTGGATGGAACTGGAACATCTCCTAGACCTGTGTAAGCTCTAGGAATTGCTCATCTTACAGTTTCCCAGTCCTTTTGCCTGATACCATGGAATTTTATACTCTGCATATACAGATAAGTCACCAGCGAGAGAATCAAGGGCAAACCAACGCAGACCCCTAGCACTCTTCTCCCTCTGCCCCACCAGCTCCAGCACCTCCAGCTCCCTGAGCCCTGGGGTCTGTCTCCTCAACCCAGCAACACCACCATTCTCTGCTCAAAACCCGAACCTTACACTGTGTCAGGAAAGTGCCCCCACAGGGAACCCAGGGCTGCTGTTTCCCCTCATTTGTTTCCATGTTCTGTAGTCTGTCCTCCAGGGCCTGAAAAGAGTTGTTTCACATAGTTGATTCAATTTTCTACTTGTTTGTGGCAGGATAGTAAGTTTGGTCCTCGTCACTCCATCACGGCTGCTTGTTTTATTTTTTAATTCTTTAACAATGTTTTATTGGTCATTGATGTGGGCGGCCTCAGTGAGCAGTCTTGATGGAAGTGTTCCTGTCAAATTTCACCATTCACGTACTGTTCATTTTTCATTATCACTAAGAATATACTTCATCTTTGGGATGCCATATATGGATCGATGCATGCACGAGTTTACAAAGAGCAGGAGTTCTAGAATTCTGCAGTGGTTGAATTTAGATCTGAACAGGAACTTACACGGTCTAGTCCAACCCCTCATTTTTAAAGGTGGGATAGAAACTGACTAATTGTTCATCAAATCTGTTTCCCCTTCTTCCTGGCCCAAACTGGAATACATTTACCAGCCTCGTGTGCAGTTAAGTGTGGCCGTGTGATTGAGCTGCAGCCAAGGAACTGTGAACAGATATGATAAATGTGTATGAAAAAGCGCTTCCCACAAAATCTTCAGTTCTTTTCTCATCCACCAGTTCATGGCAAGGATGATGCCGCCAAAAGGAGGGCAGAGCTATGCAGTGGAGAGATCCTTGATCACTGAATGACCACGTGGAAGACCAGTGAGCAGCAAAACACCCGACTGCCCTCTGTGCAAATTGGAGGTTTTATGCTTTACATTGTTAAGCCACTGGGATTTGACAGCAGCGACTGTGACCTTAACAGATGCACAAGTGGAAACTGATGCCCCGGAAAGGAAAATGACAGTCCATCCATCCAATATTTGTTGTCACACCAAAGCTGTTTCCATACTGGTTCTGTAGCAAGGGCCAAGACTATACCTGATGTCAATCACTTTTGGTACATACAATAGTCCCTTCTTAACGTGGCTTTTCATGTTGTATACATCATACGCCAGTAGAATACGATGAAGGTAAAAAGGCCCATTCAGTTTTTCACGTGCCCTAAAATCTCATGGGCAACCAGTGACGATCTCCACCACCTTCCCGTAAACAGATCTGGCCAAACACGTGAAAGGAAAAAAGATCTTCCTCATAAAAACTGACAGGGAGTAGATTGGTGACTTTCTTAGTGGTAGCTCTTTCCCCAGTAAATTTTTAAGAAGAGTAAATTATGAAGCCAAGAAAATAAGCAAGTACTTGGTTTACATAACCATAAGAGATTCTTGAAAACAGACAATTGGACAAGAGCCACCAAGCACCTGTTGTCTCATGTCTCTCCTCCTGACTATTCCAGGCAAAGGGAAATCACGTCTCATATAGGAAGTGGTTTTCTTCTTCCTACCACCTACGACTTCCAGCAGCACATGCTGCCACCCCTCAGTATCCATAGGGGGTGGTTCCAGGACCCCCACATATACAAAATCCTCAGATGCTCAAGTCCCATATATAAATTGGTATAGCATTTGCATATAACCTATGCACACCCTCTGTGTACTTTAAATCATCTCTAGATTACTTGCAATACCTAATACAATACAAATGCTATGTCAATAGTTATTACATTCCATGTTTTATTTGTGTTCCTTTTTATTGGTTTATATTCGAATGTTTTTGATCTGAGTTGGTCAGTTGAATCCACAGGTATGCACTCATGGCTATGAAGGACCCACCGTACTACACAAAGACCTTGGCCATGTAATTCAGCCTCTGTGCCGCTTATTAACCTATTGCCCTACAGCTCCAAATCTGCCTTTCTTTGGCCTGCTTTGTAGGACTCGAAGACTGTCAGTGTTCCCATCTGAACAATGGGAGATAATATTGACACTCGCCTCCTCTGTGTCAAAGGACCACTTGAAGTCCAGATGCTGTTGACACCAGTGTTTCTCATCCCGTGTTAACAGCCACCTCTGCGTTACTCTCATCAGTATGCGCAGCCTGGTGATGGGAAACTGTTAAATGTCACTACTTTTCCCACAGCAGGGAATTTCTGTCCTGGAAATATGTCATGCCCTGGTAATATACAGTCATATGGAAATAGGAAGCTGGCAAGCACTGCTAGTCTGTCCCCCAGATCAGCTGTTTTCTGGGCCCTTCTGCTTTTGCAGCTGCCCCCAGCACTATAAGTCATGTGGAAAGTCCACGCTTGGTGTCAGTTCCACAATGGGAAGAACGAGGGGAAGGAAGGAAACGCTTCTTCAGCCCCTCTGACAGGTGTGGGACTCTAGCGGGTGTAGGATGGTCTGCTCTCCCTCCCCTTCTATTGAAATAAACTCTCAAGCCCTGTCATGAAAAGGTAAAGCTCACATTGCAGTATCATTTCCAGGGACATTTATACACCACAGCTCAAGGGTCAGGTGTGGCCATGAGTATGAAGTTGATCAACCGAACTGTGACGAGGCTGACTGAGCCCTTCCCCCAAGTAAGTCATTGTCAAGGCAAAGAAGCGCAGGTGTGTGGCTTCCTGTGGCTGAAATGACTGGCCTGGTGGGGACGAGGCAGTGACGTGTGTGCAGAGGACATCTCGAACCACAAGCAGATCGAGCTGGGGCCACGTGGCCCTGGAGCTTCCGGCTGGCCAGTCCCAGGCTCCCAGGCTCAGGGACCCTCTGCAGAAAAACAGGTGTGAGGGAGTGAGGGCAGTGAAATGGCCTCTATTGTTTTCATAACAATCCCTTCTCATTTTCTATACTGCAGCCTCCAGTCCATTAAATGCAATTTCCTGGCATCATCCAACTTTGAAAGGCCAGATCAAAAGTACGGAGCATCCCAGCTGTGTGGGCCTCATTCAGACCGAACATTAACCACAGTCCTTGCAAATAATTTATTCCATTTGAGACATGGAGACTGCCTGTATGCTTCCTCTCTGTGGGATTGGCTCCATTGTTCTCCCTGCACTCCAATTGTGAACACATTTCCTTCATGCACTCATCTCCCTACCACAAAACAATTCTGTCCCTGCCTGGGTTTACACTTGTCAGCCACAAAGACAGGGACAGCCTGGTGGACCTGGGAGATCCCACGAGGCTCAGACGGACAGACTGGCTCTGCACGGAGAATCCCTTTCATTCCTCACGTGAGACGACTATACAGACAGGGTTTGAATTCACATTTGAGGAAACACAATGACTCAGAAAGCTGACTTTTCTAGCAATGATCACATTTCAAGCTTGTATTTAAGGAATCTAAAAGAGAAGATACAGTGTGCTTGGTATACAGTAGGTGATAAATAAATGGCAGCAGATTCGAAGTAACGGGGGTAAAAGGGAGCACCGGATTGAGGCAAGGACCCTGAGGGTGACTGCAGCACCAAGCGATGGTTTCTAGCTGCTGTCTCGCTCAGAATCAGCGCTCTTTCACCCTTTGTGTTCACAATCACACTCGTTACACAGTTTTCTGATGCCCGTAAAGACGCCGCAGAGGGACCACGCTCAGAACTGAGAGCCGCAGTCCAGAGTTCCATTCCCTTTTCCTCCCAAACCGGCTCAAGTCCTCTAACTGCTCTGGGGCCTGTCTGTTAAAATCAGCAATGGCGGCTCTGATCTACCTCCTGCAGGGTGTGGCTGGAACCAAATGAGATCAGGTAAAAAGAGGCTTCAGGAAAGGTAAACCACTAAGCAAAAGGAAGAGGTTGTTTTCACGAATTAAACAAGATGGCCCAAAAGTGGATTATTTTGGCAAAATCTGGGCCAGCTAAATAAACAGAGCTCTCCACCAGACACGCCGGTGATTGCTCTTGTCAGACACTTCATGCAGCTGTTTCAAGACATGACACTTGTGTGTGTCTGTTTCAAGACACGACACTTGCGTGTGGTTGTTTCCCTACGACAAGGCCAGTCAGTCACAGGCCAAACTTCTCCATAAGCAGCAGGTGCATCTTCCACTTCCATTTCCCTCCCAGCATCTTTACCTCCAGATCAGGTAAACTGCATCCTCTTCCTCCGATCTGCCTCATTAGTAACAAGGAAGGTTTATCAGGACTTACAGCCGCTAAGAAACAGCAGCATTTCCATGGGGGTTTCTCAAAGAGCCCACATATGCAGAACCCAAAGGAAGAGGGTTATAATGGTAGAATGATGGGCAGTAGGGCTGATATTTTGGACCAATGAACTGCCCGATCTCCATTCATGCTATCAGCACCCTACTCCTCCAAGAGCTCTGAATATGGCCTCACTTAAGGAGAAACTTAGGGTTTGGCTGCTGTAACAAAAATTACTGCCATCTGAAATACTTTCATAAAAAGATCCTTCTAGAATTAGGCAGCATAAAATAAACGGTAAGAACAATGACAACAACAGAAGAAAAGATTATCAAATTTTTTTTTTGGAACCAAGAAGCCAAAGCTTTGGAATGCCCAAGTCTCAGACCCCCGACCTCAAGTGATCCTCCCTCCTCAGCCTCCCACATGCTAGGATTATAGGCATGAGCCGCCGTGCCCGGCCAAATGCCCAGGTCAAACCCAGTAGGAGGCAGTGGAAGATGGTAGGGTCTGGTTCCCAGACTTGCCTTGCTCACGTGCCTTTAGTGTGCTGTGCCAAAAGAATTTTCTAATGGTTTCCCTTATTAAGTAATTAGGTTATAAGCACTTATGTCCTAGGAAGTTAGAAGGTATTTGAAAACTAATACACAAATTGAAAGTAAAGATAACATTTTCATTTCACCCCAAAACAGTCACTTACTAACCGTCATGCATCCTCTGGGCCCCGTACAACTTCTCACTCAGAATGGACATGGCTACTCTCATTTCCTGTCTCCTGCTGACTTTTCTGTAACAGGGGCTTTTTGCCTTAGCAACATTTGAAAGTCCAGTTTTGAAGGGTATGTCATTAAAAGGAGTGTAGGGTGAGCCAATATTGAAACTGTGAACTATCTCAAGCTAGCAGTTCACAACTGTCAGACAGATACTGAATCTGACAGATATCACTGTGTTTTCCTAGAAAACTGAAAATTTTAAAATAGACCGCAGGACCTGTCTGAGTTCACTATGCTACCTGGGGGTGCCTGGGAACACAGACTGAGAAACAGGTTTAGTGAAGACCCCCTGCACTGGGGAGTGGGGGGCCTGGGTTTGGGTCCCTGATGCTGCCCCCAGTGAGCTGTGTAATCTTAGACCCAGCAGCAAACCTTCCTCGGCTTCAGTTCTCTAGTTACAGAAGGGGGGTGGGAATCCCTGAAATCACAACTTACTCTAGAATTCTCTTCCCAAAAGAAGTAACTCCAGACTAATTCACACATATTGACCATCAAACTATGCTCCAGTTCCCCAAACCAGTCCACAGATCTCATTCAAAACAGAGACACGAGCTGTGCCCACAGGAGTTCTGATTCAGGTCTGAGAGGGGCCCCTGAATGTGTATTTTTCAAAGTTCCTCCAGATGATTCTGTTGCCTGGATTAATTTGGGAATCATTTCCTACTGACAGCGCAGCAAAACCGAGAGTCTCATGCTCCAAAGCACAAAGTCAGCACAAAATGTTTGTGCGTATTAAAATCTATCTCATTATTTGCTCTTAATGACACTTCATTATATTCTCTTTCCCCTTTTAATTTGATTGCATCAGTCAAGTGGGTTTAATTCCCAGTTTCTCCTCAGGTGATGACGCTTCCCCCTGTCCCTGTAGAGCTCACGGGGACAGAAAAACCAGAGTCACTCCCAGCGTGGTTGGCACCCAGCCTCCAACTGTCCCTTTGCAAAAGATGTGCGAGCATTTTCATTTTCATAATAGTATCTTTAAAAGGCTTATCAAGATATCCACATTTTCTTGAACAGTTTCACTTCTATAACACAGAAGTTCAGGTTGAGGTTTGTAAAGATAGTGAGGAAAGGGCTAGCCAGCTGCACAGCTCTGCCCTCACTTTGGCTGCTGATTAGCGCAAAAGGAGACACGAAATTCCAATGCAGAGAAACTGTCACTTTCCCACCAAACTCAGCTGGAAGTCTATAAGGACAGTTGGAAAGATGGCCATCCATGCGAGTTATCTTTCAAAACATGAAAAAGAAGAGAATTTTTAAAGCAACATCCATACAAAGTGTTCCCTCCTCAGTGCCAGTTAAGAAGTTCAATGTTTGGGGTTTGGGTTTAATGAACATATATGCAGATATATATTTTGGGCTAGTTATACAAAGCCATAATGCATGAAACACAGCAGGTATCTCATGGGCCTAGTTCTGCACGCTTACAAACATTTAAAATTGCACTTGTGGTACATAAAAGATTTACAGTGATCTTACCCTGAAATATAAATTGTGTCCTACACAGGGTAGAAAGATCTAGAAGCAGAAGCTGTGAACAGCTGAATGTGAGCACAGAGTTATAAATTCATAACTCTTATAGCTTTTTAACAACCTCATCATAAATGAGACTGATTTCAATTTAATTTATGGGATTTTGCAGCCAGGTCCAGGAATGTATTTTGAAAATTAAAAATTTAGAAACAGCAACAGATACTTTGGATTTTCAAGAAAACATCCATGGTTGTCAGGTGACTCTGATAAGATGACACCCAAGTAGTCCTTGGTTACGCAAAAAACCTTGGGGCAATCCCTGAAATCACTGCAGCAAACTGCAGGCGTCAAAGGCTCAGAGCACACACTCATGTCCAACCCCGGTGCCCGTAACAAAGGCTTTGCAGTGAGTTTCTAGGGAAACCATCAGATGGAGCAGGGAAAGCCCTCATTTGTAAGACAGACAAATCCATCTGCAAAATCCAGTCGCTTCTCCTCAGCTGAGTGAGGATTACACAAGGGATACGGGTCCTTTTAACCTCACTTTCTTGATTTTGAATAAGGTATCCATCAAGCACTACCTGCTGAGCAGTATGCTAAATGTTTGCATGGATTGTCTCATCTTGGCTTCACTACAACTTCATGGTGCTTTTTAAAATCCCATTTTACACGTGAGGAAACTGAGGCACCCAGGAATTAGCCCTTTTCCTAGATCCTACAGCTTGCAGTAAGATTTACACATAGGTGGTCAGACTCTAAAGTTCTTGTGTTGATTATTGTACCAAAGTCCTTCACTCTAAATGCAAGGAGCTGGATCCATTTCAGAAAGCGACATATTGACGAATAAAGTACCCACAGCAGCACTTCCTAGCTCCTATTTCTGCAATAACACAATGTCTCATCCACTGTCATTTTCAATAATTCACTGCACTGGCCCAAATTTAGGTGACAGAATCTGACAAACGACTGGCCACTGATCTGCCTAAATAAGATATCTTCTTTCACTCAAGGAGGCATGGCCCTCATCTCAACCTGGGCATCAAAATGTAATGAACTTTTGTCCCAGGCAAATTCTGCATAATCCCTCGGTTCTAAGGGACTTTTAGGGACAAATGTTTTAGGTTTTCGGTAAAAGCGTATCTCATCTTCAAAGAAGAGTCTGTGTGTGTTAGCCCTGGGCCCTTGCTACTATATTCACTTATTACTTCCTCAAAGAGCAAACAAACGTTGGTCAAGCACCCACCATATGTCAGGCATGGTGCCACCTGCCAGAGATGCCAGAGCACACCTGGCCCAGATGTTGCCCCTAGAGCTTATGGTTCAGGATGGAGACAGCCAGGGAGCAGCAACGTCAGAACTGTGAGGGCTGCTGCAGGGTGGAGGCCAGAACCATCCGCCGGTGGGAAGTTGGTGGTCAGGGAGAGCTTCCCGCACGATATGACCTCAGAGCTGGCACCGAGCCTGCAAGGAGAGCCAGAAGGAGTCAAGGGAAGCCACTGAGGAAGGCACAGAGACGATGCATGGCTGCCATCAGGACAAGAGTGGCCCTGCCCGGGAGGAAAGGAACATGGAGCGAGGAGTGAGAGAGGCATGCTATCACCCAATGTCACACCAAGGTGATGCATCACTTGTTCACTCAGTAAACAAACTCCACAACGTGCCAGCGCATTCTGAAACTCCACTATAAGCCCTGAAAATAGAAAAGACGCAGCATGAAATGACTGTACGGCTCTTTGTTCTGGATACAACCCAGTTAGAGTCGAATACAAAGGCTTGAGAATGAATCGGAAAAATGATACACCTGTTAAAACTTGTGTTATCAAATTTGCTTTGCAGTAAAAATTAAGAAGTTCTAGTGGTCTTTGCTTCCCTTTTCCCTAAACTCAGCCCAAAGTCAACATTCTGTATCCCAAAAACGACTTTGTGAATAATACCTTGCATAGGTCTGATTAACATGCTTGACGTGCATTTCTGTATTGTACAAAGCAAAATTGCATTGAGTATATGGTACTTGATATCTTAGGAGAAAAAGCAAAGAATAATAATTTCTTTCCTCTGAGTCTGGGAGTTAATTTCCAAGCTGGACAATATTTTAATAACGTTGGATACACCATGGGATTTTCGGAAGTTCATTTAGTTGTAAACTCCCTTAAGTTATAATTTTTCTTTTAGCGTGGATGAATCTTGTATCTGTTGTACTCTTAACACCCCTGCTAATCTTAGCATAGAAAAGCTCCATAATTTGAAAAAGAGAAGTTTAACAAGACATGAAGCTGATTGTTTGCACAATCAGAACATCTAATTGAGCTATAGTATTCTAAACCATGCTTGCATGCAGGGAGATAAGTTTTCCTTCATTTCCTATTTTATCAGAAAATTAACCTTCATTTAAAACACTGTGGTCTAAAACACTTTTATAGCTACGCTCTCTCTGCTGTTCATAAGAATTTGAATTTTAAATTTGCCATCCTGGTCTTTAAAAATGAAACAAACTGCGGATGCTCTAGGGACCAGGTGTTTATGATCAAGCAGACATCAGAATGTGACCTGTGTCCAAAGCACCACAACTGCCAACCAAGGGGACTATGTACCCGTATCTGTTCTTATTTTTCCAACCTTTGGTGAAATAATGAGGCTCTGCATTTGCATAGCAATCTTTTTGTCTGAGACCCTAAGAGCCCCACAGATATTTCATTTAATTATACAAACACTGGAAGCATTTATTAAGTATCTCTCTGCATGTGGAACTCAGCTTGGCCCAGACAAGCCAAATTTGAATCCTACAACGATGACACAGAGTTGGCCACAGTACAAGAGAAGTTAGGTAATTCATTTTACAAACAGTGCACTAAGCACTAACCACTCATGACACATATGTAACTCGAGTGGGCCCAAGTTCATCTGGGGTCACCTTGTGTTGTAATATCCTGAAAAAATACCCAAACTGTAATTTCACAGATTGCTGATATTTCTTCCAGAAATTCAGTCTCCATCAAAATGTTTCTGAAGATTCTTCGATAGGTGAAGTTTAGGAGGGGACACAGCTTCACGTCAGGCCATCTGTCATGGGTGGAACTGTCCCCTCGAAATGGCTATGTTCAAGTCCTAACCCCCGGTACCTGTGAACGTGACCTCATTTGGACATAGGGTCTCTGCAGGTGTAATCAAGTTAAAATGAGGTCATGAAAGTTAAAATGAGGTCATGAGGACAGGCCCTGAGCCAGTGAGACTGACGCCCTTACGAGAAGAGGGAAATTTGGGCACAGACCCACAGGAGAACGCACGGTGATGACGAAGGCCGGGATTGCAGTGATGCAGCTACGAGTCCAGGAGCACCAAGGGCTGCTGCAGCACCAGACACTGGAAGAGGCCACAGAGGATTCTCCTTTACACTTGAGAAAACAAGGTGCCCAGAGATGGGCCCCTTTCCCAGATCTGACAGCCTGTGCATAGCCTAAGATTTGCACGTGGGCGGTCTAACCCCAAAGTTCTTGTCTTGAGCATTGCTTTAAAGTCCTTCACTCTCAGATGCAAGGAACTAGATCCACTTCAGAAAGGTTTCAGGTTTCAGAGAGAAGGTGGCCCTGTAAACACCTCGATTTCGGACTCGCAGTCTCTAGAACTCTGAAGGAATAAACTCCTGTTGTTTTAAGCCACCCTGTTGGCAGTACTTAGCTACGGCAGCCTTTAACGAGCACCGTCTCCGCCCTGTCTTCCCCAACCATCCAGCTCCGCAGGAGAGCGGGATCCGGGTCTCCAACGCCCCCAGATACCCCGATCCAGACCTTTCCCAAAGATCTGGGCACAAAAGAGGGGGATGGCTGCACAGACCAGAAATAAAATCCAATGTTTCTGCTGCTGAAACTCAGGGCCCGGGGGGCAGGGGGGCAGAGGGGTGACACATGTTCCAGGCTGTCACCTTTGACAGGGGCCAGCCAGCTCCTTCCCTGGAGATCTTATCCCTCCTCCCACCACAATTCTTGACTGAAATCCCTGTTTCTAGGATTTGCCCATAAGTCGATCCAAATCACTTCATAGCAAAACATCCTGTCCACCCCAAGGAGGTGCCTGTTTTCCTTCTGTGCAAGACACCTAAAGCCCTTGCTCCCAACCTCCCGGAACCAGACTCTTCTCAGAACCACGATCTCGTCAAACAACCCAAAGGGCCCTTAGCACAGTGTTCTCACCACAGGGGGCTCTGGGGAAGGGTTTGCAAAGAACCCCTCACATCAAAATCTCTTTGAATGTTTGATAAAAACTGCAGACCCCTGGGTTCCACCCCCAGCCCACTGAATTACAGTTTCTGCAGGGGGAGTTTAGGAACCTGCATCTGAAAAGGATCCCAGTGACTGAGAACCACCAGCACCAACTTCACCCCACCTTTAAAATAGCAGTACTTTCCTTCTTGCCCTGTAAAAATCCCTCAGGTGAAGAGACTGATATGCCTCTTGCAACGTCCCCTTGGGCCGGGTCCCACTGGGCTCCCTGTCGTAGCACAGCACTGTAGCTCTGCACCTTTCCTGCCAGCCTTTCACTCCCTGTGAAGGCTCCCCTGGGTCTGGCTTTGGCCATTGAACTTGAACTTGCTGCTGATGCTGCTTCGCAATGGAGACATTGGGTGCTGCCGTCAGAAGAGCCACTTCCTGCTCCACTCTCCTGCCCATCCTGGGCCCTGCCAGGTGGCCTGTGCTGGGGACCAGTCTGCCGGAGTAGATGGTGGATGCCAGCGTAGGCCACACTCTTAGCAAGGCCTTCCTTCCTCTGTCCTAGCCCCTCCTGAGACTTGCTAAGGTCACCAACATATGGTTACTAAATTAGCTTAATGAGATAATTCAGACCAGGTCATTTGAGACTTTATTGGAATTTAATACTGCAAATAACCCTCATACTCAGGCCCGTGTGCCCCGCCCTGGTGCACGAATGCACAGATGAAGTTGTGCAACAGCACCAGCCGTGAGCTCACTCCTTCCAATCTCTTCCCTCCTGTTTATCACTCTAGGTAAGAAGGAATCACGCTCACTCGACGAATATTAACTGAACCTCTACTTTTCTCCAGGTGGTGGCATAATAATTCAGGGACTGTACCTTTGAGAAGGTCACAGACTTGCAAGGAGAGAGAAGTAAACAAAAGGCATGGAATAAATACAGACCATGTGCTATTGGCATTCAGAGGAGGGGACCACCCACCTCTATACAACCTAGCCAAGGACCCGGTCTCGAAGTCACCCCAGGTGAGGTACGAGAAAGAATGAACCCTTAGGTCCTTTTGCTCACAAGCTACAGAAACAACATGTTTCAACAGCATGGTTGAAACACCTCGAGGGGCAACGTGGCGTGGGCATTCCAGCGCCAACTGCATTCTCTTGAGGGAGTTACCTAACCTTTCTCAGCCTTCCTTTTCTCATCCGTGATATGGAAGTAAGAAGAGTTTTTGAAACATGTAAAATATTGCATATATAGTGCTTAGCAAAATACATAATAAGCTCTCAGTAAAGACATGTTACTGAGGAAAAGGGTGGGTTTTACAAAGATAGCTCTCAGAGCAAAGGAAAGACTGACACCCCTGCCCACGGCAGGCCAGAGCCCGGGCAGCTCCAAGCACCCACCGTGGGGGCCAGCGGGCCCGGTTCACGGCCCTCAGACAGCTCTGCTCCAGGCCCCTGCAAGATAGAGGCCAACGAACTATTGCGATTCCCAGGAAAGAGTCTGGTGGCCAGCTTGGGGCAGAGGGCGGGTCCCCAGGACATGGCCCCAGAGGCTCAGCCATCCACTTTGCAAGAACATTCCAGACAAGATAACTGACAGATCAGTTTGGGGGACAACCCAAGAGGCCTGGTATAGCTGCAGTTTGTGTGGAGAGTGGCAGGATGGGAAGAAGTTTAGGGTTTATCCCATGGACAGGAGGGCTGAGCACTCTTCCAGAGACAGGGGTCTGGGGTTGTTGCTCAGAAAGCACCATTAGGCATTAAGGCCCAAGGAACAACCCACCTCACACCTGTCCCCAGCCCCAACAGGAAGTCCCAGCCCACCAGGCACTCTGGTCTCCCCCAGGAGTGTCTGTGGATGGGCCTTTCATGGCCCAAGGGTGTCTGGATACACAGATATTGATGTGGCCAGGGTCAGATCCATCTCCTTGCATGATAAAGGTCATTTCTAGAAGGCTATCTTTGCTCATGTGCACACAACTAAACTGCACAGTGATCCTGGAATTCAAGATACAATTTTCAATCTACTTGGCCCCCAAATTCAGTAGAATTTGGATCTTTTCAAGTGTTTTAAAAACAATCTGTGCTAATGGCACAATGTTCTTGCTAATGCCCTTTAAGGGCCAAATTTTCAAAAATGGCAAATAAATTTGTTTGTCGTTTGCATGTGTAGTTGTATGGGTGGGTATAAATACTGCAGTTGGGATAACAAGCTGATTTTTCCTTGCAAACATTTACACTCAGGATCAGATGAGGAGTAAATTGGAAAGATGGTCCCCGTCTAAGGAGAAAGGGCAGGGCCATTCTGGGCGGGGGCGCGTCAGACAGCGGGTCAGAAAGGCTCTGACGGAGCACAGTGCAGAGCAGAATGTTCTTGCGCCAGTCCTCAGGAGAAACCGGGCAGGCTGTCTACACAGCAGGCCACAGGAACTTGTCACCTCACTCAACTGCCTCCCGCCCTCCCCTCTCTCACCGCGCCTCAGGTATTACCCCAGACATCGCCGGAGCCTGCAGCTCCCAGGCTCCCTAATCCCAGAATACCAACTCCAGCTCCTAAATGTGCTCCAGGACTGCTTTGTTTGGACAACAGGTTTGGTATTAGACTTCAAACCTCAGTGAACTTCCACCCCACATCAGCCCGGGACTCAAGTTTGTTTCTTCCCTTAACCTGTGAGTCCCCAAGAATCTCAATGAGACCTTCCCTTCCAGCCTGAGGCCCCCCAGACTCCTGTCAGTGGACTAGTCCGCACTGTGTCCCCCCACCCCACGCTTCCTGTGCAGATGAGCAGAAGGTGGAATCCGGGTAACGGGTGCTTTGTGCTCTGTCTCTTCCTAGACTTGAAGCGTTAACATGAAAGACGCCAGAGCAAACAGCAAGATTAAAGACTGGGTCATGGGTCTTCATGTTCCTCTCTCCCCAATGTATTAGCGGAGGCTGGAACCAGGCTGTGCACTCCAGGGTATACCAGGACTGCGGGACCAGAAGCTTGCAGGCAGCTGGTGACTTTTTACGTGGCCACATCCACACTCCCTAGTCATCGCATGTTGTCACCATAGCCTGATGGTGCCCAGGGTAAGTGGGAAGTAAGAGGTCAGTATTGGAGTCCAGTTGCGTCACTAAGGGCAGGATGATGGGGACCCTTGGAACGTGAAGTGGCGTAAAACCCCCAAGTCTCGATGTCCTGCCTCCTTCCCCCAGAGGAGGAGC
Source organism: Lemur catta (assembly GCF_020740605.2). NCBI lineage: Eukaryota > Metazoa > Chordata > Mammalia > Primates > Lemuridae > Lemur > Lemur catta. Next base: position 4,913,501 of record NC_059131.1, read on the forward strand.
AAGCGGCAACTGCAGGAGACGGCTGGCACTGTGCCCTGCTGAGCAGGCCGGGCTGGGCACCTGGCAGCCGTCGGGAGGGAAGGGGTGCTGAGGGCACTTTGGTGACCACCAGCAGCCAGGCCCTGCTGCCCGCAGGAATGCGCCCTGAGGTCTTCCCCCGACAGGAGGCCCTTCTCCGCTCCAGCCTCACCCTGTCCTCACGCAGCTTGGCAGCGTGTGAGTCAGGTCTTTATCAAGTGAAGGCACAATGTCCTCGCTCATGCCCTTTACGGCCAAATTTTCCAAAACAGCAAATAAATTTGTCCTCAGTTTGAATCCTCAAAACCCACCTTGAAACCGGCCGTGCACACACACTGCCCCCGGCCACGCTTGGCCTCCCGCACACACCTGCACCGCTGGCCGCCTTCCCTCCTCCACGGGATGTGGCACAGAAGGTCAATGAGTGCTTGCTAAGTACAACACATATTTTGTTTTTGAATAAAATCAAAATTGTATTAAAAAATAAAATAAGTTTCCCACATGGAACATTAGCATGAAGGCAGGGCGTCCGCTCCCTCCGCTCTCACACCCCAGCACCTACTCCAGCCTGTCGGCGCCAAGGAGCTCAGTAAACAGATGCTAACAAGACAAATAAATTAATCTGCTGAAATAGTAAAGATTTCCTAGGACTGGCAACAAAAAAAAATTCATGCAGCTAATACTTGATCCTCAGATAAATGTTGTATTGTCGCCCGTAAGTGCCCTCGCTCATTTGCATAGTAAAGATTAGGTTTCGTTGAATGACTACACTCAAATCAGTTCACCAAGAATTACGCAACAGAGGACTGGATCGTAGATGTGTTTGGTTAGGAAGTTCCTGGCTTCACAGAAGTTAGCTCCAGTTACTAGGAATTTTCCATGCATTTTCTCTAGCTTTATAAAAAAAGATCTGATCCAATCATGATTTTCTCTCTCCCCAGAGTTTCTACATTTAGCTTCAGGATTTATCAATGACATTTTCCCAAAGCAAAAAAGACTCTTGAGCCAACGGTATATCTGTTTTAGAACAGAAAAGTTGATTTCTTTTTTTTTTTTTTTTTTTTTTTCCTTTTTGAAGCCATCGGTGAGTCTCTGGGAGCTCATAGGCTCGTCACCAGCTTTTCTGGGGTGGTTTTGGGAAAAATAGCGAATTTGGAATCTCACTTGCCTGTGCTACAGACGCCACGGTTCTTAGTGGCATCTTGCCAAAGGCCATTAATCACATACAATCCAATTGTCCTAATTAGCATGCCCCCGAGTGTGGCCATGTGTGGAATTTGGACTGGCTTTTGGCGCTGAGCTGCCCTCATGAAGTTCAGGTCTTGGCTTCCAGCAGGCTACGTCACAGAGGAACCGCGGTGTGAGCCTTCTGAAGGTCAGGAGCAATGTGCTCAAGGGCACGTCGCTGCCAGCCTCCCGCGCTCTGGCCAGGACCAGGTGCTGGGCGCCGGCGAGCCGGGCGGAGAGGTGATGTCAGATGTTCCCGTCGTGAGCCGACTTCTGACTAAGCAGCACCTCCCGTGTCATGGAAGAGCTGCTTCCCCGCTGAGCTTCCGCCCCGAATCCCCGTGAGGTCTTGGATCCTGCAGGAAGCACTAACTGGGTCTTGCCACAGACATAAAGATCTTACCCCTTCCTTGGTGCTCAGAAGAAAAGAGTCAACACCTCCAAACCTACCCTAAGGCTGGTCCCACCTTGACTCACTCTGGATTTATTGTGACCAGAAGAAATGCTTACTTTACAGTTTTTGTTTTATAAATAAATACCCCGAAAACCACTCTGTGATAGATTTCTGCATAATGGAATTGTAAAGAAAAGAATAATTATCACTCCTTGTTTTTGACAAAAACTAGACTTTTGTACTCAGACTTCCTTTGCTACTGAAATAGTAGACAAAGCATTCAGAGATAAATTTATCCAAAGATTAAATTTTGTATCCTGACATGAAATGAACCTTGGACGCTCAGCAAAGCTCTGCATTGACATAAACTGCTGGGACAAGGACTCACTAGACTCCACATAGCACGTCGCTGGGAGTGCGTTCCTCACCCTCAGTCCAGACGGGAGCAGCCACGCTCGCACAGAGACAGTTTGACTTTCGTCACGAGCCCCTCTGTCCTGGTCTCCACAGGTACACATCTTACTTTCCAGCATTTTAGGCTTTGCTTAACCTCAAATCAATATTGATCTCTGTGTCCTTGGCACCCGGCGCAGAGCCTGGTGCGTGGAGGAGGAACAACAAATGTTTGCCGAGTGAGCGGTCATCGCCATACCTGGCCACCGCAAATATTTATTCAGTGAAATCTGTTTTCAAGCCATGCTGAGCGTCATTGTCAAAGGCAGCTTTGCTGAGACCAACACAGCGATAGTTGTGGCATCTCTAGACCAGCACACCCTTTACATGGACACACTCTGTCCCTAGGAAAATTACTCAGGACTCACTTTTGAACGTCCCCCAAAACACACTACTTGGTGCCCACCGAATCCCTCTGGCCTCTGCTCCACCTGAGGCCTCTCCTGCCCCAGGCTCAGCCCCCTCCCCTTCCTGCACGGCCACCACCCTTCTCGGCTGACAGCATCCCAGCAGCCAAGGCAGGGCCTGCCTCACTTGGCTCGGCGTCTGGCGGGGAGATACGATGAGCTAGGAAAGCCAGCACGAGCTCAACGCGGGAGAATCAGCGCCCACGGCTACTAGATTCTCCCCACGTTACTCTGGCTTCTCCCTCAAGGCCTGGAAAAAGAATACCAGGGCCCAGCCCCAACCTAAAATCCTCCATCTCATCCTGGAGTCCCGGCACAGAAGGTCCCAGGAGCTTCTAATGTGAAGCTTGGTTTAGAACCGCTTGTCTAAGGCCTTGTTCCCTAAACTGAGGTCTCCAGAGCAGTGGCCCAGGTGTCAGCTGGGACTGCCAGTCATGCAGTCTGGGGCCAGCCCCACCCTGCTCAGCCCAAGCCTGCATGTGACCAGACACGCGGGGGACAATGCACAGCAGAGTATGAGGAGCCCAAACTGCTCAGCCCCACGGTGTTGGCCTCCTAGGGCTGCCCCCACTAAGCACCCAAACTGGGGGCTCACACGGAGGAATGTGTTGTCTCACAGTTCTGGAGGCTGGAAGCCTGAGACCAAGGTGTCAGCAGGTCGGTTCCTCTGAGGGCTGTGGGGGAGAATCTGTCCCAGGCCTCTCTTCTTGGTTTGTAGGCCGTGGCCTTCCCTCTGTGCACCTGTCTCTGCGTCCAAATTTCCTCTTTCTATAAGGAAATAGGTCATATTGGATTAGAGCCCACTCTAATGACTGCATTTTAACTTGATTACCCTATAAAGATCCTATCTCCAAATACAGTCACATCCTAAAGTCCTGGGGGTTAGGGCTCCAACACTAAACTGGAAGGACACAGCTCAGCCATAACACCATCTGAGCCTGACCTTTACGCCAGGTCAGGCTGGATGGGCAAGGCTCTGGGGCACAGGGCCTCCTGCCGTCCCTGCAATCACAGTGGTTCTCCCCAGCCCAGCCTCCTGAGGAACCACCTCTGCCGTCTGTAACACTTAGATCAAGGCCACTCCTCCCTGACAGCTTTCTTGACCTCCGGCTCCAGGGTTCTCACCCTCTGGAATCTGCTCCAAGCTCTGACTTCCGGGCTGTGCCTCCCACCCAGACCCAGGGCAGGGCTGGCCCTGAGCTCTCTCTTCTCCCTTCTGCCTGGCTCAGGGTAGATGTGTTTTCCTAAGCAACCTTGGCTATGAAATGAATGAGATGCCTTGAGAATCAAAGCCTAAACTCAGCATCAGGAAAGTCCCTAATTTTTACACAGCAGCTGAAGAGCAGGCAGACAGCAAGCAGTCACTGGTGGAGACAAAGAAGGCATCTTGATGGCTTTCACGCTGTGCCACTCAGCAACCAGGGCTCACTTAGAGGCTGGGATCTAAAGGGGAAGGCCCTCCCCCATCGACCCTGCAGCCTCTGCTCACTCCCCGAACAATCCTGACCGCAGCACTGGGGCTCTCACTCAAGTCCCGTGTATTTTTAAGAAGCGGCTCCAAAGCACTCGTGAAATCTCCTTGACATCACAGGGGCTGGAAAAACGACGACTGTGTCCTGAGAAAGGCAAGGTGTCCACGGTCCTCAGGCTCCAGCAGGGCACAGTCGCAGCCCGAGTGCACATTCACCTGGTCCGGCTGCTCCTTCCAGCAACAGGTGTTTGGGCAGGTTTGTCCCTGTGAAGTTTCACAGGCACAGAGGCAGTGGTTTCCCTGGGGCTCTATTGAAAGTCATCCTGGACATCATGTTTAATGTCAAAATCTAGGTTTTTTCACATCCCAACTCACATCCCAAATAAGTTCTTTTTTATTAGTTTGATTTTCTACTTTGTCCCCTTCATACGAGAAAATACACAACACCTCCGACAGACAAACACGGAGCCTGTTGATTTCTAATAACAGATGCATTTTTAAAAGTTAGCCTGAGGGGGGAACAAGTTAAAAGGGAAAACTAAAGCTAGTGTGGAATGAGTTCGCAGCAGGCAGGTGGCTGGGTACGTGTCAGCGCAGACAGACACGGAGTCACAGCCAAGATCATTATAATCGTAATCTGCCGTAATCCTACCCGCCAACGGTGCATAATCCACTGCAAATTTGCTCTGAGAAGTGCAGCCTTCATCCTTTCTCCCTTTCTTCCCCAAAGGTAAAACATATCCCAATGCAAATATAGGCTTTTATTAATACTTTCCCTGAGACTCGGTTATTCATTTCTCATATTGTGGGAAAAAAGTTCAGTATGCTAGGTGAGTTCACACACACTCCATTCTTAAAATGCATGAGGACATAGAAATTATTTTCTCTTGACCTTAGTTGTTTGTTTGTTTTAGGATAGGGCTCTCTTTCTAAATCCGTCTTTCTGTGCCTCCTCTTCCTCTTTCTCCTTTTCCCAGCTGATGTTATATGATGGACCATGATGTCTAGATCTGAAAATATGTGAAAAGCTTGAGCCTGGAGAAGCCGTGGCGTTTACAGATGCTTATGGAAGTGCGTTTCCAATGTCATCAAATAGAACAGGCATTTGGGGGAGGACAGAAAAACAGGCAGTAAAACCTGAACTCGTTTAAAATTTTAAAAATATGTATTTTCTCATTGCTTTATTATAAACAGAGAATTTTCCCCCAAAATTAACCTCTGTCATAAAAAGAGCAATTTTAGAAGTCATTGTGAGGAGGAATATTGCTTTTTTTCCTATATCCGAGGAAATATATCTTCAGCTGGGGGGGTGGGGGAGAAAAGTAATATTGCTGCCTTTTTTCTATGGGGAAAAGGCAGCTTCTTATTTTTATGTTGTCAAGACACTTATATTTTTCATAGCATTAAAGTTATTTTTTATTCTACTTAATTGTTCATTGAGATTTCAAAACCAAATCTGCCTCCTTGCCAAATATCTTTGTACTGTGTACATTTCACACTGGCTTATTATAATAGGTTTTCTCGTGGGATCTAGCATTCTGGCATCTGCTTTGTTATGATATTATAACAATAATTAACATTTAGCAGTTACTGTATAGCCAGCCTTTGATCCATATTTTTTAACAAAATGTAATAACAATGCTTTCTCACACAGCGTCTTTCATCTCAGAGCCTCAAAGTAGTTGGCAGCATCATATTACAGCCTTAGATAGTTGTATTCACTCCTGAAACCCTCCCAACGCCCCCATGGGGTCTATGCACAGCAGGCATATTCCTTAGGGGGAAAGAGGGAAGAAAGGTCAAGTGAATTGCCAGGCAGCAACACAACATCAGCAGAGCCGGGAACAGAATCTCACCCGTCCCTTCTCCTCCTTGGTCAGGGACTCCAAAGCTTCAATAGCATCTATTTTTAAGATAAAGGGATAGGGAGCGAAGCAAGAAGCATTGAGCTTATTATGACAGGAGTTGGGATAGATCCTAAAAGTCTTGCTGTATCTTCTGAAATGAATCCCTGGGGACAAAAGTCTGATTAGATTACGAGACGCTCGTTCAACGAACGCTACTGAGCACCTACTTTGTGCCACATGCTAGGTTCTCCTTAAGAGACGGGTTAAAAGGAGGTGCACGAGGACTCTGAGAATTCTGATTTTCAATCTCTCTAAGCAGGGAAATTAGTGGACACCAGAGGCAATGCTCTTACTCAACACTCTGTTGAGCAGATGATCAAAATGTATCAGTTTCGCCCAAGCTGCTGTTGGAAGCATTATTTTATCTCTTCGGTTTTTCTCCTGCCCCTGAACTTTCAGACATCCTTACAGGAAAAAGAAATCTTATCACTGGGTTAAGTCTGGATTATTTGGGAGGATAATTGGGCATGATAACAAATCAAAAGAAGCCAGTTGTCACTCTTAAATTCAGAAGGATAAGTGTGGCCGTGATAGGAAAATTAACCATCTATGTAGTCAATCAATGCTTAATGGATAGAGAAAATTTTTCATCCTGTCTTAGCTTCACTCCGGTTTACAAAATCTCAGGCAAATGCGGAGGTGCAGATGTGGGTCAGAGACCAGCACGGAAGGAGCAGGCAGCAGGCGCACATGTCCCAAGAAGCTACTCAAAAGATCTCTCTGGATGCCTCACAGTGAGAGCTGCAGAATGAGCAGGAATGGAACGGCGGCTCCCACGTGAACGAAATAACATCAGTAACCACCATCACTAACACCCGTCTACACAGCGCTTTGTATGAGCTGAATCACTGAGTGCTCTAACAATCCTACCAGGCAGGGGCTATTATGTTATTATCTCCATGTACGGGTGAAGAGACCGGGGTCCACGGAGTTTAAGTCTCCCCAAATCACAGAGCCAGTTAGCCGTGGGAGCAATGGGAGCAGCCTGACACGGATGTACCGGAGTCATGGATGTCCGGTGAAAACACCCACAGCCTCCACAAAGTAGTTTAGATATGGCCAGTGATGATGATGAGGATGTGTGTGACAGTTAGCATGTGTGTAGTTCTATGTGCCAGGCACAGTTCTAAACTATTTCTATCGGTCTCATGATAACCCTCTGAGGCCAAATTGTTATCCCCATTTAATGGCTAAAGAAAGTAAGTCCCAAGCTAACACAGCTAGTAAGTACTTTATTTCATGGATCTGTTTGCATAAAATCACCTTTTGTCCCTCTCCCCTTCCTTTTCTCAACGACAGGGGGAAGGAGAAGACAATGTCACTTTGTCGGATCTGATTCTGGAGCGGCAGCCGCGCTGCGGGAGAGAGGCCCGTGTCCATTCCTGCCGGCTCCTGTTTGTGTCTTCCGAGTGTGCGGAACACCACAAAGTCCACCGTTCTCCAACCCGCACGGTGCCCCAGTTCCTACGTCCACTCCAGTGAGAACAAACACGTTTAGAAAATGAGTGACTCTATCAAGCACATTCCAGGCCAGTCCTTAAAGAAAAACTTCAATTCAATTTTAAAATGAATTTGGCCCATTTTTACCAACACCATATGCATCTGGGTGGGCCTGCCTCCGAGTACATTCTCATTCCACAGGTAAATGAAGATAATAGTGCCCATCAGAGCACATCTCTGAAAGGGAAACTTCCTCGTAACAAAGAACACAGCAGAAAAATGTGCCTGGCTGGCTTCCAGCGCCCCGGCGTCAAAGTGAGAACTAGAAGCGTGCACCAGTGTAAACTCTTCAGCAAAGTTCTCATCCCCGCAAAGCCCGACAGCCACTCTAAACTGAAAACCAGAGACTGCACTGTTGAGAAACCCACGTAGAATTTCGTTTCTTGTAACTCGGGGCAGTGAGCTTAGAGAAGTTATAAATACTTTAATTTACTGAGAACTATCAAATGGCGCCTCTGCACGCTGGCACCAACTTGGGTTGCTGCTTGTTGCGACTTAAAAAGAATGTTTTGCCATTTCGGTAAGTTTGAAAGTGATCCAGATTAGACTGATGTAAGTCATTATAGTTTGTCCCCATGGGATGGCATTCTCATAGTTCACAACATCGTATCATCCCCTGAAATCGTTTTTTGGAAAGAGTCTATACCATTGACTTCCTACAAAAGGAACTCACAGAATGAACAGTGCTTGGTGTAAAAATCTTTACCATAAAAGCCACTGGGGAAACCGTGGAAACGGTGGATCGCCTAAACAAGGAACAAATGCTCTCCGCATGGCAACGTTGAGAGGCCCCGTCCTCGAGCACATTGATGATTAATTCAATCAGAAGAAAATAAGGCACACCGTAAAGTCATATGCCGGGGTGTAGGTGGTATCCTAGAACGGGGAGTCCTGCGCAAACGAAGCAGCTGAGTGTCATGTGTTCACAGCTCGGAGAACCACACGCCAGCTCCAGAAAGGTGTTAGGATTCTGTCCCCAAAACACACACCCGCAAGGCTTTCTACATATTCAGCCAGCAGCACCTTCCCTGGAACCTTCCAGAGCTGCCTCTTTCCCACTGGGTTGTAGGAGGGAAATGATCATATGCAAAAAGTACCCGAAATACTCACTGTGTTTCTCTGGCTGCTGAAAAATTCTAGGGAAAAAGGCTCCCTCTGAAAGATAACACTGTTTGGGATCCTACTCCATACCCCTCCACAGTCATATTTCTCTAAACTTCCTGCGGCCATCAGGTAAAAACTGACACAGCAAATGCTAGCAAGCCGCTGTGGGGGGCAAGGAAGAGGGTGCTGCTCAAGGATTCGGATAGAAAATAAGCCACTTGGAAATTCATAATTCCTTTCCAGTCCTTGCTCATAATTCTAAACAAAATAAGCCATTTCAGATTTTGACCTCAAAAGTTTGCAACATTATTTGTTGAGGCAGAATGTTGTTTAATCAAACTCATTAAAAGCTAAGTGTTAGAATAAGGGTAACATTGGAATTGGTTACGTGGTATGGGAAGCTGCTCTCGGTTTAAAATGTGCTCACCTGTAAGAAACTGGAATGTAGTATCTTTTTTAGCTTCCTCATCTCTCCCTGACTACAGTGTACTCGCCCAGCGGAGCACAGGCAGCGTTTAGACCTGTACCTGCTCTTCAGGGCAACTCTCCTAGCAGAACCCAAGTTTGCAAGATGGCATCAATTTTTGAGTAGCCCAGAATCTAAAAATTAGGAGGTAGCTCAGTCATTTGCTTAAAAATGAAGCCGGGTTGTTGACATGACTTGAGATTTGGGGAAGGGCAAGTTATCAGGACTTCTACTCCAGCTCCTGGGCAGTTGGGCAAGAGGAAGAGGAGGGTGGCAGGGTAGAAGGAAGAGGATGGGGCCTCCACCTGCTCTTCAGCACAGGACCTATTAATATGAAAATTAATGTCAGGCTGTTTCTGGTAACACAGAGGAGAGAGAACCACAAGAGATTACTTTGCAGAACGACAAAGCTTCCTATCTAGTTCACGACCCTAGGGAGATCTGGAGAATATGGGTTTGGATTTGAACAATGATGAACTGGTGAATGACACGGCTTCCAGCTGTATAATCACTGCAGCAATTTGCCAGCTCTGGTGTCAAACCCAAACAGAGGCCCCCAAGAGATAGGACTGTTATCTAAGCAACAATTAATATGCTGAAAATGCTATTTAGAAATAGCTCCATCATTCACTCTGCTACCACGAGCATAACTTTTATTCCTTGGCCATCTTTATAAATTCTCATAAAATGTGATAAATGTGGCATAATCTAAGGGAGAACAGGGTTGCCATTTACAAATAAGTGACAGTTTCAATTTTAGTTTTAGATCTCAAACTTGAAAAATTCATTGAAAAGGAGAAACTGCTCCTATATGCCAACTTACATTATTTTCTCAGTTTAGGAAAAACGTCTTTGCTTTGATAAAGAGATTGAATTTTCACCTGCGCCTGGCACCGCATCAGCAGGGGGGACTCTTATCTGTGAATTTGCCAATGACATGATTTTTTCCCCCTACGGCACTTTTTCTTCCCCACAGTGAGAAAACCCCCTTCAAGGCGAATCTGAGCGTTGAAAGGCAGCAAAGAACACAACTGAACTTCAGTGCCTACTAAGGATTTGTCACTGCATTTGCCGAGTCACCGTAGTCCAGGTGGGAAGTGCTCTTAGGCTTGATCTGGTTTTATACACTACTGGGGAAAAGGCAACCCAACCAGCTCAAGGGGCTGCCTCATCAGCAGCCGAAGTGCAGCCTTAATGGTGTGATTAGTCTGTACTGGATTGCAGGGATTTCCAACACATTCTGGAGTGCAGTTATTGTATGTTCAGGACTCGCCTCTAGAAAGGCATTTCGGAGCCCGGGATGAAGAAGGGTGCAATTCGGGGAGTGTTTGAGGGTTGGCACTGTCTGTGCCCACAGCTCAGCTCTGGGCAGCCCACTCTGCTGGCGACATCCCAGGGTACAGGTGCTCCCCCAGCTCTGGTGCACACGCAGCCTATGTGCTGAGAAAAGCCCCGGGCTGAGCCTGACTCTGCCATGCCTGCCGTGTGAAAGGAAGGCAAAGACCAAGCCCTGCCCAGCAGGTTGGCCGGCAGCTTCTCATCTCTTCATCTTCCAGAACGTCTGGCCCCAAAATCCTATGATGCACCCAGAACAGTGAGGACGAAAAGCGGAGCAGCGGCTCTCTTCCACCGGGTTCCTCCTCTCCCCACAGGGCACTCTCCCACCCCGACCTCCCCCAGCACCAAGGTTAGACCGCAGAGTGGTCAGGGCAAGCCACCCGGACAGAGTGCCTGGGAAACAAACGTGGCTGCCATCTGCTAATTGTGTGACCCTAGGCCAGATGCGCTCATTTCCTAATTCTCCATTGCAAATCTGAAAACAGGGATAGTAGAAGCAACCACTGTATGGTGTTGTTGTGAGGTATAAATGATTTTACCCTGCAAAGGCTGTGTGGGTGGCCAAGCCATCAGCACGGGCACTGTTACTGATAACCCCTGTGGGTGGGTCTCCCATTTCCCTTCCCGTACATTTGTGGCCTCGCACAACAGTTACATTTTCACCTGTGTGGGTCACCCCCCCTCACTAAATTGTGGAGCCCTTGGAGGAACTGGGCCACGTGGTGAAACAGGTGGATGAGTCCTGCCTCCTGAGCAAATTATATATTATGTTTCCTTTCTATACCCCCATTTAAAATAAAAATAAAAATATGTTAAAGAAAGATCCCAATAATACCAGCATCAAAGGGCTGTTGAAAGAATCAAAATGTGATAACAATAAAAATACATTTGAAAGCACTTTATAAACGTCTATTACTATAACTATTGGGTATGGAAATATATTTGCTAATTGTTTGAATCCATGATCCTGGCTATGGGCTCCCCTGGAGCAACGGGAAAGTTGATTTGAAATAGGACACCCTCACTAGCATCCCAGTCTGCCCGCAGTAAAAGGCTTGACAGAGCCAAATCGATTTTTCTCCTCTTCCCCTGCTATACTCTGCCCAAACCCTATGAAAGAAAACTCTTGTCAAGGCCATGGTAATCTTCCTGCCATGGTAATCTTCTAGCCTTTTGCTAGGGACAGGGACCTGAAGGATCCTACTCCCAAAGGTCTGTCCCAAGCCACCTTGAGTTCCCCTTAAAGCACACGCTCAAAGTCCTCTCAAAGAGTATTTAAATGAATAAAGCAGGCAAGCATCCTCAAAGGAAAGAATCCTTGTGTTGCATGCAAAGTTGTTTTTCCTGAGAAAGCTAAAAGCACTTTTGCATCAGGGACCTCCACCGATCTCCAAGGCAGGTATGGGCAGCTTGGCTTTGCTGGTGGTGAGACTGAAGACAGCGGGTGAGTGACCTGCCAGGCTCCACAAAGGCCTCTGTAATCCGGGAGAAGCTGGGCAGGAGAATTCATTTGGGAGAACAAATGCCCAGAGAAAGGGAGAACAGACCCTAGAGGTTGCTGGCTATATCTGTCTCTCCCCAAAGGTAAAAGTTACAAATCAAATCTGTTTAAAGAACTGCAGCATAAAGGAAGGGTGGAGCCCTTGGGCTTTTAAGCCAGGTGGGTAATAGAGTCTATAAGAAAAAATAAGAGTAACACTTGGGCAATTCTGAACTATTTTCAAACTTCCTGTTTTGGGGGCCTCACCTGTGGCAGCAAATACCCTGTCCCCAGCAGACGCCACCTGGCCTCTCGTGTCTAGTCCCTTAGGTGGACCACTAACAGGACAGTCTTCTGTGATGAGGTCTCCCTTATCCTCATGGACCACAGGGGTCTCCATGGCAACCCGCGGCCTGGGGACGAATCCAAGGCTTTGGTGAGTGTGCATCCCCCCATTAGTTCCCACCCCGCCCACGCTCTCCACTCTGCAGGGCAGCCCAGCGATGCCGGCCCCCACCTCACTCAAGTCCATTCCTTCCCTCAGCACCTGTGCAGACCTGACCTCTCCAAAAACGTTTTCCTGATTATTCCTGCCCAAACTCCACAGCCTCGATTCTGAACTCACTCCTTCAATATGTTAATGGGAAAAACTCTAACTCTGTAAAGTAATTTAAAGAGATTTATTCTGAGCCAATGTGTGTGACCGTGGCCTGGAGAGCCACACTCAAGAAGTCTTGGGCAGGTGATCCTGCAGTGGCTGGGCTGCAGTTTGGTTTTACACATTTTAGGGAGACAGGAATTGCAGGTAAAATCATAAATCAATGAGTGGAACGTGTACACGGGTTTGGCCCCAAAAGGTAGAACATCTTGAAGCTGGAGCTTACAAGGTATAGGTGCATTCAAAGATTCTTTGATTTGTAATTGCTTAAAAAAATAAATAAAGTTTTGTCTAAAGGCTTGCAATGTTGGAAGTCTGTTAATCAGAGACAAGCGGATGGACTCACTCACGTGACCTGTTAAGCAAATTGATGGCCTGCAGGGGATTTAACCTTTGCTCTGCATGGCCTTAGGTCCTGCTAATAATGTCACAGCCCAGTCAGGTTCACTGCCTGCTGCTCAAAAGGAAGCCAATACACTGAGACAGCAGGGGTTACAGCAGAGAAAAAGTTTAATATCTTGGGTGGGGGCTGCAAGACCAGTTGAGTCAGTTCCTTGGTCTGGGTGGGTCAGCAGGTCCCTCGGATGACGGGGCCTGGAACATACCTCAAAAGCCAGTCTTAGGTTTCACAAGGGTGATGTTATGCAACGAAGCAAGCTAAGAACCTTTATGACCATCAGCTCTGTGACTCCTGATAATGAGCAGTTATAGGAAAGCCAGCTAGAGAACAATGGCCGGTTAGAGAGAGAGAGAGAGAGAGAGAAACTATGCCTGTGCCTTTGCAGAGTTCAGGCTCCTACCACAGTCCCCACCTTGCTGCTCTTCATTAATTTTATAAAGAGGGGCTTCAGTAACTTAGTATCTTATTGTCCCAGGCATGTGTCTGACCTCCCTTCCCTTCATTGCCAGGAACTCAGTTTTACAGTCTTTTTGGGACCCTCTTGGCCAAGAGGGGTTAGGTCAGTCAGCAGGGGGCCGGGCGTGGTTGATGGGAGGAACATGCAGAGACCCTTTTTTTCTTACATCCTTCCGAAATATTTGCTGTGTGTCACTGATACTGACTCCTGCTCTTTTTGTGCACCAAACGCCTGCCCAGAATGACAGCTCGTCTTCTGTCCGTCAGCCCAGAGCACTTCCTGGGCACCCGGGGGGAGAAGCGGGGGTAACAAGCCAAGGTGGAAACGGAGCTGACCGAGGTGCAGCTCGCACTGCCCCAGCTGTAGCCGTGCCCACAGGGGCCACAAAGCACAGGGGTGCCCGGCCCTTGCCAGCTGCAGCTGTGCAGGCTGCTGGCGCCACTCTGCTGACGGACTCCTGCTCAGTTCCTGATGACCCACCGAACACGCCTGCAAGCCCCCAAGGTTTGAGCATTTCAAACAATCTGGACATGAGCTGGGCTTAGTCTCTGATGGTCACAGGCTCACCCGTTGGTCTTCAGGAAGGATGTGGTCCAGGCAACTGAGACCCTTCTGGGAGTTCATTACCGATTACTGACATTTGATGTTTGAAATCTAAACTTGCATTTCTACACTTCCGTGTGTATACAATAACACACATTTCCCCAGTTAATTCGCACACAGTGGCCTGCAGGAGACCTTGCTCTCCTTGCTGATACAGGGCTGGGAGGCAGAGCAAGTAGGCCGTAGGCTCCCTGCCCACAAGTGCCTCCCTGCGGGCCTGAGCCGGGGCTGAGACTCCCACTGTGACCGTCAGCTCTGGAAGAGGTGAGAGGACACACCCTCCAGAGCGTGGAGGAGGTGGGGAGGATACACCCACACAGCAAGATGAGACACGTTGGAAAGAGAACTTGGAGGGGTGACACATGGAAAGGGCATTTTGGGGGGCACTCGCTGGAGGAAAGCCCAGAATTTAAACATGTGCCTGCTACTGTTCAGAGTTTGAGTAGCACTTTTAATTACAGGAGAGCAACAAACGACAAACGCCCATGGGCGATCGTGACTGGTTCCATTTTTAACTCGGTGAGAGGTGCGTGAGGATTGGTCCACTCCGTGCTGCCAAGTGGGAGCCCGGCCTCCCCAGACTCCAGATCCGCCTGCTGCCGACTTCGGCAGCATCGCCCCCAGCCTCGCGGCGGACTCTGCTCCCCTCCCAGGCTGCCGCCCCACCGTGGCCTTCTGGGTCCCGAGGCTCCCAGGGCAGCCTCGGCCAAGCTCGCACGGCTCCCTGCACAGGTGCCCATCCCCAGGCCGCCTTCGCCGAACACCAGCACCGGGGAGCCAAGAAGGAACGTCTGCTTCCCTGGAAAAAGAGTGGTTACTACAGTAGAAAATTTCAGTTGTCCCCTCTGGATCTGAGAATGAATAGCCGCAGACCCAGGGCTGACCTGGCATTTCTCTAGGGCACAGTCACAGAGATGGGAGGATGGACGATGTTTCAGAAGCTCAGGCTGGGATGCGGTCCGGTCCCCTTACAGAGGTTTCTCAGGTATCACCAGCTGCACTGCCACTTGTCCTAAGATGTGAAGCACACAGTTTTGCCAAACTCCTGGATCAAGATTTATTTTCCAAGTAGCTGTTAATGAGGCCAATGTAGATATCTGTTCTAGGTCAGAGTTTCAAAGCATCCTTCCATCTATTGCAGTTTAGGAAGACGAGAATACGATTTCTTTCTGCCTGAGTCATCTGGCTTGGTCCAGTGATTATTCTCTCCTAGAAATTTTGGATTTTGCATTCAATTAATTGACACTGGCAGTTGGCATGCAACCTTTTAAAAATTTACTGAAATGTCAGCCTTGAAAGAAAAAAAAAAATCATTTGATGAATGTAATCTAAGTGCCAATGAAAGCACAAACGTTCCCCACGGGCCTGTTACAACGTTGGAGGTTCACGATTGATGGCTCAAGAATGAGCAAACTCACGCAGCAAAATATTTCCTAGCTAAGCAAGTGTTGTCTAACATCTACAACACGCACGTCCAGAGTGACACCTGTGTCCTGTGGACTACTAGAGCCTGAAACCAGTCAAAATTAATAACCAAATAAAAGCAAAAACCACTGAATTTGTAAGACAAGAATACTGGTAAACCAAGAACATGGACTTCATGCTGCAGAAATGCAGAACTAAACAAGAACCGAAGACCCATCTTCCCTCGTTCGACACACAGTTGTGTTGCAGGAAGGAAAAATATAACCAGAATACGATGCCGTCAGCAACTGACTTCAGGTGCCATCTGCATATATTCCTGGCACTATTAATTTGCAATTAACAAGGACCTTATGTTTAATCCCCTACAACCCGCTGTCTCAAAGTCTGAGGGAGGGGGTTTAGCGGAAGGGAACATGCAGGTGGGTGGTGAGCCTTCTCAAAAACAAACAATTCTGCTTTTCAGTACTGAATCACTGGTATGTAAGCTGCTCTCTCAAACTAATGAAAGGTCATTCGTTGAAGGGAAATGGAATATTTCCACGACGTCACCCGTGTGAAGCAACTCCTCTAAAGGGTGGTAGTATATGGCACAGTTGAGCAGTGTGCCATGCCCCGGGATGGTGATCCCTGTCTGCTCTAGACACATCCACATGGAAAATCCAAATGGGCATGCAAATTCCTAACCTCCTGACCTCCTGAAATAGACAAAATACGCTGCAGCCTGTGAGCACTGGACAGCATGAAGGGTGGGCGTTCTAGATTTGGTCATGCCTGCCTTCTGGCCCCGGGCCTGCCACTGGCCAGCTGTGTGACCTTCTGCAAGCTACTTAACTTCTCTGTGCCTCAATCTCCTCATGTACCAAATAGTTAAAAAGCTCACTATGAGGATTTAATGAGAGGATTGTGAAGTCTCTGGCACAAAATACATACCATAAATGTGGGTTACTGTGTGTCAGGCACTTGCCTAAATCTTCATTTGGTTGTTTCAAGGTTTATTTATAGTTTTAAAAATATGTCAGCCACATTTTGGTACGGAGAGCAAGGCCTTTCCTGCCCACTGTACTGAAAGAGTCCGAGTGCTTCCTCACGTTGCTGTCATGTGTGCACTGTCCTGCACACGGCACCACGGAAACGCCGGGTTCATCCAAAACAGAGGGGCACTTCCCATGGCCAGCTCTCCGGGACAAACTATCTCACTATGGAATTTAAAAAGCTCAGGCAATTCCTATGCCCCAATTACATTTATCAGAACAGCTCGTGGTCTGATTTGATCTTGGTTCTCAAGAAAAAAAAACCAACACAACTTTGGAGTCACAAAATCTTAGAGAATTAAGTGGTGAATCCAGCCGATCTGTGATATAAAAGTGGAGACTAGATCGAAAGAAACCGATCTCGATCTTTTTTGCTTAACATATGGTAATCTATGCAGCAACAGACACCTGCTAGTGTTGATTAAACTCCGGTATAAAGGGAAATAGTTAACCAATAGTAAACTGGAAAATCATAACCTATTCTAGAGCAACAACTAGAGTTATTTAATAAGGCCAAAGTAAGTAATAATAGCAACAATAAGGCACTATTTCTAACCATGTGTTCTGTCCCTGTCTTGCAGCCAGAACAGTAGATAAGTAGGAGCTCTGTGACACTCAGAAAATCTAACGTCCTCCGAAGCCGGTAGAGAAACGCAGGTGTCTCTGCATCACCCCCAAATCCTGCCCTTTGCAGAAAGGGCATTTCATGGTTGGTGGAGGCTGGGACACAATCCTTGAACACCCACTGCCAGGCCAAACGCTGAAGAACATGACTCATCTGGAGTGAACAAGGCAATTTTCTGTGGGCAAAACTTGTCTCCACCCCAGATGTGAGCCAAGTTCTGCTTAATTAAGTAAGATTCTGTGAGCCTGAACACGTACTAGCAAGGCTTGCAGTTCCCCTTCAACAACCGTGGGGAAGGCAGAGCCGGGCAAGGGGAGAGGCTGTGTGCTCACACACTCACTCGAACCACATGCACGCAGTGAATTTCAGTTATTTGCACAAAGACAATTGATCAGGAAGGTACCATTATCTGTATGTGAGGAACTTATGCTTCCCAGAAAGATTAAGTGAATTCAAGACGTGCTTATTGATCATCTATCATGTATAAGAAGATTCTGGAAAAAAATGTTTGGGGTTTAATAGGTGGAGCTGTGAGGAAACGAAGTGAACAAAAATGTCAAGGAAAATATTTCTTCCCTGATAAGCTTTCAATTTTGGGAGAGAATCTGCCACCGGCAACCATTATACAAGATAGAATTATAATAATATGAGCTAAAGAAAAGTTTAAGAAGCTTTCTGTAGGAGGGTAGATGAAGAACTGATTAATTTTCACTGGAAAAAAAAGTTGGAGGGACTTCACGGAGGCCCGTGTATTAATGACGCCCCTGATAGCACTTTTATGAATTTTGATGACAAATATCTGATTTGCATACAACGTGTTCGTGTACATCTTCACTGCTTAAAATAAACTATAAACAAACTACCGAGGTGTCATGGCTTGAATTTTGTCCCCCCCAAAAAGATGTTAGAGCCCTAAGCCCCAGAACCTCAGAGTTCGACTTGATTTAGAAGCAGGATCTTTACAGAGGTAATAAAGGTAACAGTCACCAGGGTGGGCCCTAGTGCTATATGACTGGTGTCCTTACCAAAGGAGGAAACCTGGCGGAATGATTACTGGACGTATGGTATGTATCTAGTCCACTTGGACGTGATGACAATTGTTTTCCTTGAGGCTATGGACAATGGAACACGTGATACCTCTCTGGTGCTGAGCTAAGGTGAGCCTAATTGATCAAAGTGAGGGACACTGGAATATCAGAGCATTGCTCTTCAATAGTGGAACAACCCAGGATTTGGTAACAGATTGCAGATTTGAAGTCTGAGTCTGACACTAGTTTCATGGCCTGGAGTAAGTTCCCAACCTTTATGAGGCTCAGCTTCCTTACCTGTGAGTTGGGGACAGCACCTCACTACCTAGGACCACGAGAGGACCCAACAAGGCAACTCATGGAAGTCTCTGGTCCACAGTGACTACTCAACAAATGTCTAACAGGCACTTTAGACAGGCACTATTGCCAATTCTGTTAATTGCCTTCATTCCTTCTCTCTTTCCTGCTAGCCAATGTTCATGTTCTAAACACGTTAATATTTAGAACACTACTGAGTGGTATTATGGAAGAATCAATTTTACAAAAGAAAGAAAAATAGTTAAAATATGACCATCTTCCTTCTTATGGTTCCCTCTGTAGAGTTACTCAATTTAGTGATAACATTGCTGACAGAAATAAGATGTGTCACCCAGGTGATTTCAACATCTGTCTCCATCACGCCTCAAAAGAATCGAGGGAGAAATGGCTCAATCCACGTTTGGTATGGATTTTTTATCTGCTGTTCAGAGATGAACTGGGTTCATTTCTAGCTTCTTCTCCAGCAGACAGGCTAATATGTCAACAGTGTCAGGAGGACCAATGAAACACAATCCATCAATGGCGGGGCCTGGGAGCTGGCCTGGCAGAGTGGAGAACAGAGGGCGGGAAGTGAGCTCTGCGGGAGCCAAGCACCTCACCAAGGAGACACAGTTGACATTCAAGCCATCACGTCTCTTCTGCAGCCATCAGTTTTCTCAGTTGTGGGGCTCAAGGCTCTCTAAGGAAACTAGTGGAAGGTCTAATATTTTGAGAACTTCTCTTGATGAACCCATGGCTCTCTGGACATAGACCTCAGGCCTGTGGTTTGGTCGACGTTTAAGCAGATTTCTCAGGGAGGGAGGCATTCCTGCGAGCCCCTGGGCTGGGTCCCTTAACTCTGTGGGACTGACTCTAAGGAGATCGCAAGATGCTGAGAGAATGGAGCTTGTTCTGGAGCAGCACGAGACTATATCAACAGACGTGATCACAGAATTGGCTGGCAGAACGTACGGAGTGAAGAAAACGTAGAACCCAAAATGCTGAGAGAAACTCACCTATTCGAGGACACAATTCCAACAACCCCCTCCCCCAGCATGGTTAATTTTCCATCTGTGCTACATCTTCACACCCACCCTAAACATGGTATTGTTTCTCTCGTCCCTCAAAAGTACTCTCTTGACCTCACTCCGCCTCCCGCCAGCATCCCTTCCTCTGTTTCCTCTCCCGCAGGTCTCCCCGAGACAGCGTCTATACAAAGGGCTTCAATCCTCCAACTCCCATCCTCTCCCAAACCTCCAGACTTTCACCTCCTTCCCATCACTGCAATTGCTCCTGCCAAGGTCACCAATAACTGCCAGGTAAGAAAGTCGCAGAAGCGGCATTTGACATTGCTGTCTCTTATTCCTGGAAACGCTTTGCTCACCTGCCTTCCAGGGCGCTCCGTACCCGTGGCTTTCTTCCTGTCTCTCTGGGCACTCCTGTCTAGTGTCTTCTGCTGCTCTTAAGCCTTTTCCCCAAACCCTGCATGCTGGGGCACCCCAGGCTCAGTCCTCACAAGACATCTCCCCTCAGTCTATCTCGTCAGTCTCACCAGCTAAGGATTCTACAATTCTGTGTCTCCACTGAGCCCCTCCAAGAAACTCTAGATGTATAGATCCACCTGCCTGCTTGACATCCTTGCTTGGATGTCTAAAAAAAAATCTCAAATATAATTTATCCAAAATTAAGGCCTGACCTTCTACCCATCAACTTGCTCCACTTAAAGTCCTTTGAGTTAACAGAAACTTGTCTTCTAGCTGCTCAGGCTGAGTTTAGATTCTCTCTTGACTCCTCTTTTTTAATTCTCTTACTCCAGTCTTGCCTGTCACCAAATCTTCGTGGCATTACCTTTGAACCATACCTCAGAGATAGGGGGTTCAGTTCCAGATCAATGCAACAAAGCAAATAAAGCAATACAGCCAGTCCCATGAAGATTCTGGTTTCCCAGTACATGTAAAAGTTAGGTTTGCACTATGCTGTAGTCTATTAAGTGTGCAATAGCATCATGTCTTTAAAAATGCATATATTAATACCTTACTTTAACATACTTTGTTGATTAAAAAAAAATGCTAACAATCATCTGAGTGATCGTTCAGTGAGTCCTAATCCCTTTGCTGGTGAAGGGTCTTGCCCTAATGTTGACAGCTCCTGACTGATCAGGGTGGTGGCTGCCGAAGGCTGTGGCAATTTCCTGGTATAAGATAACGGTGAAGTTTGCCACATCAATTGCCTCTTCCTTTCACGAAAGATTCCTCTTTAGCACGTGATGCTGTTTGACAGCATTTTACCCCCAGCAGAACGTTCAACATTGGAGTCAGTCCTCTCAGATCCTGCTGCTGCCTGACCAACCAGGTTTATGCTATTTATGAAACCTTTGTTGTCATTTCAACAATGTTCACAGTGTCTTCACCAGGAGCAGTTTCCATCTCAAGAAACCACTTTCTTTGGTCACTCATAAGAGCTAAGTCCTCCTTCCTTCAAATTTTATCTACTTTCAGGAAGATCGGAGGACCAGGCCCAGAACACCCCTCAATTTCTCTGAGTCTCAGATTCTTCATCTAGAAAGTAGGAATAATCATATCTGTTTTCGAATATTGTTATGAAAATGCAAGTAAAACAACTAACGTAGTATCTATCACACGATCAGATTGTAAATAAGCGTACCCATTTTAACGTCCTTACCGCCCCACCAGAACAAAACTCCAGAAACAGCGGACGCTGTCATTAGTAAGTAACATCAGAACTTCTACAACTTCTCCCCAGTCCTCAGACTGTTTTCAATTCAGACACTTCAGCATTTTTATACAGTGAGTGCAAGAATTATACAACCCGATTGGCTTTATTCATAACGTTTAGAAACAACTGTGCATAGATAAATCCGTCTCCTAAAGCCTCAATTTAAGAACTATATAGAATCATTGTCTGCTTTCAGTTACGGGGAAGCTGAGCTACGCTCACAACAAGGAAAGAGGTTGAGGTGTATAAAAGCGGCCACATTGCTTTGTCCTCCCCCCCCACACACACACACAGACACACACACACACACACACAGAGACAGTTCCCACCTCTACCACTACCATTTGAGAAACAGGAGTGAGTGTGAAGGGAGGGAGAGTGGTGTCTTTCATTTTCAGATTAATATGGCAACAGAATCACTTTCTGCAAAATGACTGCAAGCCCAAGCATGTCAAAGGTCCCCTTTAAGAGGCTTCATTCAGTGTTCCCTGAATTTGACTTAAACAGAACCAAATCATGTTGTTTTCCAATGAGATTTGGGACCAAATCCTTATTTCAGATTATAAGCAAACTTTGACTTAGTTCAGAAAGACTCAAATGAAAAGTCTTAGATTCAAATATCTACTATGATCTGATCCCAGGAAATCAAACATGTGAATTAGAAATGACGACGATATTGCTATAAGGAGTCATAATGTGTAAGGTGCCCAGAGAGGTGACTGCCACATTGAGCACTTCTCACCCGATCTCCCGTCCCCCTGGGAAGCAGACACAGATAGGACTCACCATTCCTTCTTCCCTGGCGTACACGCCGTGCCCGGGAGCAGAGAGGAGGAAGTGACTGCCAGGAACCAACGGATGGTGGAACAGAGTGTGCTCCATCCAGATAAGGACACTTTCAAGCTGGGGGATATAATCTCAAAGTAACACTTTTGGGAAACTAAGCCAACTGGAGCTGCAGTTTGCTCTCACTTTCATTTCACCTCTGGGGCCAGGGCTGAACCTGCCCAGCCCCGGGCCACCGACAGCACCCTCAGATTCACAAAGCCTGCATGAGGCCAGGGCTGGCTGGGGAGAGGGAGCCCTCGGCTCATCTCAGGGCTCTGTCGGACCCCAACATTCTGAAATGCGTCGCAACCCAGGATCCAGGGTCCTGACATGTTCAGGACCAATTTGAACAAATGCCTAACCCAGAAAAGCTGGTTCCCAGCACACATTGCCCACCCGGCAGCCCCCGGGGACAGGCTCCCGCTGACCTTGGCCTCACTCCAGTGGCACCAACACCCTCCTGCCTCCCCTGTACCCCAGCTGTGCCCCGTTACACCCCAGTGTCAGCGGAGAGAAAACAATTGCTCAGGGAGATTGAAAACACCCCTCTTGCTTCTTGCCAGAGAATTTGCATTTTTGGAACAGGTTCTTATTTCTTTTTAAGGCCCAGAGTGAGAAGCTTTTAGAAAAGCTAAAAATATCTGTTAACGAAGAAGAAAAAGGAGGAAAAAAAAAAAAAAACTACCCAGCTTTCTCTTCTTTCTGTGCAAGAGGCTCAGCAGCACCCGGAGGTGCAGAGTCAGCTCTTAGACTCTCCCGTGGGCTAAGAGCCCCGGGAGGGAAAGGTGTCATCGAGGGCTGGATCTTTTAGAAACAGAGACTCACGAAGATAAAGATAAAAGAAACCAAGAGCACACTACGAAATCATGGGAGTTTAAAGCCGGAAACGGTCTGTAGAGTTCACTTAATATAAATTCCTCCTTTTACAACTAAGGAAACTCAAATGCAAACAGATTAAATGGCTTGCCCAGAGCCACCACGCTGAGGCCACAGCAGCTGAGACTAGCAGCCAGGCCTCCCAGCCCGACCAGGGCCCCTTCCCTGCGGGGAAAGATGTCCCAGCCACTGGCACAGCCCTTGTACCTACAACTGCAGAACGACTTTGGGTGATCTGGTTTGACCGCTGCTGAGGAGACGTCACCTGGCTCACAGCCTTGCTGACTTTCCACCGGGCCCAGGTTTCCCCTGCAGCCTGGGTGAGCTGCCGCACTCTGCGGTCTGGAGACCTGGTTTCCAGAACTCAACGGAAACACGGATACTTTCAAAGGGAGTTTCCACAAGGACCACAATGTCAGCAGGAAAGTCACTAACTCGTTCAGAATCGGGAGAATTTAATTCTCAGTCGCCTTCAGAGCTGAGAATTAAATTCTCTTAACTTAGAATGACTTTAGAGCCACACCCTCAACTCAGGAGACAGAAATGGGAGCCAAGAAGGGGACGTGGTTTGTCCAGTGGCACTGACAGGTCAGTGCAGGGCTGGGTGTCACACTCGGCTTTCACAGTCAGAGGCGCCACACTGCCTCTGCTGAGCCTGCCCCTTGTTTGGGGGTTTTTCCCTTCACTTGTTCTTCCAATCAACACCTCTAAGTCCCTGTTATGTACCGGTCGTGGTTCTAGCACTAAGGGTGCATCACTGAGCAAGACGAGGTCCCTCTGCTCTGTGGACTTCACACCCCATTGATCCCACAGCACCCGGATTGCCCGTGAGACACAGGCTCCTGCACAAATGTAAGGAGATGCCCACGCCCGGGCTTCCCCTCGCAAACTCCTGCCTCCCAGTGTGGGAGCCCTGTCGGACTGCTCCTGGTCACCCACAAGATGCAGTACGAGCTCCCCACCTCTGTGCTCTGGCCTCTGCCCACTCTTCCCCTGGTTCTTGAGGCACCCCCAGCACTGTGCTCCAGCCACATGGACCCAGGCAGGGCCCCTGTGACTCCCTGCATGGGACACGCTTAGCCTGCCACCCCCCTGGGGCACCCACTTTTCTTCCTCTTCCAGCACAGACCATTTATTGGGTTCTACTTACACGCCAGTGCTCTGTGAAGTGCTCTACAGATGCCGCATCTCCTAAGCCCACAGCATCACTGAGAGACCACTAGTTCTCAGCCGCACTAGCCCAGGGATCACCTGGAGGAGATTTAAACTAAACTGCCTGGTTCCACCCCAAGATCCTGACGTCACTGCACTCAAGTGCTTAGGGCAGGCTGGGTTGTAGATGATCCACAGGTGATTTGAATTTGCAGCCACGTCTGAGAACCACTAAGGTAACATTCTCTCCATTTCGCAGATGAAGAAAGAGAGGTGCAAAGAAATTACCTAACATGCCAGTAGTAATTCAGTGATTCCTATTCATGTTTAAAAAGACAAAACAGCAGTTCAGGTGGGAATGGGCTTTCCCTCTCAGGTGTCTGCTATAAACCTAGACCTCCAGTATGCAGGGGCCAGATTCGGCGAGTAAAACGCAAGACACCAGTTACATTTGGATTTCACATCAAAAACAGATAAGTTTTTAGTACAAGTATGTCTCAAATATTGCATGGGATATACTTATACCAGCAGATTTTTGTTGTTGATCTGAAATTCAAATGTCACTGGACATCCTGTGTTTCATCTGGACACACTACTCCAGTGGAGCATAATAAACTGAAGACTGTCACAGTAGTACATTATTACGGGGCAAATTCTTACAAAGTGCTTCCAAGTTTTTACATAAAATTTGACTTTTGCTCTCAATTTACCTACAATGTCACTTGTTTACTAAGACTCACGAGCAGAATATTTATAATGCAAAAAATAAAATAAAATAGATGAGCCTTCTAGACCTCTATTTACTACTCTTTTATGCGCCTAATAAATCTCTCAGTCTAGGCTTGTGCTGTGTTTAAGATTTTTTGGTGCATTTTATATATGTCCATTATCTCTTTGTCCTCATAACCCACATGTAAGAGAAACAGGCACTGATATTGGTAATTATTAAAAGCCACATGGATATAGTTGGAGTTAGAAGCCACATATTTTAGTATCAATGTGGATATTTACATGGCTTGTAGTGCTGCTACAGGTGGAGGTTTACTCTTAGGTTTCATGATTTCAACTCTAAAGTTCACAATTTTAAAAATGCAGTAAACAAATGTCTAGCTGAATAATTAAACTAATCCTATTTCATAAAATCATGCCCTCAAGAAAGGCAGGTCTTCAGAAAGCTAATATCTTGGCCTTGTGTTCAGCTAGCACCACTCCAATGAGCAGGGGCCTGGCTGACAGCCCCCACCCGGGACACCTCAGCTGTCCCCCTCCAATGACTCCCTGCAGAACCTCGCCCTTTGCTTGCCATCCCAGAGCCTATTTCTTCCCGCCCTGCCCTCAGGAACACGGGCAGTGGCTGCCCTTCCCCTGTGCATAACACCTCCATACAATTCCTGTGACAATTCAAACAATCTCAGCAATCTCAGACAATTATTGAAAATCTCTCAACCCCATGATCTGAAACATCCATACCAGGTATTGGCCAATGGTCCCAGTGCCAACACCGAACGGAGCAAGCAAGAGCGACATGGATGTTGGTGAATTCTTTTCCTGCTCTCTAAGCTCCCATGAGCACCAGTCACCTTGGGTGTTAAAAAATCTTCAGTTTTGTTTAACAAATCGTCTCAAGACTAGACAGTGACAGTCCCCTCGGCCAGTGAGCCAGCCCCTCCCCTGTCTTGTCCCATGAGGCAAAGGTCAGAAGAAACTGACCCTCTGATTACGTCTCCAGCTTTAGGAGAGGCAGCCTGGTCGGCGCCACAATGTGTGCCACTGCTGCGCTCTGGCCACCAGGCAGGCCACACGGGAACAGCGGTGGCCACCATGTATGAGTCAGGCGTCTCCAGAGAAGCAGAACCAACAGGCCATATATGTATATATAAGAGGATATATTAATATATCATGGGACCTGGCTCCCAGGACTGTGGAGGCTGAGAAGTCCCATGATTCGCAAGCTGGTGGTGCATGTCAGCCTGAGCCTGAACACCCAGGAACCAGGGGCACCAACATAACAGGGCAGGGAAGGATGCATGGCCCAGCTCAGAGAGGAGAGAATTAGAGAATTCTCCTTCCTCCATCGTTTTGTTCCGTTCAGGCCCTCAGCAGATCACATGATGCCACCCACGTTGGCGAGGGCAGATCGTCCTTACTCAGCCTACCAATTCAAGTGCTGGTTTTTTCCAGAGACCCCCTCCCAGACAGGCCCGGCAATATGTTTAACAGCCACCTGGGCAACACTTCACCCAGTCAGGTTGGCACATAAAAGTAACCATCACGTCCAATTATACCCTTGGACCCCAGTTAGTTAGCAGAACCAAGCCTGCACAGCCTTCTCCTCTCCTCTGCCCTCCTAAGTACGGCCCCAGGGTCAACTTTGAACTGGAGCCTCAAAATGTTCTGTAAAGACAGAAAACAGAAAGGCAAGAAAGAAGTAACAGTGTTTGCCAACAACCTGTGTATTCATCACTCCACGACAGAGCTCATGGCAGGTAAGTTTCACTTGGCAGACTGGCACATGACCTGCACACACACGGGCCTACACACACAGACACACACACACACACACACAAACACACACACACACACACACACACACGCACTCACACAGGTTAATCCTGGTATCATTGGCTGCCACTGGATTCCTAAGAAGCTTAACGGGGCATGTTCTGACTTCGACAATGACCTACTAATGCTTTTACTTTTCTCCCTAGTATTAGAACCTATCTTTGTCACTCTTATCTCCTAATGAAATCTGTAAATTGAGGTGGCTGCAGGGACACTGCAGTGTCCTGGCTGAGTGCAATGCCAGGGCCAAGGGCACCGTGTGACTCTCCCCCGCTCAGCCACAAATCATCCTCTGGAAGCGATTATCAAACCTTGACTTTTGTTCAGAGAAGTGAAGTTGCAGCTCTTCTGGCAAAACAACATTTCTTCCCATTTTACTTAAAGAACAATAATGAGCCCCATATAGTTGTGACTTTGCTAACGCTGAGAACACTCACTGAACACCTCCGTGTGCCTTTTCGGCAGCCGATGGTGGCAGCTCACAGGGTTTTACCTTCAATCCCTTTCTAAAGTGTGTTTATGGCAATCGGCTCTCCAGGTAAGAGGTTCAGGTTTTGTGCCCTTGAAGTTTGCCCTGATCTTTCTTTAAAGGTTTGTGATTTAGCCCTACATTCATCTTTCTCTCCAAACAGCAAAAGCCATTCTCTATATTTAGTTAACTTATTTCTTCCTAATCCTCCCTAGGTCTGGGCACATCCCGCAGTCACCATGAGCCACGGTCTTCTGCTTTACGGCACTCCCTGTGGCTTCTCGTTACTCTAAAGGGGAATTACAATGACAAAGTCCCTAATCTGACCCCACCTACCTCCCCCACCCCATTCCCATCTCACCCCTCCCCCAGCTGTCTGGGCTGCAGGGAGGCCGGCCCACTGCCAGCTCTTGTGACATGCCATGTGGCTTCTAACACGGAGCTGTGCGCATGCTGCTCCCTACCCAGAGCGCCCTCCCTGCCTGCCGCCAGGTGGGCTTCTCCTCGACCTCAGACCTCGGCCCAGCGGCCCCTTCCCCAGGGCCCCTCCCTGGCCTCCCTCCCTGGGTTCACTCCCCTTCGTACACTGCGTCCTAGCGCCGCACACCCTTCCTGTCATACCACTGGTCACAGCTACGCTTTTACACTTACTTCAGTGCTTATTCGATTAGGACCCGTCTGCTTCCCCAGACAGTAAGTCCCATGAAAGTAAAGGCTAAATCTCCTTGGGATCTAGCACAGCAACCAGCACCTAGGAAACATTCCATAAATATTCTGTGCATGAAAAACACAGGAGTCCAGGCTAGTTAGAGGACAGGAAGAGTCGGATGTTATTTTCTCCACTGTAGTCCTGCTCCCACCAATGCACAAACAGAAGCCGGGCCTGGGGTGGGTGTGATCAGCTGCCACCATTCCCAGTCAAACTCTCTCTTTACTCTGCATCTTGGCTAAAGAGGGGTGTCAGTTTACCCCAGCTTAGGCCAGGTTGCATTAGCCTTGGCCAGAGGAACAGGGTCATTCGACACAGACATAGTCCCAGTGTCCTGCCCCAGTGGGCCCCAAAGCCTCCCCCCAAATAAGAGGCAATGAGCAGAGCAGGCACCCCAAAGTTACGTACCTGCTTCCTGTCACTTAGCTACGTGGGAAACACGTGTAACACCGACCCCACAGCCTTCTCCCACACACACAGCGCTCTCCCCATCCAATGTGAGACGGACGGAAACACACACCCCTCCCCGGTGAAGACAGGCCGGGGTGGCCCTGTGACAGTGCCACGCCACCTCTGTCCCAGCCTCTGTCCCAGCGGCAGAGGCCAGCATCCCAGGGTGTGCTCACGCCTCCTGACGTCCCTTGTGATGGTGACCTGTAAGCTAAACAATAACTGTAACCCACAACCCGTGGGGCTGGTCTGCTGCCCAAAGGCCACTCTCGCCAGCGGACGCCAAGGCGCTTGCAGAGTGCGCGGCACACTGCCGAAGACGCAGAGTAGGGGGTTTGTCACGTCGGACTTCGCTGCCAGTGACACAAATGTTGACTTTTTAGATGTCCTTGTTCTCAAAAGTCCTATCGGCCCTGTAATAAAAGATGTTTCCTCAGCTCCACAGGCCTCTCTGCCCAGCCCACCCTCAGGCGTCCTTTCTGTTGTGTGCAGAGTAGTGTGTTCTTACCTGTTTTATTGTTTTCTTCCCAAACATGCCTCTCATGCCAAGCAAGAATTTTGCTTAAAAAGAAAACGACAAATACGGAGAAGAGAAATTTACACTCTTCTCTTAAGGACAACACACTGCAGTTCAGGTGTGCATTCAAATATCTTTTCCTCTGCTCGACACAGGTTAGACTGAGATGTGTAAAATCTCTTATTCTACTGATTCCTGGTATGTGACCTTGGACAGGCCATTTCAACGCTGCCTCTGCTCCCTTGTCTATAATCTGGGGCCAGTAACGCCTTCCTCACAGGTAGTTATGACATTTCAAAAAGCTAACCTGGTAAAAGCACCTGACTCAGTCCTTAGCTCACCACGACCTTCCTACCACATGCTCCTGCCCCGCTTCCCCCAAAATTGACTTTCGTGACCATTTCAACATTAGCACCTGTAGCAAAATTAGAGCAGCCGTCCTGATGGATTGAAGGGAAACGTCCAGGCTGTTCATTCATTTGTATCATCCATGCCGCCCCCTCTTTCAGCATCATGGATAACTGGAAGTTGGCCATACCATTAAATTAACATCAACGTTAAGCTTTCACTTCAATTAAACCTGCATTACATAAGGCTTTGGTGGCAAGGAGTAAACTCCTTAGTGACCAATGAGTCAGTACACCCCAGCCTGGGTGTCAGCTTTGTGCTCGGGGAACCAGCCCATGGAGCAGCCCCCAGCAGCCCTGCACACAAGGAAGCCTCCTATGCTTATTCTGAAAGTCCTGGACCAGAAATCAGAAAGAGAAGCAGGGAGCATCCGAAAAGAAACGCACCATTTGGTCTGCCTCCAAACACACTGGTACAGACACACGCCCTGTTTCTGCCTTTTTCGCCTTCACATCTATAACATGCACAAACAGTAAGACAAATGTCCCCGTTAAGGCACATTAATAGGTAATAACAAGAAGCACAAGAAAAACAACTGGAAGGAAGCTCCCGGGTACAGGCTAACCCTCCGTCACAGCGGCACCCTGGGATGTTACTTCAGCCACCAGAAAATATGAATCTAGAGGGGTGGGGTGGAGCCACCCTGTGCGGGTGCCTCTCAGCATGGCCTGGGGTGAAGTGCTCGCTGTGCCAAGTGCCTCTGGACTCTGTGCCTCGTCACGATTGGCAACTCGAAAGTGAGTTTCCTTTTAGCGTTTTTTCCCTTTGAACAGACGAAACCAGAACATGGGCACTCATGCAGCTGAGCCACTTTATAAGAATCCCAGCTGCCCAACCAGAGAAGGACAGTGTCAGAATGACAGGAATCAGACCCCGGGAGGGTTGGGTCCCCGAGGGGTGGGAAGCCCTAAGGCGGCCCCTCTGGCATTTGGAGGACACCTGCCACAATTGCACCAGCAACTGGGCTTTAGAGAGAAAGAAAAAAAAAAAAAACAGGGAGAAAGGGGAAAGATAATCATAGAGTACGGAAAACTCATCGTCCCAGCACAAGGTTTGACTCCGACCAGGAGAACAAGCACAGTCTGGCTAGGACTTCCCTCTCAGGACCCTTTCTGCAGAATGAGTGCAACCTTGTGGCTCAGTCCCCTGCCTGCTCGGGGACAGAGACTCTGCAGAGGGAGAGTCACAGTGAGAAGTCACTGCAGGAATGTGCTGGAAGAGCCCCCACCTGCCTAGCTGACCTTCAGCCGTCGAGCTGCTAGCCGTCCTCCCTGGTGCTGACGGCATCCGAGGGCAGGGCGACACAGCCCATGTGGAGAGGGCTGCAAAGGGATGTTAGTTCCTGATCTCATTTCACCCCAGCGACTTGCTGCATGGTCCCTGGGCAGTGCTGTTGTCACCCTCACTTTACAACTGATCACGTGCTGCACACAGTCAGTGGTTGCAGCACAGAGATGTCTCCAATCCAGGTCTTCCAAACCCCGAACTGTAGGACTCTGGCCCTTTATTACAGTGACACAGCAATGGGTCCCTCCAGCCTATTATTATGTGACCAGGATCTACACACCCACAGTGTTTGTACAACATCCATAAAAGAAAGAAACAGTGAGAGCACGTTTTACAGTGATAGTTTCCACACCATGGTCAGTAGACATTGGAACTAGTCCAACAAATCTTTAAACATTAGAGGAAAGCCCTTTGTCCTTTACTTTATGATAATAAAATACAAAATCAACACAGAGTAACCTAAATGTCATGTTAACTTTAAGGTATAAATAATCGATGACTTCCTTTCTTATCTTTCTTTCTAAGCAATGGATAATGATAACAGTGCTTTGCGTTCACGGAGACACTTGGCCAACAGCTTCTCAAGCATTCTGTCAAAGGAAAAAACTTAGAACTACGTTTTAAAAATCAAAACTAAATTAAGCTATTTAAGGTTTATAATAAATTGATTTCTACTTTGACTCATTATGATTATCATAGGTAGACAGGGATGGTTCAATATCAGAAGATCTAGCAGTGTAATTCACCTCATTAACAGACGTAAGGAAAACAAGTCATAAGATTAGCTCAACTGATACAGAAAAAGTATTCGATAAATTTCCAAATTCCTTTAAGATTAAGGATAAGAAAGTTAGCAATGTACGAGAATTTCCTTGGGAACAAAAAATCAAATACAGCATGTTCTCATTTAAAGTGGAGCTAAACTAAGGGCACAGGTGTTCACACGGAGTAGAATAATCAACAATGAAGGCTCCAAAGGTGGGAGAGTGGGAGGGGTGGAGGGTGGAGAATTACTTACTGGGTACAGTGTATACTATTTGGGTGATGGGTACACCAAAAGCCCAGACCTCACCCCTACACAATGTATCCACGTAACAAAACTGCACTTGTACCCACTAAATATGTCAAAATGTAAAAACAAATGCCCAGTTGCCTTCGCTGGGTTCAGAGTTGAGCCCCATCTCTCTCCCGGCCACCTTAGTCTTTCACAGCCCTGAACAAAATCTTCCTGGCTGCTTTAACAAGTGCCAGAACATTTTTTTTTCTTTATCACTACCAATAAAATAGGAATGATAATATAATTTACCTCATAGAGGTAAATTGTCACAGCAATGAAAAGAGTTCATACATGCAAAGTTCTGAGTATCTAGCACTTAAAAAAACACTCTATAAATTTTAATGATTTTTACTACACAATTATGTATTTAAAAAACAATGAGTGTAAAGCAATAGACAAAATTTTAAAAAAAATCTGGAAAACTACAAATAAATTATTAGATATGAAGTTGCTGGAATACAAAACCCATTTTAAAAGCCAATAGCAGTAATAACTAGCACAATGTTGTTAAGTTAAAATCAAATTACTGCCTTCCTTTCAGTAACAGCAAAATATAAGGTGCCTAGAAATAACCTAAAAAAAGATGTGTAAGATGTTTATGAGTCACAACATAGAGCATTTTTCTAAGACACGAAGACTAAGGTATGTTGAGAAATATATTATGTTTATATGTGTAAATACTCAATAATATATGCCAATTCTCTCAAATTAATGTATAAATTCAATATTATTGCAATCGATCTCCGTATTGTTTTTCTCAGAACCTGACAAGCAGACAAATAGCAGTATTTGCATTGTCAGATATCAAGATCACCATAAAGCTCTAGCACTTACATTGCTTGACGTTGACACAGGTATAGTCTAATAAACCAATGATACAAAGTAGAGAGCCCAGAAGAGACTCATGTAAAATAAAAACTATAATTTAAGTATGATAGTTAACACTCATTGAGTATCATGTGCCAGGTTCTGCATGAAGGAATCAAAGTCCAGCATTGCTCATTTAATCCCCAAAAGGTAGTTACTAAATTATCTCCTTTTTGCAGATTAGGGGAACTGAGGCAGAAACTCAGAGAGGTTGTGTAACCAGTCAAAGATGCCGGACTTTGAACCCAGGCGGCCTCTACAACCGCTGCTGTAACACGTCTTCTAAAACCGTGGTACTCTACAGACGCAGCATTAAAATTCAGTACATAAAGGCGAGAATATTCATTAAATTGTGATGAAATAATTGACTAACCATATCGAACACACACACACACACACACACACACACACACACGCATTCCAGAATGATTAGGCCTCAATTTAGAAAGCAAAGTTTTAGAAGAAGATTTAATTGAATGTCTTCATGGAATTGGGAAGAGTTTTCTTAAACAAGTTATGACAGCACTAACATTTTAGAAAAAGATTGATAAACTTAGCTACATTAAAATTTCAAATTTTTATACTGTTTCTCATACTTGTGCACAAAGATTTAGGCACACAGATGTTCATTGGGGTAGTGTTTCACTAACAAAATTTTACCACTAAATGCCTAACAATAGGAACATCACTAACTATGATGTGCTATGTTTACATAATGATATACTTATACAGTTATTAAAATGAATGAATCAAATCTATGTACATCAATATGATGTATTTCACATGTGATTCTTAAGTGAGAGAAACAGAATATAAAGCATGTAAGAAAGGAACAAACCAGGGTCGATGGAATACAGTTGGAAAAAGGTTAACCATTGTTGAGGCTGCTGATAAGAACATGTGAATTCATTTTTCATTATCTCTCTGTTTTTATGTGCGTTTGCTGTTCTCTATAATTAAAATTCTTAAGAAAAAATCATATGTAAAGTATAAAAACACATCACACGATACCACCCACCGTTTATGAGCACCTACGTATGATGAAATGTAAAAGCAGGTAGAGAAGGACATGCATTTTCAGGATAGCAGGAAGTGGAATGAGGCCTGGGATAGAAGATTAAATTAAAGGGAATTAAATTAATTAAGGATTAAAAAAGGGATAAATAAAAGACTTCACAAACATGGGAGGATTTATTTCTTAAAAGATAATGATATGAAACAACATGTTAAGTCTGAGTCATAAATACCTGGATGTTCATTTTATTGTCCTTTGCATTTGGGGATTACTTGAAATACTTGGTAGTTAAAACAGTTATTAAAATCCACTCTTGGATGGAAGGCAGACT
The DNA here is from genome assembly GCF_020740605.2 of Lemur catta. Lineage (NCBI taxonomy): Eukaryota > Metazoa > Chordata > Mammalia > Primates > Lemuridae > Lemur > Lemur catta. The sequence continues at coordinate 4,947,054 of NC_059131.1, forward strand.
CCAGAGGGGAAGAGTGGGAGCAGAGAGGCTGGCTGGGAAGCGGCTCCATCAGCCCAGGCAGAATGGAGGACATTGGGAATAGGTGAAGGCAGCCAGGATAGTAGCTAATAGATTCGATGTGGAAGGTGTGTACAATAAACAATAGCAGCATAAAATGATTGCTGAGTTTTTGCCTTAGGTAACAAGGTAGATAGTGGAGCCACCAACAACAAAAGGAAGGATGCAGATGAACAGCTTTGGAGGAAACATTGAGTGTTATGTGGCTATTTTAAGTTTGAGATCATTATTAAGCATCCAAGTGAGTTGCTGTGTATGGACAATGTAGACATATAGGATATGGATCAAACCTGTAGCTCAGAGGTGAGGTCAGCACTGGAGATATAAATCTGGAAGCCACCAGCTCAAAGATGGCATTTAAAACCATGGTCCTTGGGGAGCTCTTCCTGAAGAGTGTGGGCAGAGAAGCGAAGTGGGACAAAAACCAGGTTTGGGGCTGGGGAGAGGGAGCGTGGCCGGCTGAGTAACAGCCTCGGAAAGAGGTCCACGTCCGCATCCCCAGAGCCTGTGAATGTGTCATTTTACTTGGGAAAAGGGGCTTTGCAGATGTGGTTAAAGTAAAGACGCTGAGATGGGTGAGATTATCCCGATTGTCTGGATGGGCCGAATATTGATATGACGACAGGGGTCCTGGTACGAGGGAGGGGAAGGGGCAGAAGCAGAGAAAGAGGTAAGGACAGAACTGGAGGCCAGAGAGCAGAGAAGATGGGAGGTTGCTGCTCGGAGGAGGTGGCAGGAGTCAAGGACTGCAGGTGCCTCTAGAGGCTGGAAAAGGCAAGGAAAGGACCTGTCCCCTCGAGCCACCAGAAGGGACACAGCCCTGCCAGCTCCTGGGTTTTGGCTCAGAAAGATCTAACCTACAAAACTGTAAAATACCAAATTCATGTTGTTTTCAGCAACTGTGTCCGTGGTTGCTTTTTACAGCAGCAATAGGACATTCATATAGGGAGCCACTAAAGAAGAAAGAGTGACCGGGAACCTGGGGAGAACAGCAAACATGAGATCGTGTCCTGCGAGTCAAATAGGAAACTATTTCTCAAGGAGAGGAGGGCAACTCTGTTCAGCTTTGCTGAGAGATGCTGTTCGTGTGGAAGAAAACTTCCCGCTGCATTTGTTAAGGTGAAAGTTGTTGGTGACCCTGACAAAGCGGCTTTCTGGAGTGTAGGCTTCCAACCTACCCTGATCAGAGGCAGTCAGAGAGGATGGGCAGGCAGCGTAGAGAGGAGACGACAGTGCAGGTCTGCCATCAGGAGCTCCGGAGGAACAGGCGGCCACACAAGGCTTCTGGGTTTACTTTAGAGGAGTTGAGGCCTGGTGGGAACGTCCCTATGGAAACTGAAGAATTGATCATCTTACAGAAGCGAAGCCTGGGAGCACTGAGAGAGGAGGAAGCAAGGGCGGGGCACGCTCCCCGGGAGGGCCGCTGGGGCATGGGGCAGACACCTGGAAGGCGTGGGCGAGAACATGGGTCAGTAGCTGGGTGCTTCTGAAGGCTTAGGGGCGTGGGAAACCAGCTGCTCAACTGAGATGGGGGAGAAAGAAGGGAAGGGGCTTAGGAGGCTGGAGGGGATCCAGGAAGTGAAGTTGTCATTTGGCAGGGCGGGAGAGGGACGCCCCAACTCTCAGGTGTAAGACCAAAGAGAGGTTACCCATCCACACTGAGATTCCATGTCTCCAACTTCCCTCCATCCCATTCTTCAACGGGTTCTTACTGAAGTGCAGAACCCACTGCAGAATTGCAGCATCGATAGTCCAAGGCAAAAGGAGACTAAAGGAAATTGTGGGTTTTCTCTTATATTTCCTAGCAAAGGAAACTTCAACTTCTCCCAAATGGCATACCTTGCATTTTGATGAAAACAAATTTTAAAGACAAAGCCTGTTTCCAGAACTCTGACAGCAAGAAGGACAGCCCTAAACAATTTGAATACAACAAACTCGGGGTTCTCTGGAACGAATTCACAACATTAAAACTTAGTTTTCGGTTTCATAGTTTTAAAAACAGCCAGCATGAAGCTTTATCGTCAGCTATAAAAAAAATCTGTTATCATTTCTTAGCCTTTGGAGATTGTATTTAATTTAAATGTTGAACTATGTGTCGTAATTTTCATGAGTCTACGTTGCTAACCATATGTTTTTACAGGAGAAGGCTGTTTTCACTGCCTCCCCCATTTAATGAACTATTTTATAACCATGAAAGTGTGACTAGTTTATTTATATTTAATCAAAACACACTACAAAAACCTGATAACTTACTCCTGAGAGTCGTGCATCATTGATGACAGATTAGAAAAAAGTATTCAGCAACTTAATCTGATTTGCCATCATAAATATTCAAATCTTACATATTTGTTCCACAAAACAGTTGTTTAAGTGGCTTTAATTTATTTTCAATTTTATTGTCTCAACTGTATAATGCAAATCAATTGTTAAAATTGTTCGGTAACATCATCCAATAAATGTTGAAATCTCTCTCCCTCCTTCTCTCTCTGTGTCTCTCTCTCTCTCATTAAATGAATTAAATAAACATGATGGAGCTTCAGAATCCTGTAGTCCATCCTGCCAATTTCAAAGTATTTGCATCCCCTCATTTTACCAGTTCCCTGAATGTGCAGAATGAGAAGATGCTAAAATTTCATCATTATTAATAATTTCTTTGTTTAAAAAATTACCTCTAATAGTTCTGTTGCTAGTTATATGGAAGGCTAAGTATTCAGATAGAACACTAAAAACACTAAAAATTCTGGGTAAAAATGTTTTTAAATTCTTAAAGAAAATCTTTATGATATAATAAGAAATTATCAGGAAAAAATCCAAGGGAAAGTCAGAAAGAAGAGAAATTAAGAGTAGTAATGAAGCATTTTTGCCTTGAGAGCAAATCTGGTGAGCTTTCATTTTCATGGCATTTATGAAAAAGCCCAGGTCCCACTAAAATGTGGGTGTCCCCTAGGAGAGCCTCCCTCCATCCTTCCGGGATCCCAGAAGACTGGAGCCTCACTGTAAGGATGTAGCGGAAGCTAATCCCACCCTCACGCCCACGGGGACTGCCTTGGTGCTGGGAAGACTGGACGGGGGAAGGCTTTGAGAATTTGTAATGAAAAATAAGCTTTTTAACCAAATTAATGCAAATTTACATGAACTAAAACAAAATTCATAACTGACAGTTTTTCCAACTTTCCAGCAAACATGACCAATAAAATCATTGGAGCTATGTTAATATCAGACAAAAATAGACTTTAAAGCAAAACATCATTAGGGATAAAGAAAATCACAACAAAATAATAAAAGAAAATTCACTGGGGATTTTTTTTCCCAAGTTTTATTTTGTTTTGTCTTAGTTTTTGTTTAGGAGGGAGCTGTTATTACTCTTGCTCATGATTTTTTCCCAAAAAGTTCATATATTCCCTAAAGCCTTTCTATTTTCCTAAAGGCCTAGGCTTTGAAACTGGAAAGCCAGCTATGGTCGTGGAAAGAGAGTCTGAGATGCACAACTGCACGACAAAGGTTCACTGGGGAGTGTTCTTAAAAGACAGCTCTTTAAGGAGCAGGGGAGGCAGGATGGGCAGAGAGAGAGGTGACTCCCCGTGAGAGATCCAGCCTCCTAGGGGAAGCTCTGCAGGCTGGGACGGGCCCTCAGAGTGGTTCCAGCTGAGGCCAGGGGGCCAGGCCTTTGTATTTGTGTGTCAGTCAGAAAGTGAACACGGGCCATCCTCTGGGAAGTGATTTAACCTTGAACGAGGCAGGAAGGAGCTGGGCAGAGCAGCACAGCAGCCACCACCGTCCACCCTGGCTTCAAATTCACTTGCTGCTTCTAACAGGTGTGCCCCATCAGGGATCAGCTCTCCCAGGATTTCAAGCAGATTTGTCAACTGGGAAACTTACAACAGGAGATCAGTGGAATAAACTTCAGCCTCCGCTGCTGCAGTTGATCTTGAGGCTGTGACTGACAGGCATCCTCCTCTTCCTCCACCACTGGTTCAAGGTCCCCTCGCCCTCAGCTTGCACCTCTGCTGGTCTAGATGGTTTGCCTGGGGGGGTGGCCCAGACCATCATCTCTGCAGGGTCTGAACCTCTGGTCGTCACCCCCTTCTCAAGCTGTGACTCCTGAATGTGACCATGTGCAGCCAAAACTGAGCGTGGGAGCACAAAGAGACACCCCAGCATGTCCTCTGAGCACCCAGCACGTGGTTCCCTGGCCCCTGGGGCACCTGTAGCCCCACTTCCCCATCAATTGTCCTGTCTGGGTTTTGCCCTTCCTGGTCTGCTGGCCCTTGTCATGAGAGATGGGAAGTGACCTGGTAGCTGGTGAAAATTAAAGTTCAGTAGGATTCTTGCATGTGCCCTGTGGAGGCATTCCTCCTCTGCAAGCCAGGACCTCTGCACCTACAGAACCCACATGGCAGAGACAGAAAGCCACATTCCCTAAGCGGTCACTGGAGTGATGGTGAGTAAAGCCACTCCTGCTGCCATCCTTTGGTTCCCACCCACTAGGGACATGGCATCATTGACAGAGTGTGCATACTGTGTCCCGGAGGACAGTGGCCCATCCTGCTAGGGCAGCATCCCTAATCTGGACCCCACTTAGCTATCTCTACTTCTCTGTCAAGCTAGCAGCTTCTGGGGGTGTCATATACGATGGAGAGAGCAGAGCCCATGGTGACATGCCTACTGGCACGTCTCCACTGTGAGGAAGTGGGTGGCTTCACCTGAAGTGGTGTTGGGCAGAGTCCTGTGCTGCTGGGTGGTGGAAAGGCAGACTCATGCCAAGACTATCTGACAATCCTAGTTCAGATGTGTCTAACCCCTCCATGGTAGAAAGGGTCCGTGTGGCCAACTTCCTACCAAATGGCTGGTTGGTCTCCTTGAAAGACTAACATTGGCAGCTCAGTTGCTCATCCTTGCTGCTAGCAGATTAGACATCCAGCAGCTCAGTGCTCAGAGGAGGCGTGGAGGGCAGAAGCCCATGCCCGCGGGCTCTTTGTGGCCTCATCTCTGCCACTACAGCACCCATCGTACCTGCCCTGGGATAAGGGGGTGATGACAGGCTCACTTATATCAACTGGCCAAGTCTTCCTGCCTGTTTGGTTGCCGCTGCTCCTCCCACAGTGAGTGCTCCCCCCACGGTGAGTGCTCCTTGGTGGGCACCACCACGTGATACATAGACTTCCCCTGGATGCTCAGTCCTACAGGGCCACACACAGGCCTTCTCCCCAGACCTCCTTGTCTCCCGTATTCCAATCTCTCTCTTTTCAGAACATCCCACTGTCCGTGAGCTTTGCCATAAACATCACGTGGCATATATTCTTTTCTCAGGCCACTTTGCTGTTCCCACACAGTGGATGACCAGATGGCCTACTTAGGTAGAGGTACCCTAGAGCTGCTGTTCCCAACCCCTGGGCTGCAGACTGGTGTCAGTCCACAGCCTGTCAGGAACCAGACTGCGCAGCGGGGGGTGAGCAGCGGGCAAGCGAGTGAAGCTTCGTCTGTATTTACAGCCGCTCCCCATCGCTCATATCACGCCCTGAGCTGAGCTCCACCTTCCCCCTTCCCCCTGTCGGTGGAAAAATTGTCTTCCGTGAAACTGGTCCCTGGTGCCAAAAAGGTTGGGGACTGCTGCCCTAGAGGACGTCCCCTCACCACTGTTTCCCAAGGCCATCCCTGAGGGGCACTGCCCGCAGTCCACACGCACCACTGAATCAAGGCAGCCAGCCCCACAGACGACCACTGGTGTGCGGCGATGCAGAAACACTGGAGCAAGAATGGCAAGTGATGTGAGGGCCGAGCCAACCATTTGTGCAACTTCCTTGTTTTCTGTGGTCCTGGCCACGCTCAGCCCTGGCCATCCTACTTCCCTTCTGATGGGCCCACCCAGCCCAGCCACGTGGTTACTTCCCCTTCCACGGTGAGTGACTTGCTGCGTCTCTGCAGCAGGAGCTACTCTGCAGATGGTGTAGACCCTTCTGGTGCTGAGGGCACGGCCTTTCTCCAGAATGCCAGTCATTATCCTGGGATTCTCCCAGGGCTTGTCACAGCTCCAGGTGGTGTCCTTTCTGTCACACGTATATCTAGGACCACAGAGATCTCATATGCCACACTGTATCTGCCAGAGCACCACACAGTTGTCCGAGTTGTAGGACACAAACAGCAGGATTATTTGCACTGTCACCTGGACCTACTGGGGGCACTTTGCTCTCCTGGTGCTACTCAAACATGGGAGCCCTCCACGTCACCCAGAACCTGGGTCGAAGCGGTATTCCTCAGGGCGGAATATGCTTCCTCCGTGGGCTGCAGAGGTCTCCTTAGCACTGTGCTGCTTCTTTCCCAGGGGAAGGTGTGAGGCATGGTCACCCTTTCCTTTGGTGACACTGTCCCAGCAAACCCCTAAGGGGGCTGCTCTCCCGGCCTGGGATGTGCCTGGATCTTACCAAGACCCCCAGACTACTTGCCACTGCTTGCTCATCTGGTCCCGTGAGCATGATAGTTCATGGAACATCCAGATAAAAGTGATAGTTCATGGAACATCCAGATGGGCCAGGTGACTTCACACTAAAAAAATGACAAAAGTTATTGAGCTTAAAAAATACCAGAGATTCTAAGATCCTCAGAGAACTGAAATTTGCCTCATTTAAAAACAAAAGGTACAAGGGCATTTAAAAACATAAAACCAATAAATAGCAATGCACAATTTAATCTCCAGCATTAGCAAGTCTCATGATTTTTTTCTTTTATTATATGAAGAGTCTGTTTTGGAAACAGATATGCAAAATAAAACATAAATAAGAATTTTAAAAATGACAAAAGCAAGAGAGTCAGTGTGGACCTGGAGCAGGACCATAAACGCATCCTTTGTCTGTTCTAGGTCAGGCTGAACTGCTTCTGATCTTCCTCTGCCCAAGGGTGGAAAATAGCACACCCCCCGTCAGTGCTCCCTTGTGTAGGCCGAAGACTCTGGTAACCTCCTGGCCAGGATGCGATGTCTGGCACGGCAGCTGCAAGCAGGACGACGAGTCCTTTCATTCCGAGGAAGTTTACAGTCCCCTCACTTCCCATCCGGCTGAGTCCAGGCCAGACGGGTGAGTTAACAAGGCCATGACAAGGACCACAGCTCCCGCGTCCTGTAAGTCTCTGACGGTGATGCTCACCTCTGACGTTCCTGCCACCAGCACAAGGCGTGGCCATGTCTATGGTTTACGTGTTTGCTGGAGAAGGGCCCTTCCTCACTGCAATGTCTTTTATCCTGGGCCACAGACCAATGACGAGCACATCTATTCCTGTTGTCCTTGAGGACCAGGGAGACTGCGAGTGGAACCTGGGCCAGGATTCCATGTATTGCCTGATGCCCTGGTCTCCAGTCTAATAAGGGGGTCATGGTAGCATCTTGGGTCCCCAAGTAGCAATGTCAGTTCAGTAATCCTTGAAGAGCTTGGGGATTCCTCTTTCCTCATTATGCATTTGCCTGAAGAAATGTCCTAGATCCCTTTGGGAAAGAAGCGGGGGTGACCACTGAAGACTCTTGCTCTGATGCTGCATGTTTTTCCCTGGAAGGAGTCTGCTTCTCCTTCAGTCAATGTGTTCTGGGGCTGAGAATTAGCTCAACTCAAGAAACCAGGCAAGAGATCCTGACTATTGTGCCCCTCGGCAATCCATACCTGATTTCTTGTAATTTTATAAAGGAAGCATCATCCCTGTTGGCTGCCCCTCTGACTCTCTGCTAGAACAGTGTGTCCAGCCATCCCCACTGCTCTCTGCAGGGAGGTGCTCCCGGAGTGCCCCACTGACGCTGCCTGTCACTGTGACCCTGGCCTCCGCCTCGCCTCTGACAGTGAGCACAGCACCCTGTCACCCCATCGCTGCTGGGAACCAGTTCTGTGATTTCATCACCGTCATCAGCTCTGACACACAGGGTGCAGCCATTCCTGAGTCAAGGGCGCTGGGACCACTGTCCCCAGCACATTCCTCTGGATGTGGAAAGTCCTCCAGGCCATCTCGGGAGGGTGGTCAGCATCATGGGAACAGCAAAGGGAACAACAAAATGCACAGGGGAAGGGGAACTTCCCAGCACACCATGTCACAGTGCACCAAGAATCACCCGCTCCCTCCCCTGCACTCCTGAGATCTCCTTCGTCTTTTGTACCCGCTCTCTGCCCACCACTCAGACATGTCTCAAGGGCTGTGTCAGCGTCTTACGTGGCCCTAAACCACCAGTGCCTAGCACGGTAGCATCCAGCAAGTATTGAATAAATAAACACAATCATTAAGCAAGCCACCCATAGTCATTATGGTCATTTATATGATCAGGCTTAACCTTCTCTGAGGGCCACTGTCATCACAGAGCAGAGCAAGTGCCACCAGGAGACCTTGACCTTGCACAGCAAGCGGGTTCTCAAGGACAGGCTTGCACAAGAGCAACCCCCAAACGCTGGCACGTTCCCAGCTGAGCCAACATGCATCTGACCCATCCATAGGGCACTACATCTGAGCCCTCCAGAAACCAATTTGAGCACTGCTTCTTGTGGCAAGTGACAGGAAACCAAGAGGACACAGGGACCGTGTTGAGGTTAACAGGGAGGGTCCTGCAGCACCCAGATCTCTGGTTTCTGTTCCTCCCCAGCGTTCAGTGCCCTCCTGCTGCTGGTAGGATGGAAGGTCATGCGAGGTGCAGCGAGTGCCCCCAGGCCGCACAGAGGTCAGGGCTGTGTCCTCCCGCTCCATCACAGGGCCTCTCGAGGGGCCTGGCAAATGGGACGAGGAACAGTGGTCACTTCTGGTCCACTGGGAGATGCTTTGGAAGGTCTTAACCTGTAAAAAAAACAGCTTCCGCAGGGAAAGGGCTGAGAAGTTGGCTGAGACTGCCTACCTTGAAGAAGGCAGGAGGGCTCTAAAAAGGAAAGCCGAGCCCTGTGCAGGGCCAGCCCACCTAGGACGGTCAACAGGCTGTGCTCCCACATGCACAATGTGCAGAAGGAACAGGACAGTGGCCTGCGCAGCTATGACAATGGCCAGAACACAGAGGAGGACAGCTGCAGCAGGAACCTGGGAGGGGAGAGGCTGAGTTGCAGCTCGGGACTGAAGACCCAGGCCAGGACCGGGCAGAGCCTCTGTGCCTAACGTGCTTTGTCTTTTCCCAGCCTCGCAGAACAAGTCACCAGGTCTCTGGCCAGGCTTATGACAACACAATGGAGTGGAGTCTGCAGTGAGCACATCAGAGCTCCCACTACCCCTCATGTCATCACCCTAACATACAGGACAAGCGTGGTCTGCCATATGTCACACTGCAAAGCCATATGTGTCAACATGGGCATAGAGACTGGGTTGCTTGGCTTCAAATTCTGGCTCTGTTAGTTACTAGCTATGAAACCTTGGGCAAATTACTTAACCTCTTTGTGTCGCGGTTGTGTCATAGGAAAATGGGATACTAATAGTACCTTCCTAACAAAGTTATTGTCAGGATTATATGAGTTAGTGAGTGCAAATGTTGAGGCCAAGAGAAAAACTTCTTCTGAAGGTTCACTGAAAAATCAACTGACAAAAGGCAGATTAATTGGATAAAAGTCATATAAAATGTATCGACGTGTACATGAGAAAGCTCACAGAGTGACCACCCAGCGCCCAGTGGGGTGCAGAAGCCCATACACCATCTTGAGGCTACAGAAAGAACAAAGAACTGGGGCTTGGATGGGGGCAACCCGGTCATGAGAGTGGGGGAAGATGAGGCCTGGCTAGCAAGGGTGGTCTTGTGATACAGACGAACCTCACAGGTAGCAGCCCTCAGAGAGAATAAGTGGTAATATTTCTTTCAGACCTTTAACAGTTTCGACTCTCAGTTACTCTTTCCTGGATCCAGACAAGGAAAGGCCTGGCTGTATCCGTGCAGATTCTACAGATGCAAATCTCCCCACAGAGACAGCCGTGCAGGGCTGCTGCTTGCTGACGCCATCTCAAACTATGTCAAAGAAATGTATTTTGAGGTGAACCATTTTAATTTCCTTCAGTCCCCACGTTGTAACTTTAAAAAGTTTCACAGATTAAAAGCCAAGTTGACAGCCTTAGAGAGACTGGGTTAGAGGTCATTAGACATAAGCACAACAGTGGGGAGAAAACAAATTGGGATAAGCAGAAAAGAGCAAATTTAAATATATCATCCCGTATCTTCTGTAGCCAGTCTCTTACTCCCAGGAATAGACCAGTTCGGTTAGACAGCTGTGTCCCATTCCAGGAGGTGGCCTTCCAGATGGGCCAGGCCTCTGTATATGATGCAGGAAAACAGACCTTTAATAAGAGGCATTTCTATGGAAACAGAAAAAAACATAGGTTAATGTCTGGGGTAGTCCAGAGACTAGTTTTTTTTAGAGTCTCTGAAACATCTTCAGATTCAGCGCCAATCTTACAGATGTTTCTGGACTGGAGTTTGATCAGGTGTTTGAGTGAACTTTCTGGGTAGTCTATACATCAGCAGCCACGAAGGCTGTTTATATGTTAAGTTGCTGTGATTTCTCCCGAAGTTCACTGAAATTTCTAGCTTCAGTTTAGAGGGTATTAAGCAAAGCACAGTTTTCATTTCTAGCGATTCCAAGTCAGAAATAGGGAAGAAAAAATTGAAAACATTAGGTTGGAGACTTGTATCCAGAAAGGCGTTCAGAAGTCAGTCCAAATCGTGAGCCAACAATAAAAACTCAGAAACAATGGGCAAGGCTAGAATCTAATAACAGATGTACTATAATTTTCTTTTGAAATATAATTTCCTCTCTCTCCAGTCCCCTATTTCTACCGAAGACAAAGCATAGTGGGACCAATTTATTTGAAAAATAAGTTTTAGTCTTATTATGCTTGGCCTGATTATTTGCATAAAGTGCAGCAGGAATAGTGATTGGCCATATAGACTCTTTTTTAATTCACTTTGCTGGAATTTTTTATTAAGAATCTCAGATTAGACTTTTAAAAGCCTCGAAGCTATGAAGCCAAGCCAAAGATTTGACATCAGACCTGTATGAATTAGATGAATTCTTCTTTTCTTGAGGTCCCCAAATAACTTCAGTTTCCTGAGTCTGTCAGAAAGTGACATTCTTTACTTAACACAAGTCAAAACCCTTTAAAGGAATCACATAGACACGGTACCAGTCCAGTCTTCCCAAGGGGCTTCTTATCAGCTCTATAAAGTCCACCTCAATTCCTGAAAGCACTCTGGTCATATCTGAAAATATTTCATTCCAGCCAAAGCCTTGGTAAAGGACCAGTGTCTCCAATTGTGTCCTCTCACAACAGAAAACATATTCTTATTGAACTTATGCAAATAACTATATTGCCATAAATTAACAATGCACACTAACAGTTTCCAGATTCTGGAAGAATCAGGTAGAGAAAAAGATAAATGCTTCCAGTTTTGCTCACAAAAGTATACTTGACCCAACTGTTGTCAGCTATAAATAGCTCAAAAGGAAAAAAAAGTTTTATTGACTCTGGAAGACAAAACATAAAAAGAATCAGCAATGAATGGTTCAAACAAAAACTTCATGAAAAAAGTTATTTTAGTCCTCTATCGGTTCCGTCCCATGTAATTAACTCTTGTTCCGCTTGATGTTGGATCAGCAACACTCATGAACCCAGCAGCTTTCCAATTAGAGTCTCGGAAGTTTTTACCTAGTGCGAAGTCACCAGAAAACTGTCCGCAGCAGCCCTTGTCAGTCCTTTCCATGACTTTCCTTGAAGAAGCAGCAAATTTTTGGACTATACCTGATTGTAAACCACTTTTTAAGAAGAATCAAAATAAAATGATAATTGTGAATGACTAAAGTCTTAGAATAGTCATGGTTAAAGATACAATTGACAAGGAAATGTGATTATTTCTGTGGCATAAAACAATTTAACATAATAGTCATAATTATCATTGATAACATATACTAAGGCATATCAGGAATTGCACACAATTTTGGAACGTATATTAATAACACATTTATACAAATATAACCCAAAGAAATTTAAACACCATTTTATATTTGACAATGCTTTCCATATAGTTTTAGCATACCAAATAAGCCTCATCTGTCTCTCTTGGACTTCCAAGAGACTTAATATCCAAAAAGTTAGTTTGAGCACAGAAAGACTAAATTTAGAATTTGAAATTTTGATTTTATAACATTTTTATATCAAAGGGTTAAAACATTTGGCCAAAATAGGATCACAGGTCATTGTAAAATAATAGTCATTAATTTAGCCAAAGTGATAATACAAAGATTTCCAAAAGCAAAAACCTTTACTCTTTGATAAAGAGGAGACTCAGTTTCCCAAACAATCATAAGCCCTAATAAAGACAAACTGAATATGTCTCACCCTTCTTTTTTTTTCCAATTTACTCAAAAGGTAAATAAAAATGTTTTACTATCTCTTATTAATGCTACATGAAAATCTTGTTCAAAAGTGAAAACTAAATTCTACTTTTGCATTAGTGAATTATTAATGCAAAAGCTAATTTTAATAAAACCTTATAAACAAATCTATCCAATCTCATCCACTCTGATCACAACATAAGATTTCCATAAACATTTTCTAACCTCTTACAATTTTTCGCATTTTCTTTCTTTTCCCAACTTTCTATATCCATTTAGTTTTACCTATTTTTTCATTAATTTAAAACAACTTTTAAAAACCTCTAAACTAGGCAAAATTACTTTCCCTTTTAACAAAAACCGCATTCTAATGCCTTTTTATAATCTTTCTTACCAAAAACACATTTTACTTCCCTGACACATTTTGCATATAGAATTTTTTTATATCTAACAGTTTTAGTTACATATACTAATTACAACGTTAACTCTTAGTAACCTTTATTTTTAGTGAAAACCCTAGGAAGTAAACAATTTTAATTACATACCAGGTCAGAGCCCAGGACACAGGACAGTGCTGTGAAGCCACTGCCTAGAGGATCTAACCCCTCCCAGCACAGCTGAGAGGCACCGCTGGGCTGAGAGGACAGGGCCTGGGTACTGTCCCCAGGCCTCACTATGGTCACTTGTCTAGACCTCAGCATCTACAGGCTCAAATCCAAAGATATAAGGTCACAGACAAATTAAGCAAGTATCAAAAATATCACAGAACCAACAGTTAAAACATCTATCAGAGACAGTATAAAACCTGTTTAAACCATAGGCCAAGAAAAAATGTCTAAATTAAATTCTGAAGACATTTCTCTTTTATTTTACCAACAATTTTAAAAGTATCTTTATTTACCAAAGATTACTAAAATCACATAAACTAGGAAAGCATTTGAGCTTATTTAATTCATTTGTGCGTACTCATTTCTTTGAAAGTCAATTTGACATTACAAGGACAATGTATAAACATAGACGTGTATACATGGATACACAAAAATACGGATGGACACAAATATCAGAGCTTGGGTTTTTGCAGTTGAAGCCATGAGACCAGTAAAGCTCGCCAGTTTAAAAGGGCAGCTAGATTTCAGTTATTGTGCCTTTGTAATAATAGAAAGTCCCACATGGCCCAAGCACTCACTGAGTTTTAGAGAAACCAGGGTAGCAAATTTACATCTCAAAGTGCAGAGAGAATTTAACCTTCTTTAAGAAGGAGTTTGGGTGTGTTAATTAGAGGAAGATTAAAAATGGGTGCCAAGGTAACACAAAATCATAGAAATTTACCATAGGATTTTTTTTTTTCATATAAGGAGACCAATTTCACTTAGCCAGGTAGCTTTTAATTTACTACCTGTTTTTCAATTAGAACTCTGAGCTCAGTGCAGGGCCCATTAAGAAGCGGGGCCAAAAAAGCATTTGCAGTTTTTAGGGCCTAATAGTTTAAATATGTGAAAAGTAGGCACAGTTGGAAGACAGAGCATCTAGGTCTTTAAAACTCAAGGATTTCACTTTTACAATGAATCTCAGGTCCCCCAAAAAAGGGAAATGTCATGGGACCAGGCCACATAACGCTTTGACAGTGCACTTCACTCCAAAGACATTTCCCTAAGTGTTTGAACTGTGCCTTTCTAGTTGGAGCACACAAGGGAATGAATAGCCCCCTTAGTAAGAGCTGCTTACTATAAACAACGGTGGTTGGCCACCTCTAAAACTGTGACTCGCCAGGGACTCGCCAGCATCACACACGCAAGGGTCAAGCATTGTCTCTCAGTACGAAGGAATCTCTGGCACCCCCAAAACCAAAGCAGTCCCGTGCGACAATGCAAAAGAACAGAGCCTTGGGCCTGAGAGGAACCTGTCCCTGACTCTGGAAACACCACAAGGAAAGCAGAAGACCCCAAAAAGGGGTTACGTGGCACCTTTTTCTGTGTTCTTGAAGGTGTCTGAGCCATTAGAAGTTCCCTCTAGATCCTTCTATGTGGTACAGAGGATGGCAACAAGGAGGGAGGAGCAGGGAGGATATTGGTCCCCTCCAATCTCGTGTTGAACTTTGATCCCCAGGGTCGGAGCTGGGGCTTGGTGGGAGGAGTCTGGGTCGGGGGGCAGATCCCTCATGAGCACCTTGGCACAGTCCTCCAGGTAATGAGTGGGTTCTCCCTCTATGAGGTCCCAGGAGAGCGAATTGTTGGAAAGAGCCTGGCTCCTCCTCCCCTCTCTCATGCTCGTCTCTCACCATGTGACACACCTGCCGCCCTCTTCCCTTCTGCCATGAGTGGCAGCTTCCTGAGGGCTTCGCCAGGTGCAGGTGCTCGTGTCACGCCTCTCATACGGCCTGCAGAACCATGAGCCCCAGAAACCTCTTTTGTTTGTAAATTACCCAGCCTCAGTGTCCTTCGTAGCAACGCAAATGGACTAAGACAGGTGGCAATCATGTTCTATTATTAGATTACTTACCCCCGACTCAGGGTTAGTAATTAAGAGTTGACAAGAATGGTAGACGTGATACTGAGCAGAAGGGGCACAGGGCCCAACTCCCAGACCCACCAGTAAGTCCCTGTGTGTGGCCTGGTCAACCACGTTCCATCACTGGGCCTTGGGTTTCTCGTGTAGAACATGAGGCCACTCAACCTAGAGTGGGCGTAAAGAACAAGAGCCCAGCTCACCACTCTGTGGGGGCCCACGGTGATCTCACAGCAGCTCCAAGAGGCGGGCCCTGAGTGGCTTCATTTCACAGGTGGGGACAAAGGCTCCCACGGGAGGGGGTGGACTGCCCTTGAGCTCAGGTCTCTTGACCCCTGGGGTCTAGAAAAATTGCCAAAGCGATTCTGGGGAAGTGAGCCCCAGAGATGGGAAGCACTGTGGGACTGGGATCCCACCAGGAGATGAGACAGAGTGGGGGGTCTTCCAACCCCACTCTCATCAACATCCTGAGCGTCTGCCTCACGTGGCTAACTGCAGTGACAAGGCAGATCTAGGACACGAAGGATCTTTGATGTACAAAGGCTCATTTGGGGGGAGGGAGTGTGGGAGGAGGGAGGAAGTAGCACATTGGTGGCTTTGTGCAATTATTTTCCAAGACTAACAGGATGCTGCTTTCTTCAAACAAACCTGATGTCCTTGCGCCCTATTGCCCTTGAATTAGATCAGTTACAAAGACAGCTTCCCCCAAGGTGATCAGGCATGTGACTCTCCTTTCAAAGCGTCCTTCGGTGTGCTTTGATGTCTCAGGCCTCCCTCCCTTGGGCACGTTTTCCTTGGCTCAGTCGACTATCAAGTAGTTTTCGAAGTAGTTTCTTTCGATGGTAGTTTCTTTCAAAAGTTGCCTTTTGAAGTAGTTTTTCAGTAGACATTTCGGCATCAAGCTGCACCCACGTTTATGTAAAATACCGCTCCAGCCACCCATCGCCACTCCTGAGGCCCAGAGCAGTGCAGGGCTTATCATCATCTGACTGTTCTGCCCGTTAAGAGACGGGGCCCCTGCCACAGGCAGAGCGGAGGCAGAAGCAGGAACACAAGGCCATTTTACTCCTCCGTTCCCTCATCCATTCATCTAAAAACTGCATGATGAGCCCAAATCTGTGCTGTGTTCTGTTCTGGAGGTGAGCGAGACAATTCCTGCCACCAGGGTGCTTGCAGAATGACAGGGGAGGCGGACACAGATAAACGCTGTGAGGACGGGGTGCAGGGCACGGTGGGGGGGCCTCGAAGGAGAGAGGGGCTGTTGGCCAAGCCTGGAGAAGGCCCCCGAGATGGGCCCCTGAAGGACAAATAGGGTGTTCTCTGCTTTTTATCTCTGGAATGCAGTGGCTTACCCAGAGGTGTGATGGACAGAAAACACTGGCTTTGTAATGTCTGCCAGTTCCCTTGGTGCAAACACTCCCAGCTAATAAGGGCAAATTTCAAGTTGCCGACGTAGACCAATGTGACATCACTGAACGCAGAGTCGGGAAAAGATACGCAGTGGCCACTGTGACATAGTATGTCCACCCTACAGAGACAGCGGATGTAAGTGCCTTCGAGAGAATAGGTCACGGCAAAATAATTAGGAAGTGATGAATTTGAGAATTTATTATCTTTGTTTTACTATCATTTCTTTTAAGTTGCTATAATGTATTTTAATAATGGCTATATTTAATAACCAGCTCCCTAAATCCCTCAAAGTTTAACAATCAGCTCCTAGCACGAGCCGGCTTGCACACCTCTGGGTTAGTCCTGCACTTACCCTAGAGCCGTGGGCTGAGCTGCCGTGGGATCTCAGCAGGATCATTACACCACCCTCTACCCAGTCCCCTCGCCTCAAAAGCAATGGCTGCTCCTCCCACTGCATGAACTGTCCAGCCCATTCTCTGAGTGGAGTCGCAGTAATCTTTCCCAATGCAATCGTGTTACTCCCTGATTAAAACCCTTTAACGGTTCTCTACAGTTCTCAACTTTCTCCACGATGTGCCCCCCCTGCCTCCCCCTCGAGTCCCCATCCCCACCTCCTGCTTCCTACACGCACAGACACCTGGGATGCCCCTGCCCAGCTGCCGGGAAGCCCCTTCTGTGATCCTATGCGATTGCTGAGCTCCTGCCTGTTCTTTCAGATCTCCACGGAGACGTGACTTCCTCTGGGAGATTTTCACTGACCCCCCAAGACCAGAGGAGGTGCCTCCTGTGGTTCCCAAAGTGTCCTAAGCTTGAGCCCCGGAAGCACCCAGCAGCTGGATGGCAGCCACCTGGTTTACAGCACCACACCGAGGGTGGGCCTGATGTGGACTGCCCAGGTGCGACCCCAGCTCTGCCACTCACTAGCTGTGTGTCCTTGGAAAAGCCATGACACACTTCTAAGCCTCTTCCTTCTCTGTGAAATGAGGATACAGCAGCCCCTCCCTCACAGGACTGCTGAGAGCCTGGACTGATTCCTGTGCACCGAATGCTCAGGACAGCGTCTGCCCCACGGTGAGTGCTGAGTAAGTGTTAACAGACACTGGCTCTATCCCTGGTGGTCGCCCCTTCTGACTGATGCCCATGCAAGCAGGGGCTGTGTCTGTCCTCTGCTGTTGTCTGTGTGGGTGTAGCGGGTGTGGGGCACTCAGCAGGTGCTCAGTCACTGCTGAAGTGGAGAATGCAAAGGATGAGCGGATGGACGGAAGGCAGAGATGCGGGCACTGCTGCTGCGAGCCCAGGTGAGGAGCCTGGTGTGGGTGCCTGGGAGGAGAGGGCCAGAGCACTGGAGCTGCTGAGAGCTCAGGGGCAACGGCAGGGGACGCTGGTGGGGGGGTGCAAGTCAGCATCTGGCTTTGACATTCTTTCTGGAACATCTACCTCCATTCCACCACCCCCCGAATTGGTCAGCTCTGCTACTACGACAAAACACCACACACTGGGAGGGGGGAGGGTGGCGCTTAAACAACAGAAATTTATTTCTCATGGTACTGGAGGTTGGAAGTCCAAGATCAAGGTCTGGCCGGTCAGTTTCTAGTGAGGGCCACCTTCTTACTGTGTCTTCCCAAGGCTGTTCCTCGGTGCATGCGTGTGGCGAGGGACAGGGAGAAGCTCCCTGTTGTCTCTTCGTATAGAGACAGGAATCCCACTGGAGCAGGGCCCCTCCCTATGACCTCATTTAACCTTAACTACTTCCTCAGAGGCCTCTCTCCAAATACAGCCACTGGGGGCTAGGGCTTCGGCACAGGAACTGGGGGGACCCAAACATCCTGTCCGCAGCAAACCGCTTGCGTCCCTGGCTCTATGTACAGGAGGAGCAGCCCTTCCTCACCTGGCTCCCTGCTCGCTGGGTGGAGAGATGAAGGGGAAACCGTCTCCTCAGCAGCCACCTGAGCCCGCGTCCAGCAGGGCTGCTAACGACCAGCTAAGTGTGGCCATGGCTTCTGGAAGCCGAGAATTTGTTTTTTTAACAAGGGACCTTATTAGCTGCTAACTGCTGAGATGAGAAATTGTGGTCGGGCCATTCAGGTGCTTGGCCTTTCAGCTGAAGTCCCCTCTCTGGGGCCTTCCTCTGCCCCAGAATGTTCCAGCCAGTTCAGTTTCTGTCAAGTAATTATTTACAAATTAGATTCCCAGGGAATACATGATCAGAGAGTGCAAGTGTTATTACACCTGTAAATAAGAACAAACAATTGTTCAATAAAAAGCAAACCATTCTCCAAATAACCATGTCCCTGGAAAACTCAGAGCCCTGCCACAGTGCCTGCCCAGCACTGAGAGCGTTTGTCACCGCTCGATCTTCCTGAGGGCAGCTGAGAATTCATACGGTGAAAGTGACAGATAGACGCTCTCTGGTCTTAGGGTATCATTAGACAATACTTTTTTCCCAAATCATTTTCTCAATTCAGAACACTTGGGCGCTCAGTAAAAATGGGAACTATTGATCTGTGGTTTCATTAAAGCTGTAATAACTGCTTATTTTAAAGCATCCACTGTTGATAGGAATTGGTTAAGTCTGATAACAGCCTGCAAGATGTCTCCAAGTACTCAGTCCTTCTTCTCTATAGCAGAACTTACATTATACAGTGTCACTGGTGCCCAGCTACAGAGATGACCGTTGCCAGCTTCTCTCCTGCTAGGTGTGGCCATCTGAGCTCTGGCCAAGGAAGTGCAAGATGAAACGTGTGCATGGGGGTGGGTTGGCAAGAGAGGGCTTCCAGAAAGGTCTGCTGAATAAAAGCAGAAGGGAAGGGAGTGGTGCCCTTTTTTCCTCTTCCTCTTTTCTGCTCTCTGAAATATGGATGTGATATCCACAACGCCCACAGCTATCTTGACCATGAGGTAACTCTGAGATTTAACCAAGCCATGCACTAGGATGGATAATAAGACCAGAAGCGGCTTTGGTGTGGGTGACTGGGACCCTCCACAGCCTGCACAGTGAGAGCGAACTAGCCTGCGTGTCCTCTGAGCCACGTTCCTGGGGTGTCCTGGGGTGTGCACCCACACCTGGCCCTAACTGATGCCATGCCATGCCATGCTAGGGCCACGCTGGCAGGATCATCTGAAGCCCGGAGTTAATTTACAGACAGCACATTTGTTATTCTTTCATTGATTCATTGATTCTGTTCACTAAACTTCCCAAAGCCAATTCTGTACCCTAAGTTTCCCAGTCTAGTTTAGATGTCAAATCAGCCCTTATGTTGTTGAAATGTACGGCAAGATGTCCCAAGCAGAATGACTCTCCTCTGCTAGCATTCTTTCAGTGTCAAAGTACTAGAACTGGATACAGTTGGTTGTTCCCTCTTCTTAAAGGCCTGCGGGACAGAGATCTGGAGGGGACGTAGGCAAGAAGGAAGTGTGTCTGCGTGTGCTGCGTGTGCACACGTGCGTGCTCATGCGTGTGAGTGTGTTGGAGGGTGGAAGAGAGAGACAGAAACAGAAGAAGAGTATGTGAATCTGCAGATAAATGCAACTGAATTAACATTTCCTCTCCAAAGCACTATGATTTGTAACATTTTTATCTAAGCTGTAACTTATCTGCATTTAAAGACTGTTAAAACTCTACCCACCATAGCAAAAAAATTGGGGTGATAGCTCAACTCCATATAATTTTATTATTTCCAATAAAAACAAAATGTTAAGTATTTAACTAAATATGATTGAGTTTTTATGTTTATGTAAAAGTTCACATAATTAGACTCACCAATCTATGCACTGCATTTTCTACCATGACCCCAAATCTTGGTGTAAGAAGGATGATCACCATAATCTCAAGACACATCTGCACAATTCTGGGAAACACCCAAGTAATGATGAATCTCCGGCGGAGAGTGGGGGCAGTCATGTTTACGTTCCTCTGATGTTACTTAATACTAAACCCACATATTTTGAAAAATTATCATTATTTGAAATGAAAAATAATATTTATGCCTAGAATAAGCCCCGCTAACAAGTGAGTGCGGCTCGGAGTTGGTAACCGGCTATGTCGCATGCTTTACACTGAAATTCCACTCTTTTTCAAGAGTATGTTAATGGCCTCTGCCTGCAAGTGTGGGCCCATGTGCTTTTTTCCAAAAACCAAAATGACAATAATTAAACCGGGCAGCTGCTGCCCCTAGCAATATGACAACCTCTCCCCGCTCTCTGGAATTTGCTGGAATCACCCTGCTCGAGCTCATCCCATTCGAATTAGCTGCTCCCTCCCTGGGCCCCCGCAATCTGGGTGAGTTTCCCATCTATTAGCTGAATTATTCAGATGTTTTCCCACAATGGCCCTAGCAGTGCTCATATAACTAGTTTCTAAATCAACAGTGAATTATATTATTGACAATCTGAGCAGATTAATTAAGAAATCTGTCAGGAATGACGCGATGAGAGCTGGCTCCTTTTCAAGGCAGATCCACAGTCTTCGAGGCAGAAGCACACCTGATGTGACTGTGGGAGTGAGAGGGCCGGGGACAGCGGCAGACGGAGGCCCGAATCACTCCCACTGGGCTTAGCGGGAACGCCAGCGTGGGCAGGGTGGGCCGGGGGCAAATGTCTCCTGCCCACCCCGCAGTGAGGCTACTGGCCGCTTGCGGCAGCCACAGTGCAGGGCTGCAGAACACATTCTGCACACAGTCAAGCACTGTTTCATTTTGTCCTGTGTGTCGTCACTATACCCACACACAGACCCCGGTGACAGGAACCATGGGAACTGCATCAGAAGAGGCTACTTGGCCTTTTGGGCTTTTGAATGCTTGTGCTTTGGGAGGGGGTTCAAGCCCCCTAAAAGCAAAGCAGCCTAGGAAACCGCATTTGGTGCCCAGGGATAAGAAAGCAACTTTGATATCTACCTATTTTTTTCCTTCTTAATAAAATTTTTGTTGATTTCTCCAGAGAGTCTTGCAATCAAAATCCGACATAAATGCAAATAAATAAATTAATTTTAAAAAATCAGAATATCACAGAGTTCTGTTTGATTTAATTGATTTAATTTGAGGATTTTTTTTTTTCAGAGCCTACTAAATCAGTCAGTGACAATTTTGCAAATTTACAATGGATAACACACAGGATGTAAATTTTGAAATCCTAGACTTAAGTTTGAACTGTCATTTAATAACTGGGTGGCCTTGGACCTGTCACTCCAGCCCCCAAGGCTGAGTGTTTTCACCTGCAAAGGAACGATCTCTGCCTCCCAGGCTGCTGTGAGGATCAAGCAGAAAAATGTCTATGAAAGAGGGGAACGATGGATACGCCTAGGGCCTGTTATCCAACACGCAACTTAAATATCTCATCGAATTTAATATTTACAACAACCTGCAAGGAACATACTGTCTCCATTTTCAGAATAAGGGCACAGAGGCTTAAGGCAGTCAAGCATGCTTTTCAAAACCACAGAATGGCTAAGAGCTGGGGCTGGGAGCAGCCTGGGGGGCTCCCAGGGCGCTTGGGTCAGGCTCCTGAGGGTGGGCCAGGGTTTCCAGGAGGGCGGGAGCGTGTGTGGACGGCAGGGCTGGGAAGGAGGGTGCTCTGGGCACCCTGTAGGGAGGAGATCACGAGACCAGGGCGGGGGTGGGTGCCTGGTGTGTGAGAACCAGCGAGTGGCCTAAGGGAGCCGGGCCAGGGGAGCTGGGCAGGGGCAAAGGAGGGCCTGTGACAATAACACCGATGATGCGAACAGCAGCAGCGGCGACCGACACTGGCGGGAGTGAGCTGTGGGTCAGGTGTGGCTCCGTATGGGTCACAGGTGTGTTAATGGGTCCAGCGCTCACATCACCATGTGGTAAGTGAAGAAAGTGGGGCTAAGAGGGGCTGCGTCACTTGGCAGGTTTAGGAAGGGACTTTGAGGGCCTGAGGGATGAGAGAGAATGTGTCACCTCACACAGCCTGAGCCCCTCAAAGGGGCAGGGGCTGCAGGAGGAGTGGGCGCCCCTCACTGAAGGAGGAGGGAAGACACTTTCCTGGGATGTCGCAAAACAATTCTGACGCCTCGTCCCTTCCACCTCCAGCGTCCAAGGCTCAGCTTTGGGGTCAGTCTTGCCACCGGGTGCTGGTCCAGGCCCTCATCATGCACATCCAGTCACCTAACACAACCTGGGACAGGAAGGGTGGAGTTTATTGATACCAAAGATGGGGCTAGAATTGGAAGGAATATCTTCTCAGATCAGGGATGAGCCTGTTCCATCCAAGATGCCAGGCAGCTGGGACACATCAGAGGCTAAAGAGAAGCTACCAGAACACTAGTCAGGGTGAGCTTGACCAGAAGGAACCAGTACAGATAAGATTGTCCCAGAAAAGACTCAGGCTACCCGCTGGCCCCGCTCAGATAGGGGGAAGGGACTGCTGATTCAGAACAAGAAAAACTCCAACGCAAGGTGGACTCTAGAAGCCGCTGGAGTACAGAGGCGTCGTATGTGATCACTCCCGCCTGTTTTCTCAGTAATCTGCGTAGCCTTCAGTTCCGTTATTTGATTGAAACATCAGGGCTCCGGGGTTCCTCTCAGCGACAGCCTTGGGGCTCTGAACATCCTTCCTCCACCTTCCTCTCAACTTTGCCAGGGCAAGACTCTCTGAGAGTTTGGCTGCTTTACTAGTTTGAAACACTAAAGAACTACTTGCTCTATGACACCTCATTCCATGCACTGTGCTGAAAAATTTTGGGTGATGACAATGAAGATTTTGACGTAAGAGTGTCTTCATTGTCTCTAAATTCTTAGATTTTGTAATTCTGTATTTTCTGACTGCTACAATTTCCTGCTCCCACTCGAATTGTGACCGTCCACACTTGCCTCCTTGCCCCAGGTTTTCTGTGGTTGAAATTTTATCTTTCCAATGAGCTGGAAGAATTTTTGAAAAAAATTGGAAAGGGGAAAATATTAAAATGACAAACCACATGGGTAGGAAAAATTTGAGACAAGAGAATAGAAGGAAGACTCAGGTTTCAGTTCCTGAGAAATTCTTCCTGACGCAGCCGGCCGGAGGAGTACAGCAGGGAAGGAGGCGGCCAAATTCATCACACAAAGAGCAGCCCCAACCTCTCCTACTGGGCCTTCCCAAGTGCATACAGATCTCAAGGCTTTACTCGCAGAGTGGAGAGGTAATCATTCCCTCAGGTGCCACAGCACACCTTCAAACATTCCCGAAGGATGTCTCTGTCACTCTGGGTAACGGATCTGTGCCATTCAAACGAGCTCATCAACATGATGCATAAGTTGGGCACTAAGAACATTTTTAACATTGCAAAGTAAATGGTGAATCCTTAGGAATTCGAGCATGTGGAAACCAACAATTGGACAGGAGGAGGCAGTACTTCTCCTGTGGAGCTTTTCACCTGTGTTGTCTAATTTAGTCCTTTAACAACTCTGGGGGGAGAGACATTATCTCCATTTTATAGATCCAAGACCTAGGGCTCTGCAAGCTCCCATGAGCCACTTGTCCAAAGCTACCAAGACCTGAGCCCAGGTCGGTTGACCGAGCATCTTGCATTCTTGCTACTACCTGACAGTTTTCAAACTGACCCATAGAGACCCTGAAATGACAGCAAGAGTAATAACGATGATCACAACAACAATGGTAATAGCTCACATGTGCTGGGCACCGACTGTGGACCAGCCACTCTGCTGAGTGTTTGAGA
Organism: Lemur catta; assembly: GCF_020740605.2. Taxonomy (NCBI): domain Eukaryota; kingdom Metazoa; phylum Chordata; class Mammalia; order Primates; family Lemuridae; genus Lemur; species Lemur catta. The sequence continues at coordinate 4,971,018 of NC_059131.1, forward strand.
TACTTTACCTTTTTAAGTCTTCACTGGAATCCCATGAATAATTCCATCACTTAACCGAGGTCACACAGATGACACGTGGTAGAATGCAGCTGAAACCCAGGTGACCCCAGGGCATCGGGTTTAACCCACCACACCTGTCCTTCTGTGAGTCGCTTCAGGGACCATTTCCCTGGGTGGGAACATGAGAGGTGGGCCAGGGGCAGGTCTCAGGGCCCCCAATTTTTCTTCAAACAGAGCAGCTTGTCTTTCTGCCTTGGGAGTCCACGAAGGCAGTGACAGAGCTGAGCGTCACAAGAGGGCTTTGAGATGGGCCTTTCTCTGGATTCAACAGTCTCCCACCAAGTCACTGCAAATAAACACATCAACTGTTAATAGGAAGAAACGGGATTCTTGCTGTGCAAACACAGGCACCAGGCAAGTCCCCAGCCACATGACTCATCTTCAAACCAGGTACCTCTTGAGATTTCACTGAAAGAAAGAGTTCTGAGGCAAAAAGAAATAAAGTTTTCAAACTGCTGCAATCACTGCTAATCAATAGTATTTCTACTATTCCAAGAGGACGTGATCTAGACTCTTCTCAAAGAAGTAGCCCACTGACCGGCAGTGTCGGCCCCACCTAGCAGTTAGTTAGAAACTCGGAATCTGGGGCCCCACCCCAGACCGACTGAATCAGAATCTGCTCTAACAAGATCCCCATGAGATTTGCATGGGATGAAAATGTGCAAACTGTGGCTCTAAAACATCACCAAGTACAGTGATTTGAGACATGGGACAAGAGTCCAAAAATTTTATGTGACATCTCTCACTGGCTTGGGATCTCCATGCTATGTTACCCATTGGATGAAGACGGTGCCTTCAGAAATCCCTTAGCACTGGTCCATTTGTCCTCATTAACAGCACATAGTTTATCACAGACCTATCCTGGTACAGCTCGTGCCCCTGGGAGTGGAGCGGGAGCTAATTATGGTAGCAGCACAGAAACACATGGCTTTGGTTTAGTCCTTGAGGGGAGACGTGAAGGCATCTCTGTAGGTCTGAAGTTGTCAAAGACTAGATAGTTCTTCTTTAATAAAACCCAGAGGGAATTATATCCTGTTTTATGCTTACCTTAAAGGTTTCAAATAGAGCACATATATGTTTAGATTCAGAGTCCATGAAGAGCTTTAATAAGATTTCGCATGAAGAAAGGCCTGCCCACCTGACCTTGGGCAAGCTACATAGACTTTCTGAGCCTCAATTTTTCTCATCCATAAAATAGAAATAATAATATCAACAACTTCACAGAATTAACTGAATTAGTATGTACAAAGTGTCAAGAACACAGGATAAGTGTGTGTATATACATATATATATGAACACATATATATGGAACATGTACACACACATATATACATACAGAGAGAGAAAAGAGGTAAAAGTTAATACATGTTATTTCTGCATGGTTTTGATTCCAGAAGTAGAGTAGTTATTATTTTCTTTCTCTTATGTATTTTTAAATTTTCTACAATGACCACTTGTTATTTTGATAATCAAAAAAATAATCATTTTAACAAAAGTGATGTGCACTGCAAATGGCTAAGAGACAGGCACGGCTCCTGGGAGCCAGGATTGGAGAAGCTGTGGCCAGTAACGGGAAAAGCACAGAATTGCCATTTCTTGGTCATTGTCCTTAGGGCAAGTTGTGTTACCTCTCCAGACTTCATTTCTTTATTGGAAAAATGGAATCATGATGTTTTCTCTACAACTCACCATGTTTCTAAAAGGATCAGATCGGATCCTGTGTATAAGGTACTTGGTACGACGTAAAAGGAAGCCTTGTCACCATTTCCATTGTTGTCATTATATCATTATTATTATTTATGGGCAGGGAACTTGAATACTCAAGAACAAAATATATTTAAATTTTTCCTTTATATGAAAATGTTAACATAGATTATATGCATTCTTTTAGGAATATTTTATTGGAGACGAAAATAACATGGACCTCTTCTAATACGGTTGTGTTTTATTGATACTTATTTGATATACGTTCAACTTTAAAAATACAATTGTGAAACAGAAAGCTTAACCAGGGATATGGAGAGTAAGAAAAAGCTCTCCTCACATCCGTCGTATCATTTTTCCCAGCTTTAAGATGAAAAACTACGGACAATTTAACTTAGACTGGAGGGTCCTTCTATAGGAACATAACACACTATTGAGGATAATTTGCCCCTGGGCAGTTATCCTTGGTCTTGACACTTTACCTATCCAACTAAAACATATGCACCTTAGCAAGTTTATGCCTTTTCAGGAAAACTAAAAAATAGTGATTTTGAATAATTATGGTTTCATTTATATTAAATATTATTACTACATAAACCTGCAGTGCAAAATACTTCTAACCCCACACTTCAAATTAAAACAAAACATCTTGTGCAGACTCTTCTCAATTCACGACCAAACAAATGTAGTTATAAAGATGGAGTCTTCCCATTTCAGATGATTCTATAAATGAAAACAAGAGGTTTGTCATTAAGTGGTATTGATAATACCCACAGTGTTCATATGTTTGTCAATTTCATTAACCTTTCAAATTAGGTATTCATAATGTGTTAATGACAGCATAACACATCATTACATTATTCAATGTAATTTCATGGATATTATGTATAGTTGATAATGTTAGAATCTCTTGTCTTTACAGCTGTTAGAAAACATTATACTTTCCAAGATGATTAGGGATGTGTGAATACCAAGCAGCTAAATCCACAGCTCAAATAATGGTCCCTGCTTAGCCTTGAATTCTGATCAGGGTATGACTAGACAGTTTCCACTGGCAAAGGGCTAAGCTCCCTTTCATGTTATATAAGAACTGGAGACGCACACAGCCGATGGAGAGCTTGAGAATTTGTTCAATTAAATCCCTTGCCTTCAGGTTGGCAGTGGTAAACTGGATATTCTTGAGCAAATAGTCACCCCCTGGAACAGAACATGCTTTGCTGCCCCCCTGACTATGGGGTTGGCCAGTGCCTTGTTCTGGCCAAGAGAGTGTGGGAGGACATGGTGGAAGCAAAGGTTTTAAATGTGCTGACACGGCTGGGTCGTCCCTTTGCACTCCTGTGATCCAGTATTAGAAGAGCAAGGTCCAGACAGCCACTTCCTCTTTAGTGGGACCCCAGAATAAGACCCATGGTGCAACCCTGGACCTGACATGAGCTGAGAACCAAGCCCGCCCATGCCCAGTAAGATCAGTAGACACTTGGCCAAACCACACTCCCCATTAGATCACTGAGAACCTCTGGAAATGTTTTCTGTATAAATAAATAAATCCCTACTCCCATAGCTAAGAAACATACATATTCATTACAAGCCACTGAGAATTCAAACTTGTTTGTTACACAGCATTATCAGGGCAATAGCAGACTAATATTATACAATGGCAGAACTATTTAACTGTTCTGTTAAACTGATAATTGTAGCAATAGGATCATGGAACCTTCTGAGGTTGGATTTTTGAAGAATACAAAATTTTTGTCTCTTCTATTAAAATCTTGGCACTGATACTAAATGATCTTGGGTACATGGCTTAACTTTTTGTACGTACTTCATTCATTCATTCATTAAGTCACTCACGTATTTTTCTTTAAATTCTTTTTATGTTCCAGACATTATGCTAACCACTGCACATAAAATAGACAAGGTGTTTAAAAAAACAAAAACCCTCCAAGGACTCACATTCTACAAAATGGGTAAAACCGCTTCATCTACTAACCTCATGAAGTTAATGTGAATGAAGACATCCTGAATGAGAGACTGCAGTAAGATCACGTTTGTGAAATTACAGTACTATAAAAGACTTCAAAGACATGAGCAAACATTAGGGAATCTTACTTTGAGTTTTAGGACTTTCATTGTTCAAAATCTAGCCCAAATTTTAAAATATCCGTGATCCTCTTTATGATAAATTTTACCTCCAAGTCAGAAACAGACATTCTTATCTTCAGCTTACAGGAAAACGGAAATCCCAATTTGTTTCATCAAATACAGTATGTATTTGGTATTAACCATCTTCTTAACCCAGTACGGGAAAGCTAGGAATCCCTTGTTTCATCTCTAAGACTATTAGAGAAAAGATGAATGAATTTTTCCCTTTCAATTTCTTCTGATTTATTTACATTTTTCAAATTTATGTGTGAATCGATGCTAATTCTTTCACTTTGGCAATTGCTTAGTAACGAGGTTTAAAATGGATGCATGTTGATGGCAAGACTTTGGTAGTGGGTGTCAGTGAAGTGAGAGACAGCCCTGGATCACAGGCAAGTGGGCTTCCAGAGCAGGAAGGACACTCGAAGTCTCATCCCATCCAAACCCTCACCTGCACACGAGGAGACTCAGACTCAGGGGGGAAGTGATGCGTTTGGGAAGAGCCAGGAACGACATGAACAGCTCTCTACGCACAGCTCCATGCTCTCGCTGTAGGAGAAGTTTCACAAAGCTAAACAACCAGCTAAGAAAAAACTATCAAGTGTGTATCTTTCATCTGCAATGCTCAGTTCTGGGTTGGGAGATACAGATAGTAGAGATTTATTTACTTCTCCAGAAAGTATGTCCAGAGGCTCTCGGTGATCAAATCAGGCCACGCAGTCCTTCCCACGAAAGCCGTCTCCTTTCACAGTTACCATGAGCTCCTTCTCCTTGAACCCTCGGGACCCAGCAGTCAGGAAAGGCCCTTGTGAGTCTCTTACCTTGTTTCTCACCACTGGGGTAACGATGTGTCACTGACAGCCGTGTGAAGACCCAGAAGCAGCCCACCGTGGAGACCCTGGATACTCTCACTATCTCCTGTCTTTGTTTTCACACTTTCCTGTCCTGCCAACATTCTGTCCAGGCAAAAGTAAACTCCTGGAAACCACTGTCTCTGCTCCTGGCCCTGTGTATTCCTCCTGTTAGGGATGAGGAAATTGGAGGTCAGAAATTAACTTGCCCCGGGTCCCTGTTACAAAATATCTGAACCAAAATTCCAATCCAGATCTGCCTTCAAAACATTTCCCCTTGGCACGAAATCGCACTTCCTAACAAGGGAGGGAGATCTGTTGCCACTGGGAGGGGTTTTCTGGACCGAATCCTACTTCTAAAATGCACAAATAGCAAAGTGAAGCAAGACGATGAAAACTGGAGAGTTCATTTACATTTCCCTGGGCTCCGTAGTGTTACCTGTGCTGATAAAGCGCATCTGTATTTCCTCTGAAAAGGAAACCAAAAGGTCCTTTGTAATACCTGAGACTTACCAGGGGTTTTGTCATCCCGTGTCCCAGGCCTCAAAGCCCCATCCACAGCCACCTGGAAAGTGTCTTTTGGTCCTCACAGTTAGAAAGAGGCATTAATCTCAGGACGCTACTGGAAGGGTGAGTTAGACAAGCAACCTGGTAGGGTTTAAAAAGTACACACAGCACGAGATGTGATGACAGCTCCAGTGTGTTCCCTGAGGCTGGGAGAGAAGGCAGGCGGGTTCGTGCCTCGCGTGAGCCAGGGCCGAGCTCAGCCTGGTCAGTAACGAGCGTTTAGCTGACTGCACTAGGGCTTTCAAGGTGAAAGAGGATCTTAACTCCACAGCTGCCTGGAGCGCCCTGGCGGCCACCTCAGAGCAGCCGATGGAACAGCTAACGTCTCCCCCAAAAGGGCCAACAGCAGTGGCTGTAACCTGATGTGGTCCCTGCGCCTCGCAAATTCAAGATAGGGAAAGAAGCCATTTTTGCATCAGCTAAAAAAGAAAAAGTAATGACAGTTCTGCTTGCACAGCTAGAGGTCATGACAGCCTTTCTCTTAACGGAGGGTGAAGGGGGGAGGGAAGGGGCTCAACCTGCCACTCCACTCCGCACCGGTCAGAAGAGGCTACTTTGAGCCCCTGCGGCTGCCTTTCTCACCTCCACCTCCGCTCACACTGGCTGGGACTGTAGGAACACATGGCCCTGCTCTCAGAGGAGAGACGCCTTGCGTGTCATCAAGAGATGCCTGACAGACACAGCCAACCAAACGTCCCCAGGACAGGCCTTCAGCCGCCCTCCCGACGTGGGACCTGGGAGGTGACTGCCGCATTTCCTGCATGGTGAGAACCGGGTCCCCTCGGGTCCTGTGCCCGGTTGAGATGCCTCTCAGAGCCGAGCTGCTCTTTTCACACCTTCAAAGGAAGCCACGTTCCATTTGTCAGTTTCATGGCACCGTCATGCCCATCACGAGAGGCTGTTGTGCCCGCAGCCCTGCCTCCAGCTGCTCCTGTGCCTGCTCCAGCCCCCACACCCCCTCTCGGTGAATCCCCTTTACGGAGGCTCAGCGTCTGGTCCTTCTCCTCACGCTGCGAAGGGCAGCTCTGGGAGCGCCATGGTGACAGGGCGGGGCAGGTGTTCCTGGGAGAAAGGGAAGAGTCAAATGTTCTTCAGGGTGATGCAAGGAAAGAACATGGGCTTAGGCATGGGGCAGACCTGGGCACAGCTCCTGACTCAAGTCATTTGCCGTCTGGGTGACCTCAAGCCTCAGTTTCCTCACTGCTAAAAGCCAAGGAGTTAAATGAAAGAGCTTAGGCAAAGTTCTGGACATGTGGAAGACACTCGATAAATGGTAACAATCACTGAATACTTCAAGAGCCCTCAAGTCAAAGACAGTAGACTAATACTGAGTAGCTGAAAATGACAGCTAACATTTATTGAGTGCTTACTGTATGTCTGGCTTTGATCTTTCATTTAAGCTGCTCAACAATCCTATAATGTCAGTGTTGCCATTGTCCTCATTCTCCAGAAAACGATGCAAAGGTCCAGAAAGGTACGGTCACCCCTCCAAGGTCACACCGTAAATACTGTGATGCAAACACAGACAGCCGTCCTGGAGAGGCCACTCTCTTAAGCACTGTGACATACTGACCCCTCCAGCGAAGCTAATGAGTTTTAGGATTTCAACTTGAGACTCTGTCATCCCATGGCTCATTTTTGTTTTGTTTTGCAACAGAGAAGCTGGAGTAAAAGAGAGTAGGCCAAGGTATAAGACTGCTGGCACGAAAGCACAGAAGCGACATAGGAGTGGGGAAGGCATCTGCAGACTGAGAAGACCCAGGTGACAACAGCCACATGGAGACCTGACTTAGCTCAGATCCCCTGCAAAGCAGAAACCCAGGTGGGCTCAGATGCCAACGGCTTATTGGAAGCTATTCATACAATTCCAGGGTAGAAACGAGGAGGAGGAAGGGGAGGATAGAAACCAAGCAGCCATTGCTTCATAAGCCACCAAGAGAAGAAGGGTCCCCATGCCACATGGAACCTCTGCAAACAGGCTGCACAGAACCATGTCCTGGACCGGCCACCCAAGGGAAGTTGTCTGCCAGCTGTCTCCGTCCCCTATCAGCCACAGTCACCCCACAAGCAGTGACACCCACACTTCCCAGTGGCTCACCTGGTCTCTCCAGGTAGCTATAGGGGTGCAGATCCCACTCCCAGGCATTTTGTCCTGGCCTGGGAGGGTGTGGGGCTCAGAGTCCCCATGGGCTAGTATGGCCCCTGCCTTAGGGGTGGAAAGGTGGCTGCCCGGGAGCCTGTCCTTGCCTCACCGGGGGTGTGGGTGCAGGGAGGGTGGCAGCTGCTGGGGCATTTCACTAGTGAGAGCCCCAGGCTCTGGCAGACAGATGCAGCTGGAGAACTCAAGAACAGGCTTAAAATAATGAAAGGAATGTCCTTCGAGAAGGCTGTGGTCCAAATAGTCCCTGCTATCCATTCACTCCCTCATGCATTCATTTATTCAGCAAGTATTTGGTGAGTATCTGCACTGTGCCGGCCAGACTCCGCAGATACGGCAATGAACAAAAAAGGCAGGAGCCCTGCCCTCGTGGAGCTTCTCTTCTGGTGGGAGATGACACGCATCCAAGATACCGAGTGTCGGGAAGCGCTGTCACCCGCAGCACCCGAGTGCCCACTGCACCTGCACAGTGCCAGGGCCCTGGCCCGAGTCACTCCACATTATGGGACAATGAAGCCCCGTGAGGCTCACTGTGGGCACCTAACTCCTCAGTGCCCAGGCTGGGATTCCCACCCAGACAGAGCTGAGGCCAAAGCCCACCCGATTTCCAACACCAGGCACCTCAGAAGTCCAGACTAGCATTAATTGTAATGATAATATTAATTAGCTACTCTTGGCTCCAAGATAGCGCGGCTGCTTCCTCTGGTACAATATCAGGAGCACACACCAGATGAAGAAGAAAATGAATCGCACACCACCCACAGAGATAAACTGGCCTCGTGATCGGCGATGGGTTTTTTTTTTTTTTTTTCAACACTGATAAACAGGAAAGGAGTTTTGGTTTCGAAAATCAACCGATTTCCTTGCTGTAGCCGTATCTAGGTTGTGTATCGAAGAAAACAAAAATAATTCTGGGCACAGAAAGGAGATGGAATATTTCTGTGCTCAACACTGGGCCAGTTTGGCTCGTTCCCAGACATAAAGAATTCTGGTGTCCCTTTTTAAATAAAAATAAATAAAGTGAAGCAGTTCAACCCGGATTGGGGTGGGGGGGGCGGCACACGTTGCAGAGCCGTGGGGAGTAGGAGGGGGGTGCAGAAGCCCTTGGCGCTTGCTCTCGGCGGCCCGGGGTGACGCTCACAGCTGGAGGGCAGCACAGGTGCGAGGACTCAGCCGGGCCATTCCCACGGGCACGCCCACTGCCCGGGACCTCTGGGCCGCAGCTGACCACAGGCTCCCAGAAGGGGAGGCAGGCGTGGGAGGGTGGCTTGCAGCCAACCCCTATGAGGGTCAGTCCCTGCTCCCCCAGCAAACACCCCTGCCCCCAGCAGCCCCGGGCTCCTGCCCAACCCGAGGCCGGGCTCCCAGACCAGAGGCGGGGCCAGAGGCACTGCTTCTCCACTGCTTCCTGGTGCCTGAAAGGCTAATGAGCAGCTTAATTAGGCTAAAAAGTAGCAAAGGCCAGTTAACAATACTTTACTGGATATTTTCAACCAGCCAGAAGAGAGGATTTTGGAGGTTTCCAACACAAAGAAATGATACATGTTGGAGGTGACAGACATGCTAAGAACCCTGAATGGATTATTACATATTGTATATGTGTATTGAAATATCACTTTGTATCCCATAAATATGCACAATTATTGCATGTCAATTTAAAAAATATATACCCAAGGCACAACTAGGGTGGGGCTGGGCTTCACGGGGGATTCTGGGACATTCCGTGTGCCAGGCCGGGCGAGAGCGAGCGAGCCTCCCCCAGCCGCAGGCTCCTGATCCGCTCTTAAAACAACGGAGACAATCTATGTAGGTATCTTGGCACAGCAGCGAGTAGTAAAAGTGTCCTAGGACAATGTCAGCCGTGATCCGAGGGCAGATTGCTGGAAGAACTTGAAGAAATTTAATAAAGGCAGAAACCTCCCTTCAAGCTCCCCCGTGGGGCCTTCGAGTGCTCAGTTCCCTGTGGGCGAGTCAGACACAGTGATGCTCGTGCTGCTGAGCAAGAGCCTAAGAGCCGCGAGTGGGCCGATGGATGTAGCATGTTACAGCTCCACCGCAGTGCCGAGAACCCCAGCTTGCAGGTCCTCGTGCGCATTCGGATGCACCAGCTCCCAAGCGTGCTGAGGGAAGCCCACAGTGCGATGGTCCTGGCTCTTCTCTCCAGCCACAAGGGGTGGTCTCGGAGCACCGACCAAAGGACCCAGACAGTGACCACCTCCAGACAGTGACCAGCGCCACCTCCAGTGGCCGTGAGACCGTGTGAATGCATGTATTTTTGTACCTGATTCCTTTATAGCCACATGTTCTGGGTTTATGAGAACCCTCCTCTGCCACTTTACTGCTAGCCGTGTGGCCACACCTAAGTTACAACCTCTACTGGCCTTGGATTCCTCATCTGTAAAAGTGAGGACAGCTCCGTATTCCTCAGAGGGTGGATGTGAGGATTGAATGACACAATTATGTAAAGCACGTAGCACTGTGTGTGGCATGTCACGAGTATCTAGTAAATAGCACGAGTTCCATGGCCCCCGGGCCCAATGGCAAGGTACAGAATACCCAGGTATTGTCATCTGCACTTGCCCAAGATCCACAGATTCAAAAACGAGTGAGTTAGCACTGAAGAAAACAAACGGGCTGGGGTAGGGCGCTAGAGGTGCCGTCACAAGCATTTTAGGTGACAGTGCAAAGCCAGCTTGCTTGTGGCAGTGCAGTTGTCATAAATGCCCCAGACAGCTGAGGCTTTGGCTAGGAGACAGGCAGCTGCCATGCAGCCCTGGAACCAGGGTGTCCATAAATGATGCATCAGGAGCAGAGCTGGCTACAAACCGTGGAGATACAGGCCACGAGAACATCTGTGCAGATGGAGGGACCTCACAGCAAAGGCAGCCCCAGCTGCGCAGCCCCCCACACCCCTGCACAGCCCCGCCCCTGCACACACTGCTCATCTGGACCGTCCCACAGTGCACCCACCAGCAAGTCTGCTCCATGGCCACGGCTCGGGCTTACACAGCAAAAGACAGTTATTACCACTTTAAATTTATAATGCTTTAATGAAAAAAAAGGCATGCGATTCCCCAATGGTAGTCCATGCTCTTTTCTCTACTATAATATTAGGAGTTGTGAGGATGGAAAGGAAATCCTACCTCTAACTCCCAGCACTGAGCCCTGTGGGAACAGCCCCTGCCTGGTGACCCCAGCACACCAGGTCCCAGGAGAGGCTCGGGGCAAGTGTCCTTACAGAACCCGAGACTGTGCAGCCAGGGCTCCCTGTGCTCCAGGACACTCACCATCGGTGGGAGCCAGGAATCGCCTTGTCCAGCTCTGTTTCCCTGGGGAGGCTTCATCTTCTAGTCTCTACCCAATCGGTCTTGAAGGAACCCTAATTTTTTCAGCAATTTTAACCTCAGAAATAAGGAGAGAAAGAGCCTAGTACACGTGGAGAGGAAGATCCTGAAAATAAGTAAATATCCTGACACCTGTGCATGTGATCCGCGATCCACTGGTGCTCTGTGATCCACTGGGTGATTCTTCAGCGCACTTTACTGTTGCAGTCATGGACCAGAGACGAAGACAGTGCGACAGAATATTGCTTGGCCACTGCATCAGCTGCGGGACCCTGGGCCAGTCATTTAACCCCCGTGCCCCCAGCATCTCTGTCTCTCGTGGTTGCAGAGGACCGAGCGAATTATCACTGGTAAAGTGCTTTGGCAAGACTGCCACGGAGGAGGCACTGTATATTTTGCCATATTTTAAGTACTGGTTTCAAATTAAAATAAAACTGCCAAGACTTAAGTGCAAACTTCAGAAACCCTTAATGCAATTATTATTTTTCCCCCATAGGGAATGAAAAGGGAGCTGCAAATTACTATAATATAAATATTTATCAGACAAGAATCCCACCTGACAAAGGGTATGTTAAAAAGGTAAGAACTAGCCCAAAGAACATATCTGTTTCTGTGCTCACTCCTTTTATATAACTATTTGGGGTAAAATGTTTTCATTCATCAAAGAGTCAAACAAATGCTAACGCCCTGGAAGTGATTTGGGAAATCCGTTGTAAACTAACAGAAGATGAGATTCCCCACCGGTGAATCCAATGAGAAGTTTCGCTTGGTCCTGAATTTCCTCCTAAAATTATTAAAAATGCTCTTTTGTTCCTATTCCCCTTTGCTACCAATTTAAAGGAAAGAAACTGGGTCACGCCGAAGGAAAGAGGCCGTGCGACAAGCTGAGGGTGAAAGGGAAGTTTCCTGACAGCGCGCACGGCCTCAAACACTAAGGGTAGAAAGCGCAGGAAACACAGGCTCGGGAGGCAATTATTTTTGAGAGTCAAAAACGGGAACACTGTTTCAAAGGGAGCAGAGTTTAGAAAAGCAGTTAGCAGTCTGCGACTGCAGAACCCAAGGTGTGTCCAGAGCCCTGGCCACAGGTTGAGCTGCAGGCAGCGGGCTTGAGGCGGTTATCCGCTTGGAGTGTGGTCAGCGGTCAGCGGCCAGGGCTGCGCGCCACTGCTCTGCACAAGGGGCGGCTCGCCCGAAGGCCACCGCCACAGAGGAGCCTCTAGAACACTCGGCCTGCCCCGGGATGAGAAAAGCATAAATGGTAGCTGCTCTCCTGTGCGTTGCCGGGGTCACCACCTCAACGGCAGTGCACGCCTGCCCAGAAAGATCAAGTGCTGTGCTGGAGCTTGGTGTGCTGCGAACCTTCCTGCAGAGAGGGCCAGCAACGTTACAGCCGTCCCCCTAAGCGGAGGGCGAGCTGCCCGCCCGGCCACCCAGACCCACTCGCCGTCCGTTTCCTGATGGCGGAAACAATGCATTATCCATTGCTCTGTCCTTCCTCAAAATATAGTCAAGTAAATTGCACAGAGTAGGTGCCCAGTTAAAGTCAGTGAAATAACTTAATAAAAGAACAAGAGGGAAGGATCTCCACTTCACAGCTCCGCTCAGCTTAAGCTCAATGAATAGACCAGAAGTTCTCAGACGTTTTGGTCTTGGGATCCCTTTGCACAATTGAAAATTGAAAATTCCAAAGAGCTTTTGCTTATGAGGGCTACTGATATTACCCCAACAGTGCAGACTTTGTGATAAGGAATTGAGAGTAAAAAGATTCAGCGTTCAACCAAGCTTCCAGCAGGTAGGACGACAGCAGGCGTTGGGAGGCGCAGAGGGAAACTGGAGCAAGCTGCACAGCGCGAACACGCCCCAGGCTCCTGGTGGAAGCTTCACACACACACTCACTACAAACCACCCCGTTGAAACCAATTGTGATCACTCTTAAGAGCTCAGCAGCTCTAGCACAGTGAGATGCTCTAACACTGTGCTGGCATCTCACACGTGTCAGCTTGGATGACTCTTAACAGCAGCCTGCAAGGACGAGCACTACCCGCCTGAATTGGAAGCCGTGGAGAAGAGTCAATGAGATCAACTGCAGTAAGGCCAAGCAGCTCCCAGAGGTGGGACAGGGATTCCAGTGGGGTCGTTCATAATTCCAAAATCCGTGCTCTCTCCGTGGGATCAAGCCATTTCCCTAAAGCAGATCGTTTCTTTATCGAGGGCCGCCGGACCCCTGTTCCCCCAGCTCAGAGAGCAGCAACGTGGGAATGCTCAAGGCATTCTACCCCAATAATCTCTTCCTTTGGGGGTTTTTCTTGTGGACAAAAATTTTATTGTGTGAAAAGAGAGTGGTCACTCAATGTTTTGAAATCAGAAACTACATTTTTAAAATTTCAGAAGCATCATGAAGTGGTGGAGCTAATTCCTGTAAATGTGTATTCCTGGACAGGGCTGGCCCCCCTGACCCCGGGGGCTGGGATAATTACTGATTCACATGTCCCCAGGGTCCTGTATGGTCCTGGCACACAGAGACATTCAATATACAGTTGTTGAATTGCCTATTAAGTATATATATGACATATGTTATAGAATATATACATATGTAGATAAATAGATTGTCTTTAATTTAAATTTTTTTTCAAATTATTATAGAGTCACACTACAGGAAAACTATTAATATAATTACTATTAATCTTGTAAGGTCAGTGGAAAGGTTACAAGGGTCATGATGAAATTTTCCATCTCCTTTAGACGTTTGATTGCATTAATTATTATTACTAACACGTATGGTATATTGAGCCCTTCTACATGCCAGGCACATTTCTAACGTATTTGAGATGACATGTGCTGCATGCGTACTAGTTTAGACCTTTCTTATAAATTAGCCAAAATGCATGATTTCAGGATATATATGAGAAAAATTTAGACATAGGATAAAAAAAGGCACTCACTATCCTAGAATATGTTTTAAAAAATAACATTTGCTAAAACTGACGTTTTCCTGCAGAATGTCCCTCTGGAACATCCCCAAGTTGCCAAAGAGCAATAAGGCTCTTGCTGCTGCCAATCAGAAAGTGGGATTGAGGAGAGGTGTGGCGTGAGGCTGGGGTGACTCTCACCTGGCAGAGGGGGGCACAGACAAACAGAGCCGTGTCCTCTTTTTGTGAAGAAGTTAATCTATGCACAGTTGTGAGCTAATACAATGAGCAACAAGGAAAAAGAGGACACTGGGACTCCCGACTAACCATTTGACGAGCATTTTCTTGACCATTCCCAAACCTCGAAAAAAAATAAATTGGGCCTTTAAAAGAAGCAGCAGAAAGAGATTCAAGTCAACAAAGCCTCAGCCTCGGTTTCCTACCTCCCACGACTGACGCCTGGCCTCCCTATCAGCTTTGTATTTCAGTGTCATCATTCTTGCGTTTTCTTTCTCTTTGATTCAGAGATTAGCCCAGCATATTCGATGTGTATTTCCCACTTCCTGCCCACATCCTTTTATCTCAATTTCTTCAAGGTCTCACAATGAGACACCAGCAGCTTCTTTTACAACGGATGCCTTTTTCTTAGCCAGCTCTTCTGTGATCATTTCTCACTGCAATTTCCAGATACCGGAAGTGCCTTCGTCCATTCAACGGATGTTCGTCAAGCTTTGTTGTAGGTACTGAGGACTCAGACTTGAACAGGCAGAAAAGGACCTTGCCCTCATGGAGCTTGCATTCTACGCAAAAAAAGGGACAGATAAGAAACACGGAAACAAACATTAGGATATTTGCATGCAGTGATGTGTACCCTAAAGAAACTAACAGAGGATGGGTTAGCCTGGTATTATACTACATAGGACAGTTTAGGACCAGAATGGTGAGAAGGAACAGGCTATGTGACAATTTTCAGTAAGAACATTCCAGAAGGAATTGAAAATACAAAAGTACTTTGGGCCAGGAATAAGTTAAGCATGTTCAAAAAACTAAAAGAAGTCTAAAATGGCCAAGGTACAAAGATAAAAACATCCCAAAGTCTTTAAAGGTCATGGTGAGGAAATTGCAATTTATACCAGGGGCAATGGAAGCTCATGAAAATATTTTAAGCAAAATAGTTAGGAAGTGTGATTTACCTTTTAGAAAGTTTTGACTAATGCTCTCAAGAAATACATGACCTAGCTCCAAATTCTGCTTTAAATGGCATTATTGCCATACAGATTACATTGCAATGGAGGACAGGCTGTTAGGACAGCTATTAGAAATTCCGTTTTTAATAGACTTCTGATTCTAGCAAAAAAAAAAAAATAGCTCTAGGCTCATACTTGGCTTGGCATATATTAAAAATCTGTTTGGAAGCAAACTGTTTTTAAAGTAACTTTGGTTTTAATTAGTTTAGCATTTTAATTTTAAGAAAGGATGAGAAACCTTAATAAGAAGCATTTTCCATTTGGGTGTTTCAATTTGCACCATAATGTTACATTAAAATAGTTTCTGGTGTGTTAATTAATAATTATCTTAGGAATATTGCAAATGTGAAAGGCCGCCGTGACTCACCGGGCTTCATTTGTGCTCATTCCATTTTAAAATTCTATTAATCCTTGTTACAAATGACAGGATCATTTGATTTCTTAAATGAGACATTTTTATTACACATAGCGCCTTTCATTTAAGTGAATTTATTGGCTATGGCAGGTCCTAAAACTCATTTTTATTTTTCAAAATGCATTTTGTCAAATATTTTGCCTGTAATGAACATGATCCATGTGTAGATTCCAAACAGATCTGGCTGTCCTTCTCCAGGTCTCTTCCCAAGGACACCGACTTACACACAGCCCAAGGGGTGAGAATGGGGACGAGCAGGTGCCCAGTCCAGGTGGGTGTGGGAGCTCTGCCATTGCAGCCACGGCAGCCACGTAGAATGCACTTCCGTGACCAGAAATGGCCCTCACTGCTTTCAGTTTGCAGCATGCAGATAGCAGCGTGGGCAGGGTGAGATCATCTGAAATGTCAAAAAGAGAAATACCTCAACATTCATGGCAATTTAGGGTCCATTAAGAGGTTTATGGGGGGAAGGGGTCTGCTGGCCCCCCTGGTGGGGGCTGAGTGCCACTCTTCACCTTAGAAAAATAAAAAAAAAAATTAAAAAAAGAGGCTTGTGTTGGGGTTAAAGCAAATCAACGTCTTCTGAGAGCCGACTGCCCATCTATCTGACATGTGCCTTTCACAGTCATTGACACTGATTTAAAAAATCAAAATACTTAAAATATTGTTCCTGAAGGGATTCCTTGGTGAAAGGCTCTAAGAGTTACACTCACCCTTGTGCTAAACCCACTCAACCATCAGGCATTTTCAACAACGCAAAGAAACCGGAACTCTACGGAGCCTGCTCAACTCACAAATTTCATTATCACTCGTTCATTCTTCCCGTTTCAGATCTCTTCTACGTGCTAAAATAACGATAGGAGGAGCAGCTCCTGCCGAGGGAAAACATGCTTTGATAGCTGCTGCTTTGTGTTTTGTTCACTTATATAATCCCTGCCATGGCCCATAGGGCAATTCTGCGGATAACTGCGTAACAGGTGGGGCAAACAGAGGCTAAGAGGGATTGAGGCACTTGCCTCAGGTAATGCTGGATTCCCACGCAGATCTTTCCAGATCTTTCCACCACATCCCATGCTGCCTGCTGTACAAGGTTGTTGTGACTGGAGACAAAGGCGGGCACTGGTGGTTTCTGGGTCCCACACGTTGAGCACAGCCCGGGAGGACCGGCTGTGGGTGGCCAGTGAAAGAAGCTGCACGTCTTTGACTCTTCTCTCAGGAGAGACGGGCCCTACCTGCCTCCCCTTGGCCTGCGCTGATCTGTGACTGCCTTGGTAAACAGAGGGTCGTGAAAGTGACTCCAGGCTATGGCGGTCAGGAAAAATACCAGATGCCCAGCTCCATCCGCATTTCAGATAAACCACAATTGTTTTTATATAAGTATGTTCCACACAATATTTGAGACATAATTGTACTAATCATCATTGTCATTTATCTGAAATTCAAATGGAACTGGGTGTCCTTTAGTTGTATTTGCTAAACTTGGCGACCCGACTCCAGGTCAGTTCCAAGACTGGCCTTTAGGAGAACTGGAAGCTTCTGCCTTAGTCTCTCGGAGCCCTGACCTGCCGCATGAGAAGTCTCCACTATCCTCCTGGAGAGACCACATGGAGAATCCCCAAGAGGACACGAGGGAGGTGCCACTGAGCCAGCC
This sequence comes from Lemur catta, assembly GCF_020740605.2. Classification (NCBI taxonomy): domain Eukaryota; kingdom Metazoa; phylum Chordata; class Mammalia; order Primates; family Lemuridae; genus Lemur; species Lemur catta. The sequence goes on from NC_059131.1 coordinate 4,988,066, forward strand.
ATGCGGCCCCCCTGCCAAGGCTCTAAGCATGGAGGTGGAGCTGTCTGGGACGAGGAACACACTGAGCAACTCCGGCCCACAGCGGGTGAAGCAGGAGAACCGTCAGCGAAGCCCCGCCTGAAATCCCGGTCTACAGCAGCATCAAACACCAAACACGGTCACCGTGTTAAGCTACATCGAGGGGTAGCTTCCGAGCAGCAACAGATAACTGGAACACAACTGGGAAAGGAAGAAGAGGAAAAACGGAAGTCAAAGCTGAGGCCCAGAGCCACGGAGGAGTAACAAAAATCTCAAACGGCATTGAGATGTTGGAAAATATGCAACTGCTTATTCCACATCCATTTTTATTTTTATTTTTATTTTTTTCCATATCCATTTTTAAATGAACATGTTTAATTTGTTGTGACTCAGCCTTGACTTGAGCTTTTTGAGTGAAAGTGGATTACTCACAAATATGGTTTATACAATATTCCCTGAAACATAAAAATAATTCTAAGGAACATTTCTCAATTTTCACCTCTGTCGACCTTTCCTTTTACTGCATGGTACTTTTTAAAAAATAATTTAGAATAGCTTGTTTATGAGGTATCAGCAGCTGTTGATTCATTTGCTAATTAATGATTCAGGCAAACACCAGTGTATCATATCCAGGGATAACCAGTTTATTATTATGGGTTCTTTCCTTGTCATAAACCTTATAAATTACAGACAATTTTAGAATTTTTACTCATCACTGGTTGGCGAATAGGCTCTTTGAGTGATTCTGTTCATATTTCATCAATTACACCCAAGCAAGAAACCTGGGCTTTTCCTTTGTTCCCTTCATTATCTCCCAGGACCCACACCTGTGGCTCCCGCCTCCCAAGATGCTCTCAAACCCACGCCCTTCTCTACACCCCGTTCCAGTTTTCAGTCTTTGAACTGGTTGTCTTGCCACCATCTTTGCTCCCTGCGGTCAGCTGAATAACATCCGCATCCTAATCCCTGGACCCTCTTTAAATCTGTTACTCTATATGGCAAAGGGGCTTTGCAGCAGTGATTAAATGAAGGATGTTGAGATGGGGAGAGTATTACGGATTATCTGGGCATGCCCAGTGTAACCACAGGGGAGCACGTAAGAGGGGCAGCAGATTGCAGCCAGAGAGAGAGGGTGCTGTGACGGCAGAACCGGAGGCTGGAGTGACGCATTTCAAAGACAGAGGAAGGGACCGGAGTAAGGGACCGTGCACCTCAGAATGCAGGAGGCCTCTAGAAGCTGCAAAAGGCCTGGAAACAGATTCTCCCCTGAAGCTTCCAGAAGGAGCATGGCTCTGAGAACAGTTAGATTTGAGACTTCTGACCTCCAGACTATAACAGAATAAATAATGTGCTGTTTAAGCCACTAAATCGGCTGTAATTTGTTACAACAGCAATAAGAAACTAATACACTTGCTTAGTCAGTTCTTCACTTTGACAGATCTCTGTAAGACGTGAATGTGTTCCTATCACTCTCTGGCATAAAACTCTTTAAAAAAGCTTCCATTTGACATTGGAATAGGATCCAAATTCCGTAAGTAGCCTGCAGGAGCTGTCCCAGCCTACCCATGTTCCCATTCTCTTCATCCTCCCACCCCTTTGCTTGCTAAATTCATTCTTTTTGTTCCTCAAACAGCCCCAAGTTCTTCCTGCCTCAAGGCCTGGGACAGAGATCAGAGTACGTCAGTCACTGAGTCCCATCTCTTTTCTCTCTGGTCCCAGAGAAGCTGGACTTCAAGTCTCCCGACAGTTAACTAGGGCCATTTGCCCCCGGCCCATAGACTGGGGTACAAGAGCGATATTCTCCCCTTCCAGCCCAGGCACCTGCAGCTCACCCCGCCCCACTCTACTCTCACAATCTGCTCCCACCTGAGGCCAGATGCACAAGATGTTGAGAATCTGGAAGGTTTTGGAATTGCATCATCAGTGTGACTGAGTGAATTTTACTTTGGTAGTGATGGTTTTTTTTTTGGAGAGAGGAATTGATTGGGATAGAAAAATAGGAGGTAGAAGGACCAGTTAGTAAACCACTGGTAAAAAAAATAATAATAATAAATATTCATTATTAACATTTATTGTATCTTAAGTATACACCAAGCACTGTACTATGAATGTAATTACGTTAAAATCATTTAATCTTCACAACCACCATGGGGGTAAGATGACATAATTATGCCTATTTTACAGACGTGAAAACTGAAACAGAGAGGTAGAGTAACTTGCCAAGGTCACACAGCCAGTGAGCAATGGAGTGACGACTTGGACTCAAGGAGCCAAATGCCGATTCCAGTGCTTCTACTACTTAACACTGTGGTTACCGTCACTTTCAAGGACAGTAGCAGCAGAGAAAGGAAGAGAGATTCCAACATGAGGAAAAAAGGTGCCAGACAGGACACCAAAGGGTTTACCCACGGTGAAAACAAAGGAGGTGTATCATGTTGGCTCTTCTTAGTGTTTCGTTTAGTCTCCTGCACAATCTCTCGATACCAGATTCCCTTTCTTAATAGAAACCAAGCCTGGAAATATTTTTATTTCAAGTAACATTCCCGCCATCGAGGTACCCTCACACATGTGTCTGAATACCAGTTCACTGAGCATCTCCCACATCCTCTAAACAAGAGAGGGTTGCAGCGAAACAAACAGACAAGGCAACCAGCGGTGAGAACGAGGAAGGTGCTTCTTGGGAAGTTTGAATAAGCACTTTGGATCACTGACAATAATTTTAATTCCTAGGAGCATGTCAGCTAGGCCCCTCCAGTCCTGATCTTGGAGGTAGGTATATATGTATATAAATAGCACCCAGTACTAGGTGACATTAATAGAAGGCTCCACTATAGTCCTGGATTCATAAGATTTCTCTGCACTTAAGACCTCTGTTGATTTGATCACAAGGCTTGTGTGTGTGTGTGTGTGTGTGTGTGTGTGTCCCCAAACAGCAAGTCTAGGCGTGTATGCAGGCTTGCTTCAATTAGGGGCCAGCACGACAGTAATTGTAATTTTTTCCTTTGGTATGCATGAGCGTTCCTATGGGAACATGATTTAGCTGGACATATTAAATCATGTCATCGGCAGTCACAAGCCAAATGAATTATTGATCAATGGCTGTGAAATCAAAGTGCATCTGCAGAATTACATTTGGAAGCAGGGATTCATTTACAGTAAACTTTATTCTGGAAGCTTTCCATGTGACTGAGTGCTGGCTGGAATGATCTTTCCAGGGCTTTGCTTTTTAGACTCTAAGTATCTGTATTATGTCTTTGAAAGGGCCTTGCACACTCTAAAGTAAACACGAATGCTGTAGTGATTATCATTTTGGGCGACTGTCTCGTATTTATGAGTAGAAATGCAAAATCGGATTTTCCTGCCTGTGCATTACCTCCACTCCCACCCGAAACGACACATCACCACCCAGGCGCCGCGGCACCCCCGGAGTGACGCGGGGGCAGGCGCGGCGCCCACTCGCACGGCTTCCTTTCCGTGGCATCTCATGCATCACACCGTTTAATCACCTCCACCCTGTTAGGCCGGCACCATCGTGTCCCCATCAGACAAACAAGGAAACATCCAGGTTAAGGAACTCTCGCAGAGCTGCACAGCCAGGAATGGGAGAGGCCAGATCCAAACCTGGGCAGTGACTCCAGAGCAGACGTGCAGCACCTGTCTCTGCCGTGGGAGACAGGAAAGGCCTGCGTGGCAGGTGTTCGGGGAGCCTGCCTGGCTGGTTTCTGAGCGTGCCATGGAGCCTCAGGGTGGGGTGCGGTCCCATCTTCACACAGCTCCTCCCCTTCTCCAGTCGGTGCTTCTCAAGTTTGCACAGTGATCACTGGAATCTTCATGAAGTACAGCTTCTGACTCCATTGGAACTGGGTAGGCCAGAGATTTTGCAATGCCAGCAACCTCCCAGGTGTTGCAGACGCGGCCAGTCTGTGGCCAGCTCTTGGAGAGGACAGGTTCCGAAGGTCCACTCGGGACGAGGGAGGCATAGTGAAGAGGCGCATCAGGGTCCTGGCAGGCAAAGGTGGCTTATCCAACATGCTGTTGAAGAGCTTGATGAAGACACTGTTTCTAGACGGGTGGGCGGGTTAAGGGAACCGATGGGGTGAGTTAAAGACCCAGGAACTGGCAGTAGCGAGAAGCTGTTACCCAGGTCTAAGGGAGGACGAGGAGGGAGCTCTGGCCCTGGGTGGGGGGCACCATGCAGGCATGTGGCCCTAGCTGAGGGACATGGCCTTCCATGCGTAGGGCAGCAGGGAGGGAGCAGGGGAACAAGTGCCCTCACTCCCCTCCTCCAAGGTTCCCCAGGCACCTCTCCTGGTCCAACCCTCGCCCAGCCACTAAGCCCAAGGCACGGGTCAGGCCCGAGAAGGACAGATGATGAATTGGGAGGGGGCCAATGGAGAACACCTAGCCCTGGGGACTGTCCACCATGACCAGCTGTCTGACCACATTGGGAGGCATCCCTGCCCTTCCTTTAGATCAACCCGGCTCACATCCTTTCATCTGAGACGTCTACGAGCGCCTGCAGCATGCCCGGTCTCTCACAGGCAGGGGAGATGGCGGGGCGGAATGAAGCCCTTCTCCTCTTGGACCTCATGTGCGGTGTGCAGTCGTGGGGAGCTATCCGGGGAGCAGCAGGTGTGTATCAGACGTCAGGTGGGTCAGGCGTGCAGAAGAGCGAGGTGGAGTAGGAGTGGAGAGGGACAGGGGCCCTTGTTTAGGTAAGTGGTCAAGGAAGACACCTTGCAGGGGGCAGCATGTCCACAGCCACTTGAAGGAAACTGGGATGAGTGTCCCAAGCAAAGAGCAGCGAGGGGGCCAGTGTGACCATGCACAGCGAGCTGGACCAGAGAGGGAGGTTGCCTGTCTGGTGCCAGCACTTCTGCCAAGGGTGTCTCGACACAGCTGGTCTGTGTGCTTTGCTTGGGGTGGTGGCCAGCTCCACCCCGGTCCTGAGCAAGGGAAGCCCTGCCTCCCACGGGCATCCCTAGCCACTGTCCCAGGGGTCCTGTGCTTCCAGTAACTTTCGTGCTCTTCCATATGGACCCCAAAAACCTTGGGGACCTCTTCTATGCCTTCTAAGGGCCTTGGGAAGCTAGAATGGGGTGAGGGTTCCCCCATCTTTCTCCCAGTATGGTCTCAGCTTGTCCCCTGCCTTCAGAATCTCTGGACCCAAAACAGGCAACAGTCTCTGTGGTGAAGCACATCTTCAATCTTCAGGGAACCTGCCTGGAGCTCTCCTCAGGACCCTCTCCGTGTTCCACTGTGCCAGTAGCACCAGGATGGACCCAGACACTTCCGGAGCTCAGCGAGCATCGGGACAGGGAATAAGTGGCCGGGCTGTTTGTTCTGCAGACACGTCCGTGGGCTCTAATGATTCCCTTGGAGACCTGCCCTTGACTTCAAAGAAGGAGAGTCCACCCTCCGCCAGGGACCCCCACCACCAGACCCCACACGCCCCCGAAGGCCAGCCACCACCCGTCCCTCCTCTGCTCACATGGCCTGGGCGTGGGTGTGGCCGGGAGGGGGGTGGTGTCGGCGAGGCCTGTGGAAGGCATCCAGCTTTAGTCTCTAGCACTCTCTTTAGAACGTGAGAGCGCTTAACACATTTTCTTTTCAACTGTGGGTCCCAGTCGCACAAGAAAGTCCTCACTCATCATCTTACTGCAAGTGAAACTCGCACATGTCCATAGGTGCACTTGCTAACAGCTTTGGTAGAAGTGTGGTCTGGGAGAGGTGCTGCGCGTTCTCAGAGACAAGAGCGTCAGCTTTGGGTTTTACTGCAGTTCTCACCTTTACCGCAGCTGTGACTGAGTCTCATTACAGATCCTGTGTATTTATGCTTCCCAAGGGCCTTGTGCGTGACAGATCCTCAAATACTTTTTGATATTTGTAATGCAATGCCATGTCCTTTGACCGCGGGCCTTGGGCACATGGTTAGAGGCCATAGCTGAAAAACCAGCAGGAAACAGAGGTCCTTCCTCCTCCCTGCAAAGCAGCATTTCCTCGGAGAGTCCACAGACTGGGGAGAGACACCAGAGAAGCACGAGGAAGGGAGATCGCCACAGGCAGCTACACCAGCACAGCAGGCACGGGCCCTGGGAGAGGTGACAGATGTTGCTGCCAAAACGCATCGTCATGAGCATGGTAACACGGAGCTGACAGTGTGTACATTGATAAGATTGACACATGAGATTCAAGTCGTGAAATTTGGGAGAAGTTTGTATAAAATGATCAAAACAAATGCAATTTTTGGCAGGAACTCATCTTTCCATGGACTGTTTGACGGCACCTGGTTCAGGCTATCCTGACGACTCCGAGTGGGTTTTGCTCCGAGCAGATTTTATGGCCTTCAGACTCCAGGAGGCATGATGTCCACTTTGGAAACATTCCTAGCTGCTTCGGCACCTTCCCAAGCACGGCACCCGCAGTGCCAGGGGCACACGTGGTCACGGAAGGCCCGGTCTGGCATGTTCGTCCAGCCGAGGAGTAGGACCCCATTTGAGTCTGGGCTGCTACAGGAATTATAATAATCATAACGCCTAACGTTAATTGTATGCTTACTGCATACCAGGCACTCTTTTAAGCACATTACGTTTGTTATTTTACTTAACCTTCCAACAGTCATAGGACACAGGTACAGATGAGGAAACTGAGGCACAGAGCAGGATAGAATCCAGTGACAGGTGAACCTCTGAGAACGTGGCAAGAGCACAGACGGAGGTCTCGTGCATCTGTTTAACCTCTACTCCACATTTCTATGGGTGATCCTTTATTTTTTCCTCTCTGCTGAACAGTAGGAGATAAATAACATTATGTTTGCAACAAAATCTCTCAGGTATTCATGCACAGTTCAGTTTCACTCTGTTAGTCCAACTGTAAGACTTCTTTAGGGAACTCCACACAACAGTATAGAACTTGCAGTGATATAAAACAAATAAGCCTCATTTGCAATAGCCAAAGATTGCTTTGCCTAGTAAAGCGTGACTTTAATAAGCTTTAAATGTTGCATTTGCATAATTTACAATGGACATTTTCTAATAGCACTATTTCTATAGCTAACATCCTGGCAAAATGTTCACAGCCTAATTTTCATCATAGAAATTATGTTCTTTTTTGCAAATAGCCTCTAAATGAGAAAAGGCATTTTTATCCATTACTTGACACTGGAGACATAGTATTGACCTACAAAATGAATTTCAGAAGAGGGAGCTAGGAAGAGAGAGGAAAAAATAATTTTAAGCCAACGCGTCGCTGGGCAGGGAGGGTCTGTGGCACTGCCCAGCCCATCCGTGCCCGTGTCAGGTGGGCAGGAAGCCGCACTCCCCCCCGGCCAGGTTCTCACTCGAAGGCAGGCCGGCCTCGGGTGTTCCCCCAGAGACCCAGCAGGGAGGACTGTTAACATCTTGTCAACTTGCTAGGCCTGAGAAACGTCCACTCCTCCTTACGGAGAACTTAAAAATTAACAACTCGGACACTCAGTATCCTTTCTCTCAGCCTTCACTGGCCAGTTTCAAACTCTGGGGTCCTGTACTCAGGGAAACTAAACCTCTAAAAACACATTACCTTGCTGCCCCAGTCGGTCCTCGGCTGCTAAAACAAAATACCTTAGCGCAGGTAATTTATAAATCATAAGAATTTATTTCTCACAGTTCTGGAGGCAGGGAAGCCCAAGAGCAAGACAGCAGCAGATTTGGGGCGCGGTGAGGGCCACTCTCTGCTTCAGCAGTGGCGCTTCCTGCTGCGTCCTAACATGCTGAAGGGCAAAAGGGACCACTAACCCCGTTCTCGAGGGTGGAGCCCTCCCGCTCCATCCCTTCCCCAAAGGCCCCACCTCCTGACACTACCTGGGGATTAAGTTTCAACAGGAAATTTGGAGAGACACATCCATACAGCAACATTTTTCCCTATTAGATGTGTAAGCGTGATGCAGTTTAGGAGCAATCAAGAAGTATACCATTCCTACTTTCCACATTAACTGCCACGTGAGTTGTATTTAACTCACGCTAGTTTTGAGCCCTGGGCCTCGTGAAGCATATGTAACTCACATGTCTTTTTACCTTGGGAGCTGCCTGAACTATTTTTCAAGTTGCATATAACTCACACACAGAAAACAATAAAAAATAACTAATTTATTATTAAATTAGATAGGATCGTTTTGTTTTCAAAGTTTTTATTCTATTTTCCTCATAAAGCATGGTAGCCCCAGGGAAAAATAAATTTTTTCTAGTGTGGCAGACAATGTGTTAAGGTACAAAAAAATTCTGGACTTGCACTACTTTTAATCAAGAATGGGAGATGGAAGTTCTCAGGAGCTGCCCGATGAGACTGACACAGTTTCACGGGTCACATGGCACTCGGCTGCACGGAGCCTCCAGGGACCCAGCCACTAAGTACACAAGATGTTCATGCACCACAATTAGGATTAAATGAGCATATGGCAGAAGAAATCTGCTTGCAGGGGAAAAAAATGAAAACTAATATCGCAGGGAAAATGCTGCAAATTAGGCGGAGAGTCACTCGTGGGTCTGTGAGCAGAGGGGGCTGCCAGCCCAAGTGACAAGCGCGAGGAGCCGGGCGTGGCGGGAAGCGCCCAAGCGATGCGCGGGCAGGAAGTTCAGAGCACACTTGGCTTCCCCCTGCAGCTTGAAAACCCAACTGTCCTGCTCCGCAGTGATGTGCGCGTCTCCTGCAATGATTCAGCAAACAGGCTGCTCGCTCTGAAAAATTAATCCTTGTAACTGTGATTGAAAGATACCTCGCAGAGAAGGAATTAGCAGCCAGTTTAATTTTCCACCTTAACTTATATTCCAGTGGCTCTGGCTTCAGAGGGGATTTCCTTGAAGGCCCCACACAGGCTGACACCCGGGCTGTGGGCTGTCCGAGTCTGCGGGCTCACGGGCACTCCCTAACAGCAAGGCAGAATCGTCGTGCAAATGAGCCCTCATTTACTAAAGGCAGGCTCAGGAGCTTTACGAAAGACATCCTTTACTCCCGAAGTCATCTTGTAGCCATCAGATTGGCCAGAAATGTGTTTCTGATCTCTGATACTTATAAGCTTTGGCCCCTGGTTGGGCTGTCCGGGGGAGCACTAGACTTGGACATCTGTCTGCAGTCGTCTGGCTGTAGTTACTGGGACCTAGGTATGAGACGTGACACTCTTCTGGTCCAGTTTTCTCACACAAAGGAAATCTACTTTGTGGTGCCAGTTGCCAGCTCAAGTGCTTGACAATCATCTCACGGATTCACATCACTCATCACGAGAAAGGTGGAACTCGATGCAAACCCAATATAACTATCTGAAAAACACCTGTCGTAACCACTCTCCAAAGCTGGCCCCCCAATTAACCACATCTTCCAATATTTATGCCTGTCTGTAGCCCTTCCCACATTCGACTGGCTGGTGCAGGCAATAAAATGTGATGGAAGCAATAATGCATGACTTCCAAGGCAGGGTGCAAGTTTCTGTGTCTGTTTTCTGAAAGGCTTGTTCTGAACAAAGCCAGCCACTATGCAAGAAGTCTACATACCCTGGCACTGCCATGCTGTGAGGAAGCCCAAGCTAGCGCGTGGAGACAGGCCCAGGCAGTCACGGTAGTTCCAGCCATCCGTGCTGGGTGCCAGTAACATGAGTGAAGAAACCATCTGGGACCCCAACCCAGTCAAGTTTTCGGATGAGTTCTGGTTCCAGTCGCCATGTGACTGTCAGCACAGGAGACTCCAAGAGAACTGCCGGCTGAACTCAGCCAAGCCGTGGAGCTGTGAGACAACAATACACTGTTGTTTTATGCCACTGAGTTATGCGGCAACAGATAGCAGGACTGATGATGCCCTCGTATTCCAAACCCAGGCTTGGAGCACACCCTGCGTTCCAGAGGCAAGGGCATTTGCTCACTGAGCAGAGAATGTCCTTTCAGAATGAAGCGGGGCGTAGCGGCAGGTGGTAGTGCCACACCATGAAGGGCAGTGGAATGCAGGAAACGGTGCCATATGGGCTGCTGTCCCCCACCTGACAGACTGGGCAGAACTGGTCTGTGCCCACAGCTCTCCTGCACCCTCCTGCGTTGGCACAAGTGTCCCCTTTGCCCAGGGCCCTGTTCTTTCAGTGTCTACCTGGAAAGTCCTCACCCATCATTCCAGTTGCAACCTCAATGCCCCCTCCCCCAAGAAGCCTTCCCTGCCCTTTTCAGGTGGTCGTTGCCTGACCTCTGACCTTCTACCGAGCTTCAGTCTGGCGAGTCTCACTTCTTCTCACCTTTGTCTCCATTACAATGGGACCCTGCAGGCGGGGATGGCATCTGTGCTAGTTTCCTACGCTGCTGTAACGAAGTACCACAACTGAGGGACTTAAAAGACAGCAATTTGTTGTCTCCCAGCTCTGGAGCCCAGAGGTCGAAACCAGGGTGTCAGCAGGGCTGGGTCCCTCTGTGGCTGCGAGGGAGGCACCTGCCCCCGGCCTCGCTGCTCAGCCTGCGACGGCGTCTTCTCCCTGCGTCTGCTCACCGTCACCCCTCTACTGTGAGCCTCTGTCTAGATTCTCTTTCCTTCTAAGGACACCAGTCCTACCGGATTAGGGCCCCTCTTTGACCTCATTTTAACTTAATCACCTCTGAAAAGACCCTGTCTTCAAATACGGTCACATTCTGAGGTCGCGGGGTCAGGGCTGCAACACGAACTGACTGGGGGTGAGGGACTCAGCTCATAACAGCGTCTTAGCCCTGTGTTTTCAGCTCTTAGCAGGTGGATGCTCCAGGAAGGGCGAGGAGCGGGGAGGGAAGGAGGGGTGGAAAGAGAAGGAGACCGAGAGGGAGAGAACGTGGGAGAAGAGTGTGGCGAAGCCGTGAAGAGACTGCCCAGTCCGAGTTTCCTGCGACTCTGAAAACGTAACTCCTAGTTCTCCCCATAATCTGGAAGAATAAAAGACAAGGCAACAACAGGACAGAGAAGACCCGTGCACAAGATGGGGAAAAAGGAACAGCAGCAAGATATGAGAGGTCGTTTCAAGACTGAAGTGTGAGTAGAAGGAAAGGCAGGAAACGGCAAGAGGCCAGTGTCACCAATGGAAGGTCCTGGTGACACTTAGTACCAGTGTCACTTAAAGGCCATCAGAGAAATAGACAAAATCTAATCCTCCTGCTTTGACTACCAGACTTAGTAGATTAAGCCTTAGTAGAATAAATGGACAAGAGAAAACACAAAGAAAATAAGTGCTTAGGCCTCTGATTCAAAATAACAGAATTCTTTATTCATAAAGAATTCACATACTTTGAAATGTAGGAACAAGATGGGAAAAACTCACCTTCCCCTCTGACTTTAATAGCATGAGAGAAAAAAATTATTTTACATCTAACTATGACATAAATAGATATTTTATAAACATAGCACCAAGTAACTGTCTCGATCCCTACATTTTCTTCCTAAAATTATTTCAGTTGTTAAAAAAAAAGCGTTAGGAAAATATTCGACATAAAGGATACAATTTATCACTGCCGTGAAGGGGATTGGCACAACCCATAGACGTTTAAGCAATACGGATGCAGCTGTTTCTAAGTTGATCCGTAACATGTGGCATGGCTGCTTTGTAAACAGTATATTTTTTAATGAAACCCTCTGGTCCACTTAGAAAAAATAATTTTAAACCAGCAGTAACATATATAAAGAGCATTTGAAAGTTTTCAACACTAAAATGCGGATGGGCTCACTATGTTCTGTACATAACACTCCTCCAGTTATCCCTGCACTAGCGTACCAGGCACTTAATAGCATGTGCATGAAATATTCCCCAAGTTAAATATGGGCCAGAAGTCAAGGGAGGCGGGGAGTGGGGAGAAAACAGTCGATGTGCTTAAAAAATTCCCGGCTGCTCGTTATTAAAGTGCTCTCTGTTCACCTGCTACCTCCAAATCAAACTGCCAGGATTGGCGTCAGCCCTTGTGACCAGTATTGTCTGAGCAGTGGGCAGCTGCAGGCCTCTACGCATCTTCTCTTGTCAGGGATGAATCAATCATCTCGAAAGATGTCAGCATCTGCCCGAACCATTTTATATTAGAATAAATGGCAGATGGTGGTGTTTTTATATTTAATCAGTTCCACCAAATGCAGTTTCATCTCTTATAAAACGAAACCATCTGCAGCGCGTAGGTGTACAGGTTCTGCTAAATGCCCACTCCTGGACCCTTTCTCGGAAAGGTAAAGCCATACATGCTAACATTTGTTGACATTAGGCACAGTAAGCCCAGAAATCCTTTAAAATAAAGCCTCATGTTTTCAGTAAATACTCGCATGGAGTCATGCTAAATATTTATGGCTGGGGTGCCCTCCATATGAGGCTTGAAATAGAGGTTTTTGTCTCCTGCCCAGCATAGCTTTCAACCATTGCTGGAAGCCTCTCTTTCTAAACTGCTTGAAAGTGTTCTCACAACAAAAATGGTCCTTTCTTTTGCCTGTGAACCATCCTTACACGCATTTTATCTTCACTGTGACATGAATTCTTTCACAGCAGGTTGGCTATGGCTGCCACAGTAGTCAACGTCAAACACACACACACACACACACTCACACACGCCCACGACACCAATATAAAATACCGTTAACACATACATTTGTGTATCGCCATCTGGGTGGGGTCTGACCAGATGTAAAAACTGAACTATTTATTTCAAAATGTTGGCAGATGGAACCCCTACTTTTTTGGCCATAGAAAGCAATAAGCAATCTTGCCACCAACGGTACTTTTTACGCTTAATTACTCTGAGAAGTGGAAGCCGGGTCAGCATCGCGGGGGGCCCCGAGGGAGCTCTGTTCCCACCACGGAACAGAAGTGGCTGGGCACTCTGTCCCCAGGATGGAGAAGGCTGGTGCCTGGGGGACTCTGGATCCTGTGGCCCTGCTGGGAGCACAGGGAGCAGTGTGTTGTCCACACCAGACCCCAGGTCTCCTGGGGTCAGCAGGTTGGACCCTGTGTAGCCTGACAATGTCCTTCCATTGGATTTTGAACTTAGATGAGCTCCAAACCCCTCAAAGTCCACATTCCTTAGCTTGGCATCCATGGCTCTTCCAACGGGGCTCTGGCTCTGCTCCGCGGACTGCTCATTCTTCAAGGTGCTTCGAAGATGCCTCCACTCTGAAGCCCGCCAGTGCCGCCTTGAGCCCTCCCCTACCGTGGGTCCCCACTGCTCTTTCTGTTTATCTGCAACATAATGTCTCGTGCAACTGATTATTATTGTGTTACCACTCTGTTTCCTCTCCATAATTCCTCCACATCCAGTGACTAGAAAGAGAAAGATGAAAGAAAGGAGGAAGGGGATGAGGTGGCGATTGTGAAATAGCATTTGGTTGTTTAGAAGTCAAATAAAATGAAGACCTCTGCGAAAGAAACAGAATACAGTGTATTCCAAGATCTTTAAAGAAATACAGTGGCAATTAAATAGCTTCCTGTTAATTATAGCCAACTTGGATATCCAGTAGACATCTCAAATATACCAGGGTCCCCCAAAAGAAACATCCAGCAGCCCTCCCCACCCAAACCACCTCTTCCCCCAGTCCTTTCTCACTCAGGAAACAGCCCCACCGTCACCCAGTGCTTGGGCAGAAGCCTGGGAGCAGCAGGTGCCACCAGCCTCTGTTCACCCTCCAGCCTCTCTCTCCTGGCTCCCTCCCCTGGGCCTGGACCTCGTCCCCAGCCTGCTGGCTGCAGCATCTCTGCCTGTCCCCAGCTCCTCCGGCTTCATTCCCACCCCTGTCCACCCACAGCCAGCAGAGTCTGCTGGATCCATCATTCTCCAGCTTAACCCTTCCAGGGGTTTCTTTGGCATCAAATCTGAACCAAGAGGCTCTTCCTGCTCATTGCCTCCCTCTTATGCTCTCTGCCCGCCACGTCGGTCTAATCTCCTCTCCCTGCAAGGAGCAGCCTCATTCTGCCCAGGTACCTACCTGTGTGCCCCTCTCTGAGACTGTTCTCTCGCTGTCTCACATGGCTGCTTCCTCCTCATCACTCAAGTCTCAACAGAAAAGCCATCTCCTCCAAGAAGCCCTCCAGCGCCTCTCAAACAAGAGTGGCCCCTCCACCCTGGCCATGTCACTCCCAACGGCCTCAGCATTTTACATTTCCTTGGACAACTCATCACCACCTGAAATTGCACTATCTGTTTGATCACGTGTCTCCCCCACTAGGAAGGGGGGTTTGTCTTCTGACCTGCTGTATCGTCGACACCTAGCATAGCACTAGCCCGTGGTAGGCACTCAATAATTACCACTGAAGGACTGGTAGAGTCTTTGAACATAATCAATATGTCAGCTCTCTGTAGCTAAATGGATTAACTAAAATTCTATCTAGACTTTTAGGGAATCTCCTACTTCTGACTCCCATGGCAGATACATTTTTGTCAATTTTACCCTATGTGCATTACAAATAGTATCTAATTCAAGATCGTAGGGAAGTTCACATGAAATATGCTTAAGCAGTGACCCTTATTCTATGTTTCTAAAGATCATGGACCTTCAGACTTTATCCATTCATTAGACAAATAATTACTCAGGGACTGAGCCCCGCCAGGCCAGGTGGGAGGTGTGTGCAGACAGACCAGGCTCTCAGAGAGCTGAGTTGGGTGGGAAGATGCACCCATGGGCAGAGCTGCTGCTTGCCCGGGGAGGAATCAGAAAAACTTTCCCAGAAGTGACAACTGAAGGATGTCAAGGGCATAAGTGTTTTTCAGGAAGGGGACGTAGCTCATTACAACACATGGAGATGTGAAATTGCTCAGGTGAGAGGACAGAAATCAGTCTGCTTGGAACCTAACCATCATGGATGCGTGTAACCTCATATTTTCTAAAACAGGAGTTCCCCAAGCCCCCCAATGTATCCTCATGGATTCATCAAGTCATGACATCTGTTTCCTATCAATAGGCATCCTAGAACCTGCCACATGCAGCCTATTTGTATTGTTGAGGAAATAATCCCTTATCCCATTCACAGATTCTGATACAGAAATTCAGACATGAAGTCTCTTGTAGAATATAGTGCCAGAAACGATGGGTATAATAGTGTCTTCCTCGATGGCGAGATCTTTGTTGCCACTGAGAAACTGGTTTGCTCTCAAATGTCATGGATTGTTTCCCTCTTTGCCCTGGCTGCCAGGAACCTCAGAGCTAGATGTCATGTGAAATCATGGTTATTATTATCTCCCTTGTGTTTCACCCTCTACTTCTTTCTTTATTGCCCAACCTTTCTATTTCTATATTATCTTTGTTAAACTTGATGAGTTCTCACTGTTGCTGTTATTATTTTGGTTGGTTGGTTGGTTGGTTGATTTTCCATTTCTGTGTGTGTATTATGTGTGTGACTAAGTGTTTTGAGGTAATTAGCCTCAGATTCTTTTGAAAATAGGGTTATATTATATAATTTAAGCTTTTAAATTTGATTCCTTTTAACCCGGACATGTGTTTTATAGGAGCGGGGTGGGGGCAGTTGAATTTGTCCCACTCCGACAGGGGAGGGGGCCCTGTAAACCCGACGAGTCTATGCTGACTTGTGAGCACAATCCCGCGCCCACCCTCCCTCCCGAGGGTGGGAAGAGAAGCCGGCCAGTGACCACCCAGACCTGTAGCAGAAGAAATGCTGAACAGCGAAATAAAACTCCTTCCTACCCTCAAAACAATTTTGTTCAAACTAAATAGGGAAAAAAAAGGAAAGGAGAACATTTTTGTTGGCAGAAATTAGTAAATATTTCACTACGAGCGCATCTTGGAATTCACAGCCATCCCCCCTCCCCTGCGTGGACTTGGTTGCTGCTGTCTGCCCCGCAGCCCTGCTCCCGCCCTCCTCCAGTCCCCTCGCCGCCCAGGACAGGCCATGCAAATGCCTCCTTGGGATGTGATGTCTGGACACCTGGAGGGAACAGCTGTTTTCTCTACTGTCCTCGCCTGGGTGGGGCAGCCTGCCACTGCCTACCGCCAGAGGGAAGCAGGACAAGATAAAGAGAGAAGACAATGCTCACAGTAACTGAGTTTCTGTCACTTGCAACTGCAAGAATGGTGACTCGCGTAGTCTCACTTTACAAATCGGGGAGAGAAGCCCAGGCAGGTGAGCCGAAGGCCCGTGGCCACCCCGGCAAGGACAGCTCGGCTGTCTCAGCTGTGCCACTCAGTCCCCTGTGCGGACGCTGAGTGACCAACATCCTGTGTTCAGAGTTTGCCCCAAAATGAGTGGCTCAATCTTTAGTGAGCCCCTCCCAGTCACTGCACCCTTCTCCTGCCCCCATTGCCCCACATCCACAGCGAAGGAGACAGCTACATGGCTATTAGCCATCTCTGAAAAACCGGCAGAACTGAGAATCAGCCGTTCTCCTGAGCCCCGCCTCTGGTGTAGACCAATTAAGATGCTTCTATTCCTTTAATAAGGAAGAAGTTAAGTGGTGAGATCCTGTGTTTATTTAAACAATGATTCATGTTTGTCTTGGCCCCTCTGGCTGAAAACTCCCAACTGCTCTGCAGAAATGGTACTTGCCACTCTCCCCGTGAAGAAGAGGAAAACAGAGTGAGAAGGAAGCACAGGTGTCTCCCCAGGTCCCCTTTCGCAGCTGGACAGAGAAGTGGCGTCTTGGTTCGCTCTGTGTTGGCTGGGCTCAACCCCTGACTTAAGCGCCAATTAACGACCCTGCCACTGAGCAAGTTACTTCCTACCCTGAACCTCCGTTTTCTCCACCCATAAAATGAGGATAATAGTAATGCGTATTTCAGAACATGACTGTGAGGTTTCAGTGAAATCACATATTCAAGGCACAAGACACACGTCTTGCTACATCTCAGGTCCCCGGTTAATGTTAATTCCCTCCTCCTCCCTGTCTCTGCTGATTAGGAAGAGAATGTTTCGCATGATACACCAGCCTACCTGCTCCCAAGTAAGTTACATAGAATTATCATATCCTCTCATACATAAATATACATAAGATGAATGGTGTAACATTATTAGCATAATGAATATTCTAATTGTGGCTCTAACATTAAAGCTGGCACCAAACATTAATCCCTGGGGAATACCAATTGCCAAGGATGTAATTACCAACCTGTGATGGGGGCTCAGAAAGGATGGAACTTACGAAATCAAGGAGCCATCACACTGTTCAAAACACAAGATGAAATCTGCTACAAGAGAACATTAACACACACACCCCACTGTTCCCTTCCTATCCCACTCTGATATCATTTCTTTTTCTTTTTTCATCATGTTACTGGATGATAGATCACGTGAGTGCCATAAATCTAACTAGTACCCCTGACAGATTTACAGCAGGCTAGGAGCTGGCTAGGAAACTTCCCCATGTTTCTCTAACAGTCCCAGGAGGGTTTTTAGTAGAATATTCCCTTTTGTGCATGGGGATCTGAGGTGTAGAGAGGTTAACACATTAACTGCCATGTGAGTTGTATTTAGCTCATGCTAGTTTTGAGCCCGGGGCCTCATGAAGCATATGTAACTCACATGTCTCTTTACCTTGAACTGCATGAGCTATTTTTCAAGTTGCATATAACTCACACACAGAAAACAATAAAAATAACACATTTTTCATTAAATTAGAAAGGATCATTTTGTTTTCAAAGTTTTTATTCTGTTTTTGTAATAAAACACCTTGGCCCCAAGGAATAAGTTTTTTTTCTAGTGTGGCAGTCAATGTGTTAAGTCCTAGTAACCATAACCAAAACAAGGACTAACACGTGAATGTTTTCTATCAGCAACATTTCTGGAGCGATTTGCACGGATTACAGTTATTATCACCCCTGTTATACACAATGACACAAATGCTTAGCAAAAGTCCTACGGCTAAACATTGGTGGAGCTGGAGCCAAACTGAGGTTGTCTTTGAAATGCTAAGAAATCCTCCCCACCTGTCCAAGCTCACACAGGTCTGTTGTCATGAGCTGTGAGTCACCCAGCTCTAGCAGATACGAAAGTCTACACCCTACACAAAGCATTTCTGTCATTCAGCAATTAACTTGAAGTGATTTCTTATGGGTTTCTGAAAAATTAAAGAACTGTAGGTTCAGCTGGCTGCATAACTGAACCAATGAGTCCCGATTAAAGAATTTCTGGTAAGCCTGAGAAAGGTCTGTCCCGGGCATTGTCAGGATTGGGATTTGGGTCAGTAATTCAGATGGGAACAAATGAGGTCATAGCTTATATTTTTAGAAGACGAAAATACAGGCAGAAGAATATGCAACAGATCGGGCAGTCAGATTGAAAGGAAATTCACATTGACGTTGACCTCCAGCTCACACAAGGCACCACGCTACATGTGATGCCAGTTTAATTGAATCAGGTAACACTGAAGATACAAAATGCAAGACAGACAAATGTAGAGCCCTGTGGTTCAGTGACAGGGATCAGGATCAGAAGAGGATCACCTGGCTTTACTGTGGCTCTTCAGGAAAGTCGTGGGAGATTGGTTCACTGCAAACGTGGTCAATGAGGAGCAAAAGTCCTCCTGGGCATCCAACAGACATCAACATCCTTTGATTCTGTGGGGTCCCTGAATCTGAGAGCTTTAGTGGGAAGAATCCAAGAGATTCAAATATCAGGGTCAACCTAGAGACCCTCTGCCAGAAAGCCAATCTTTTCCTTTTCAAAGAATCCTGTGCAGAGGAGCAGATGAGAGCTAAGGCTTGCAGGGCAGAGATCAGGACCCTGTGGGCTGCACAAGTCCCACAAGGACCTTCTGCCAAGGTAAGATACCTTCTGCCAGCAGAGGTATTAAACAAATTGGGGTTTTATTAATAGTAGGATAGTGATGTTGGCCTGAGTGTGGAAAATGCATGAGAGGTAAGAAAGTTGAAGACAGAGAGAGAAGGTAGGTGATTTAGATTAAAAATCCAAGCAAGAGACCATCCATGAGGTCGGAAGGATGTGAAATTGACCAGACTTGTTGGCTGGTAGGAAACGGGAAGGGAAGGCAGACGTGAGGGGATCAATCGGAAAAGCTGACACACAATTATAGGAGTCTCCTCATAAAAGCACTTTATTCTGTGCTAGTGATAACATGATGTATAGAGTATTTGCTCTTTAACATCTCTCTGATAACTTATGTATATAACATAGTATTTCCATTCCAAATCCTTCCGGAGGAAAGGAAAGTCGCGATGGGAGACGGGGAGAAGGGTGTGTCTACACGATCAACACCCCAAATAGGGGCAGTGTGCCAGTTCCCCGTGACAGAGACAAGGCTGCCTGCCCAGGGAGTGGATCCCTCCACCTTAGCAGGCAGCGGCACACGGGACAGGGTGGGTCGAGCCACTGGCAGAGTGTGGCTTCCATTCTAAGCCTGAGATGCTAAGAGTCATGTTAATGGTGTGGGTTAGAGCGACCCACCCTGTCCTGCTTGCTGCTGCCTGGGACCTGGGAGCCATTCAAAACAACGTGTTTTTAAACATCTCCATGTGCCCTGCCTCTAACCTCTGGCTTCCCCCAGACTCAGAGGCTAGGATGCTAACACTTGGAGATGCATGACATCTGAACCATCTAATCAGGGACACTGGCCAGGCTTTGCCTGGGCTTCAGGGTTTAAAGCCCAGCTTGTCAACATCCCCACTTGTTCCCCACCATGCACCTGAGCCTGCTCTTGGCCTCAGGCACCCATGGGCAAGTAAAGTCCAGAAGCTTAAACCTTAAATGGATGCCGTACCCGCTCAGTTAAAGAAAGCGTGTGCACCTCCCTCCACGGGTGACCATGAGTGCCACATGCTGGGCCACGGCTGGGTCCTGCCGTGTACCCAGCATTAGAGACCACATGGGGCGGAGCATTCAAGAACCAACGCCTGGTCCTCTTCTGGGGTTTCAAGTGAGAGGACTTCACAGCCACCAGAAGCCAAAATCATGTTCCTCTACCAACTATCTCCTTGCTTTCCCAAAGTCCAAATCAATTCTGCCATCAATTTGACCATTCACTCACTTATTCACGTATTCACTACTCGTTCAGCGCACATCCTTCCCAGGTGGTCCTACTGACCCCGCCCCGGCTCCAGGAGGGATCACAGGACCCAGGTGTAGACACGGAGCCTCTCACTCCCTGGGGTTTGCTGGGGGCTGGGCATGATCAAAGCCCGCTGGAATCAAGCGTGAATACTTGCTGCTGGAGGCTCCCCAGGGGATGGCCTGAGGACAAAGCCTCAGAGAAGACCAGAGCCACGTGCCCAGAGCAAACCGCGTCTGATGACACCATGCCTGAACTCCCTGGTCACCGCCAGTAAGTGAGCTACTAAAGCCCTTCCCCCATCCTTTTTCATATTTTAAGCTTGCTTGAGTTAGGTTCCCTGTCGTTCCTTCTAGAACAATCCTGACTTATGAATCAGCCTTCAAGGCCCAGTCTTGGCCCAGCCTCTTCCACAAAACTCCTTGCTCCGTGAAAGGGTAGAAAGAACCCACCTGCGTCTCTCTCCTGTGGACTGAAAGACGCACTACTTTGTATTTTTTTCTGATGCCTTCTTGAATAAATCCTGAGCTCCTCAACCAGGCAAGTGTCCAATTTTATATTATTCTGTGACTCCCACAAGACCCACCTTAGTGCTGAATAATAAATGCTCAGTAAATACAACTTTCTGTGTGTTTGCTGTCTAGCATAAGTTTAGCTGCTCTGCCTTCCTTCAGTAGAATTTTCCCCCAAACAATCCATAGCCGCCCCTGCCTTTCAAAGGCAATATTCCTCCAGATAGCTCCCTGCATGCCTGCCATCAGTGCGTGCTGTCTTGAGCACTTACTATGTGCCAGACACTGGTGCTGGGTACAGGTGGCACAAGCTTCAATATGTCCTCATGGCCTAGCTGGAGAAGGGGACAGACAAAGAAACAGGTAAGTGCCCCTCAGTGTGTGAAAGATCATGATGAAGGACGAGGATGGTGCAGGAGCCCAAAGGAGGAGGCGGCCAAGTCTGGCTTTGAAACTCTGTGCCATTTGGCTCCCCACACAGGACTAGAGGATGGATATGTGTGTACAGACAGGTGGGACTGTAAGGAGGCTGAGAGAGCTGATAACTTCAGGAAAAATTTACATACTGCTTGTATAATGGAACATATATTGAAATCCATCTGTCATGGTCTCCAAGAAAATACTGCAATATAAAACCAGTCTAAAGATACAAGAAAAAGTAAGCATTCACAGGACATCATAAATAAATAGATTTGACAAATATTCATAGAATTGACATTTTGGTATTGGAGGCCACAAACTCAAGGCTCCCTCCAAATTTTAATTTGAAAATTTACAAATTCAGGGAAAAACATCTGCATTGTACTTTCAAAATAACACAGCCCTGTAACCCCAGAAGTGTATAATCTCAGTTTCCCAGTGAACCAAATTAAAGGAATCAGTGTTGATATGCTCTTATAACAAATTCATCCAACAAATGCTTATAAAACCCTGCATTTGTTAAGTGATATGTTAGATGACAACAACACAATGACATTTGCTCCCAGAACTTAGAGTCAAATCAGGAAACGTTCACTGATCACATCTTAAGCACTGTGACCGATTATCATTTATGCAGAATCCTTCAGGGTCAGTGACGACAGCCTCATACTGTAGTGACTGGGTGTTGCTTTATTGTGTATATTGCAATATTTGCCTACCTAACACCCATGGCCTCTACTTTGGGGGAAGGATCAAGGTGACCTTTGAGGGTCCCCCCAGCCCCTCTCAGTCCATATGGTGTGGCTGGGACTGCCAAGGAGTTCTGACCCCCAGAATGACAGGGCGCCCAGGCCCGGGCAGTCAGAGCATTCCACCTCTCTGGCCACAGCGACTGGGTCAAAGAAGAATGTGACCCAATATGGGCCAATTAGAACCAGAGCATCCGCCTCCAGAATCCTGGAAGCAGATAGGGGACTGAAGTTTTCTTTCCACTGGTTTATCTGACCTGGGAGGAGGAAAGCCTGAAGTTATCTCAGTCCACTACATGGAGAACACACGCCTGAGTACGCGGCCATGGGGTGGGAAGAGATTCCATCCCAACGACTTCATTAACCATCACTCTAGTCCCACTCCCTAGAACCAGCTAGTTCTGCCCTAAAACTTCAACTGCATGAACCAATAAATTCTATTCTTTGGCTTAAGCTATAGAAAAGAATTTCTGTCTTTGTAATCAAAACATCTTAATGAATAATGTGTTGAATTTGCTCAGCTCTGGGGTCATCGGTTAGGGCATGAGCCACGTATCTTTTTCTGTGTCCTCAGTGGCCCCTACCCTGTGCTCCCCGGAAAACCCACTCAGTGAACTCTTGCTGCGAGTGTGAACAACCCAGACTATAACTTTGCCGGGTCATTCACACCAGATCCACAGAGCACGATCCACACCTCAGTTCAGGTGTCAGTGACTGAGGCTGGAGAGCTGTAGTTAAAATCGGTCCTCAGCTTTGTGACTTCTCCCAAGCTCGAGCAGTTTCTGGGAAACGAGTAAGTTCAGAAGAAACTCACAGGAGAATGATTAAAGCAGATGGTAATTTGCTAATAACCACACTAGCTGCCAGTCACTGCACAGTTACCATGAGACAGACTCTAAGCCTACACATTTACACATCTCATCTCTTTTGCCATATTATAGGCTCGGGAAAGAAAAAAATCCCTCGTCCATCTTCTCTTTCAGGAAGGGTCACGGCAACCAAGGGTGGCTTTATAAGCAGAGGCCATCTGTTCATGCAGCGTAAGTGTCAGGTCCCTTAGTTGCAGGGGCCCTGCCTCGGCCCTGCATGCTCTCTCCAAATGTGGGGAGGGGGCCTGCCACGCTGCCCCTGCCTGGGGGCTTCCTCTCCAGCCTGGTGATGGTCCGGGGGTCGGGGCTGAGCATCCAGACCCAGTCTCTGACCCTAAGAGCAGAATGTGAACAAGCCGCTGCCTGGCCCTGCTCCTGTCTAGGGCTGTCACACTCCAGTCTCAAGGGCCACTCACCACCAACGACGACTGGGCTGGGGCCAGGATGGTCCATGGACCTGGCAGAGCTGCACCTGCACTACGGCCACCGTGTGACAGCCCACACCTGGAGAGGAGCTCAGGAAGCAGTTGTCTGAGGTCATCCCTGGAAAGCAGCTCTGCCCGAGCAAGAACCTGGGGGCAGTCCCAATGTGCCACCACCAGCAGAGAGTCCTGCCGCTGCCATGCAGAAGAAAGACTGAATTCTTTCTACTCACTCACAAGAAAATAATATTACAAGATTGCTGTCACATGAAGGAGCATATGACAAAGAACATAGAGCCAAAAAATCTAGGGAGAAAAGGTACAATGGGGGGTGGCAGTCAGCTGACAATAGTAGGTTAGTTTGCTGGGATTCTGAAACGACTGTGATATTCTCAACTTTTAAATTTATAATGTTTTGTGATTTTTCCTTGTTTTTAATAAATTTTAAATTCTATAACTGTTTTTTTTTTATTTTGTATCTTTTTTTAAATAGAGTGCCAAAAACTCTATCAGCTTTAGACCTTGTAAGACCAGGATCTACTCTTGGCTTTGAGAAAGTCTGGCCCATAACAAATCAGTCCCCAGCCCTTACCACGAAGCCTGCAAGTGGATCCTTTATGTATCAACAGAGGCGCATCCCTGCTGTCAAACCCCCTGGAGTGGGGAGTTTCTTTTAACTCTTCTGAGTGACACTCTGTTAGGTTTTAACTTCAGCCTAAGGAAGTTCACAAAGGTGTAAAAGCTATGAAAGCTGATTGAGGGCCTGGGACATACCCCTGGGGCTGCAGGAGGGTGGGCCCCTGACAGATGACAGGATGCAGAAGCAGAAGTGAAGTTGCTCAAAGAAAATTTTAGTCTGTTCCACAGTTTTATCAAGGGTCAGTCCAGTGGGCTCTAGTCCTCTTCTGGCTGTGGGCCTGCTCTTCGACTGCTGAGACAGACCTTGATGCCTCCAAATCGAAAGCTGGTGGGTGGTGGCATTTCCAAGCTGCCCCCTCCCACCTCCAACCCCAGACCTGGTTGTCACCCACACCTGGGTGACTTCCTGGCCCTGATTTGTGCCATTGGCCCCTGGCCTGTCCTTGCTGCCACCTTTCCCATTTCCTCCTCCCACCCACAGTCTGGGAGGGAAGAAGCTCCCAAATCGAAGCCACCTAAATCCTTCAGCCTTCAAGTTCAATCCACTCATCCTCTCCGGATGACCGAAGCCAGCTCCCCTCCGTCCCCCGGCAGCCTGAACCCACCCACAGCCTGCACAGGATGCCCTCTCCGTCCCACTCTCCCGCAGTTTCCCAGGGGCTGTCCAGTTCCCCCTCCGCAGCAAGCCGGACACTTCACCGGCTCCCTCATCCCTTCACCTGGGCTTCGTTTGGAGCCAACAGTCGCCACACAGAATGTGAGTCCCCTCAATCCCCCCATTCTTTGATTCAGACATAATCTCCCAAAAATGGATACGAAAATCCAAGGACATAAACACACTCCACAGAAGGTGATATAACAAAAATATTTAATTTTTTGATGATATGTCTCAAAAAGGGAGAATTAGTAAAGCTGTGGCTTTTTTTAAATAGTGAACTCTGTGTAATGCACTGGCCTGGACATGCCTGACTGTCCCCTGAGAGAGGGCTGGGCCTGGAATCCATCAGGATACTCTCAAACTGTACCATGAACCCCTCTGGGGGAGCCTCCCAGCAGATCCACCTGTTGCAAAAGCTCCTCACGAAAACACACAGATGAATGGATCCATTTGCTCACGTGGATGAGCAGCTGCCAAGAGTGGGTTGAAAGATGCTATCAGGACGCTGGGCCCGAACATCTCCCCACCGTGCCAGCCCCACGCACCCTGGCCGGGACTAGAGGCCCCATCACAGGAGCGGCAGGTGCCCGGTCCTCTCAGCTACTGAACCAGGAGATGACGCATCAGCCATCTCCACTGACCTCCTGTCCCCAGAGCCCAAATGCAGGTGAGTGGTGAAGCGAGTGCATTATCTGCAAGGACAGGTGGGGGCAGACACGGAGCCGGGGGGAGTCTCACCCCGTTGCTTTGTTTCCCTCCTTTTTTCCTCTCCCTTTTCCCCTCTGCCATGCCTTCTTCCACAGTGCTCACGGCAGCATCGGGGCCTCTGCAGCCGCCACCATGACCATGGCGAGGGTCAGTGTGAAGAATGACAGATTGGGCTTTGGGAACCACAGGGAGCTGAGAGTGAGACCAGGCGCCAACAAAGCCCGAAGAAGAGGGGAGGGGACGAGAGCCACAGGGGCTGCGCCAAAGAGCTGAGGGCCAGGGTGGCCCAGGGAGTCCCAGGGAGAGGACACGGAAGCTGAGGGGGGTTATTTTGTGAGTCTCATGCTGTCCTTTCCATGTGAGGCACCCCACACAGACGCAAGACTGGCCATCCCCTTATGACCGCGGTCCACCCCAAGCCAGCCCCTCCCTGGCCAGGCAAGCCCACCGGCCCATCTCCCCTTCACATGCAGCTCCGCGACCCAGCACAGCGGCTGCTGAGCAAGGAAGCTGCAAAATCCTTTTAATGATTTAAAAGACAAATATTTGCATTCATAGCTATACTATAGTTTTGAAATATAAGAAGTGCATATTTAGTTTTTAAGGAAAAAAATCTGTTAAAAGAATATAGCATTGAGTAATCGCAAGCACTCCCCAGGGATTTGGAAATCAATAACATATTCCCTCTCTCTTTTTTCTAAATAAATTTAATAATTATGTTGCGGCTAAATACAAACTATTCAGTGTCCTATCTGGCCACTGAAATTCAATCAAGAGACACTAAAAATCACCTGCTCCCCTATGGAAGGTCTATTACATTTCTACCTCCATAATGAGCAGAAGTGTAAATCTAAGAGAAAAAATTTGTTGAGGTCGCGGTTATGTGAAGCTCTTCATCCAGGCTCTTCAGGTAAGCAAATTATAGAAAACATTTTCCATCCAAAGGTTGAGACTAATGCAATAAACCCAAATCAAATATGACATGGAGAAACCAGATATGCTGATGCTAGATAAACACACTAAGCAAACTTTAACTTACCAAAGAATAAACCAGTCAAATGATATGGAAGAAATGTTATATAACGTCTGAGTTAAATATTGGATAAGGTACTCACAAGCAATTGTTTACAAAAGGCCACAGATTCACTTTTGCATGTGATGCTATTCATAGTGAAACTTTAAAAATGCTGCTGATACTCAATATATCTCTATAGTTTATGTAACTACATTAAACTGTTGTACTTTCTAATCATGCTATTTTTAATTTTGATGTAATAATCATGTCAATCTACCCAAAGATCCTAACTTAATTAACTATACATAGAGAAAATTCCTGAAAATTTTCTCATTAAGAATATGACATATTTAGCACCACCTGAGGGTATAAAAGAGAGGTGAGAATGGCCCTTAATATTTGAATCACAGAAAGGGAAGTTATGATTTATCTTATTAATGTATATATTTTACAACATAAAATATTTTGAGAATTTTAGCATGGAGCATCAATTTAGGAATTGAAAATTTTAAAAAGATTTTCTTGTAAAATCTATCCAAATTGTATTTATGCAGAAAATTATAACTACATGAATTCCAATAAGATTCACAAGTAACATCATTATTTCTTCATATCAAAAAATTTTATTTGATACTCTAAGTTATAAACAATTTACAAGCCATATAAAATTATTTATTTAACAAAAATCCTTGAATTGCTAAGAAATATATGCCAAGAGAGGATACCAAAATATTACACATGTCACAGTGCAAAAATACTTCCCAACATTTGAACTCTTCCATATTTAAAATACAAAGACTTAAAATATAGGATGGAGATTTCCAGTTTTAATATGGTAGTGTAAAAAAGATATTTCAACCCTCTTACAAAACGTACCTGCAAGTTTTGACAAACTCAGAGACATAGGTAACCCCAAACCATAACATACAAGGGATAGAAGCTAAATGTTGTGATGGTCAAAAGAAGAAAGGATTCCATGACTGCAGACTTTAGACATGGGTGAGAGGGCAAAGGTCCCAAAGGAAGTGGCATATTCTGTCCTTTTGTTGGGGACAGCAGGGAGAGGTGGGAAGTGTGTGGCTTCCATGGACTGAGCTTAGCAGAAGAGGAAAGCAAGATATAGTGGGCTGGATGGGAAAGCAATCAGACACCCCATCCATACAGGAAGTAGTCTGCCAGTGAGGCCAGAAGCGGAAGAGATAATCAGTATTACGAATGCATTATGGGCAAAGTTGCATGGGAACATTTCAGATGACTTTCAAAGTAAAGGCTGGGAAGAATGTTCCCAAACAGGTGTGCATTCTATGGAGAATTCCTGCTAACGTGTCCACGGCCCTGCCCTCCATTGTGTTACTCTGCAATTAACTGGACCAGAAAGAATTTGCCTTATTCAAATATAATTAATGATCAAAAAGGAGCCAGCACCAAGATCAATTAAAAAAAATACTGCAGGAAAAGGAAGTAAAGCACACATAAAATAAATGAAAGACAAACACCAAGTAGAAGAATGTTACTGCGGAGAAGCACAAAGTTGTGATCTGCAATATATCACCGTGTATTTAAAAGCATTAAACAACGACTTGGACAAAATGTGATTTCACAGTAGATACAAGAGCTCAGAGACACTATTGTTTCACCGAGAACAGGAGATAAAACAAGTTGATAGCACTCAGAGAAGATGTGAAAGAGAAAAACCAAACCATCAGAGAAACAAAGGCCACACTGGCAGCTCTGAGAAATAGAAAGACTGCTGAAACCTAGCAAACGACACAGCAATCAAAAGGTTGAGAAGCACAACCATAACACACCTAAAATAAGCAAAGACTTAAAAGGGCTAGAGAGAAAAATGAAAGAAAGATAAGGTAGACAAACCAAGGGATCAAACATATGCCTAATTGGCATCCCCAAGATGAGAGAGAGTTAAAATATGCATACACTTGTATCTATTTAAACAGATATATTAAGAAAACTTTTCAGAAATAAAATGCTTTAATCTAAAGTATCAAAAGACATGCTCCAGGGAAAATTGACACAGTCGATAAATATATTCAAGAAATAGAAGACTAAGTATTTCTATGAAGTGATATAAAGAAACACTAGAACAAAATACAAACCTTGCAAATTATTAAAAGAAATAAACACATAAGAAAATATTAGGCCATGAAGAAAACCTCAGTTAATTCCCAAAAGTAGAAATAATAAGATAAAATGCCCTGATCACAATGAACAAACTAGAAATTAATAATAAAACTAAAACACAAAACTACAAATTCCTATTACTTGGAAACTTAAAGGCTCTTTGTCAATTCATAATCAAATAAGAAATCAAAACTGAAATTTTATTATAACCAGAAAATAGCAATAACTAAAATGCTATGAATGCTATGTAGCAGAAGCAATGAGTTACATCTACAGCAGAGCTCAGGGGAAAATGCATAGCCTTTAGCAATATATTAATAAACAGAAAAAAAATATGATCAGATCATCCAATGAAAGATAATAGAAAATAGGTGAAATAAAGCCAAGAATAACAGAAGGAACGAATTAGTAAGCATAAAATGTGAAGTTAATTAGTTAACTGAAAAATGATAGTAATGATAAATCCAAGAACTATAAATAAATGAATACATAAATATATAAGTCAAATATTGCCTAAAGTAATTTTAACAAATAAAAAAGCACAAATAAACACCATAAGAATGATAAACGGAGAAATTTTATGATTCATAAGAGACCATTTTACTGAATTTTCTACAACTCTAAGAATCTGAGTAGATGAAATTATTTTCTGGAAAATATAAATTACCAAAACTTACATCCAAAAAAATTAAGAATTCAAAGTGATCTATTACTCTAGAGAAAATAGAGAAAGTTGTTAAAGTGCTAACACCTTTCCTAGAGCAGAGAGTTTAAATGGCTTGACAAGAGAATTCTATCAAATCTTTAAGAAACAGAAAATTCCAACCCTCTTTCAAACTAGTCTAGATCATGAAAAAATAAGGAAGGTGCTCCATCTTTTCTTAAGCTAGCATAACATTGATTAACAGCAGCAAAGAGGACACGCAAAAAGAAAATCTCATTGTTGAGTAACAATGCAAAATCCTTAACAAAAATATTAAAAGAACCATATACAACAACCAAGTAGTATAAATGTCAGAATGTAAGAATTATTAAACATTATTGAATCTATTGACATAAATCGTCATAAGAATGTATCAAAAGAAAAAAATCAAATGATCATCTCCATAGGTGAGGAAGAGGCATTTTATATGTCACATCCATCTTTAATAGTTATCCTTAAATATAGGAAGAGGTGGATGATTCCTCAATATAATATAAAAATATAACATTTATTTTAGAATGTCAATTAAGTATATGTGAATGTGTATTTAGAGTGTGTATGTGTGTTTGTGTGTGTGAACCTAAAAGTTAGTTCATGATTAATGGAGAAAAGCTAGCAGCTTCCAATATCTGGAAAAGATAAGAATGCCTGTGATCACAGCTATGGATGTTGTTCTAGAGGCATCCAACTGATAAGAAAAATACACCTGAAGTATACAAATTAGAAAAATAAATTCAGATTGTATGACTCCTAGCTTGGAAAAGAGAAGGAAAACTATCACAAACAAGAAGATAATTTAGTAAGATACTGGATGCAAATTTTATATGAAGAAGCCAACTTTTTATGACTAATAGTTTAATGAGACTCAATACACTGCTATGGACCAAGCTCGTATTAACCTCCCATGTACAATCTGAAGTGAAAATAGCAAAGTGCTAAACTACTTATACCTAGTAAATTTCTATTTGTGCCCCACTCCCACCAAAAAATAAAAAACAAACTACATAAACACATACTCTTATATATGCACAGAACCTCTAAAGTTTGCACAAGAAGCACCTAAGGCCACCGCCGCTAAGGAGGCAGACGGGGAATGAGATGTGGAAAGGAGGCTCACTTTTCACTTTGTTCTCTTTATGCTTTTGAACACTGTATATCATGTGGATGTAAGAACTGTCCAAAATATAAATGAAATATATTTTAATCAATGTGAAGGAAAAATATGCTTACTGGCAGTGTTTCTCATTCCATGGTTAGTTCTTAAGGATTCTTATCTTTGCAGCCTTAAAATGCTCATAAATATTCCAGGTCTCAAAATCTTGGTAACAGTTGAGAAAAATAATAATTGCTTTAGTCATTATTATATTGTGATTGTCTCTTCCATTTGATAGCATGCTGCCTTGCTCAGAAGAGGGGTGCGCAGTGGTTATCAACGCAGCTGCACATTGCCTGGCGACCAGGCTGCAGGACTCAAACCACCGCTCCGGCACCTACTAGCCAGTGACCCTCAGTAAATGCTCAACCTCCCAAATCTCTCAGTCCCCATCTGCAAAACGAAGAAGATCATAGTCTCTGCCTCTCAAGGCTGTCGTGAGGATTGAGTGAACTCATTCCCACAGAACACTCTGCTTCCACCATGGTGAGTGGGACCGAAGTGTAGCCATTACGACTTTTCTAGCGTCTGGGTCTCAGGTCAGTTCTTTTGAAAAGCGAGCCCTCCTTAGATTGCCCGCTGAGGAACTGCAGCCCACACCGGCTTGACTCTTTCGGTCCTAATTCCCCATTTGTGGTTTCTTTGTGTGAGAAGGTGAGAGGCCTGAGAAGCAAGAAACCTGTGCCCTGCTTCTGAGTGTGGCAGAAAGGGTACCCACAGCCTGCAGACTTCTCGTATTTTAAAATTCTCATTCTCAAAAATAAAAACCCCACTGCTTTCTCCCATTGGGACAGCAAGGCCGTAGATCACTTAGCAAAATTATTTTTCACCTTGGAAGAACGATACTGATTTGTATATAGAGAGGCTTTTATAATACAGAGTAAACTTTCTTAGAGCCTAAAAATCTCATCCTATCTCCAAGATAGCTATTAAATTACTAATTACTGCTACATTTCTTGCTTCTTGTACTAATTGTTCTGTGTTAAAAGGATCTCAAGGAAATAAAAATTTAAGAGGTTAATTGATTCTTCTGCAGACACAAATTTAGCCTCTGTTCTGTGCCAGGCTATGGTGCTAATTGTTGAGACCACAAAAGAATGCCAGAGTTCATTCTTTTGGGCAATTTGGTCTAGTGCCTCCTCTAATGTGCCAATTTTTAAGATAGCAAATTAAAGAAGGTTTAATTTTGTATCATATCTGTGGTTTGGAAAGTGCACTTCACCTAGATATCGTCTTTAGAAATCCTGGTATGTATCCCTATAGCTGAAACACCCTTTCCTACTTCTTTGTCTAAAGAACACACCACTCAGAAGTAGGTCAAGTGTCCTTTCCTTCAGAATCCTGTCCCAATATCCCTCTGTCCCCCACCAGTTCCACTTGGTTGGCCGGCGTAGGACCCAGCCTCTCTGGGGAATCCTTGCCACAGTCCTGAACACACTCTGTCACAAGAGCCTTGCTCCCTCCTGGGAATCCCTGAGTTCCTTAGGGGCACAGGCTGCATTGTCCTTGTCACTATATTTTCAGCACCAAATACAGTGCCTGGACTGCAATGCACACTTCATAAATGGTGGATGAAGGAATGAATGAGCAGTTCCAGAAACTCTCTGGCTTTCTCTTTACCCAGCTCAGCCTCAGTTTCCCCCCAGGATTTACACAACATGGCCTCTGTCTTAGGTGAAATCCACTGTGCACTACTCACAGGTGATACAGCCTGCCAGCAATTATGTGTAAATCTAAGAAATACCAACAATCTGTAGGACATCTTTAGACCATATCACCCTCGAATAGATTCATATAATGCCCCATATTTTTAGTAGAAACAGAACATCTGTATGAAAGATTTTATTTTAGGGCAAAAATGATAAAAATCTCCAAGAACACCAAAATCTACGGCATGCAGATGAAGTTCTTTGCCATGAACTTTACCGTCAGCACGCCATTTGGAATTTCCTTCTGTCTTTGAAAGAGCAGACTTAAATTCAACCTGAAACCCTAATGTGCACATATGCAAAACCAATATGCAAATGGGTAAAAATGAGCTTTCCCCCACCAGGAAAGCCATCACCAAACCAAAAGGAAGCCACTGCTATACGTGGACTTTGAGACTCCAGTTTTGTAAAGAGTGGGTAGTTGCCCAGAAGGGGCCAGCCGGTCCCTGTTACTCTAGACCGATTCTTCTGTGTGTGGTTCTCTGAGCCCTTTGCATTTCTCCCTTTCTGTCGTTTTCTGGCCACTTTTCTACTCTCTTGATCATTTCAACACCAGCAGGAGGGTAAAAGAAGCAAACAGAGATGGTATCATAATTCTCTTTTTTTTCCCTCTAGTGGTATTTATGATAAAAGGCTTGAGAGAAAAGAGGGCTAAGTTTAACAGCTGAAGTAAGGACTTTGAACAACCCCGGGGTTGTGGTTACTCGTGCAATGGTTCTCCCCTGTTTTCATAGATATTGACCCAAGTCAACAAGTGCATCCTGAGGATCTATTCCTTCCTAAAGTGTTAGGCATTTTTTTTTTTAAGAAAAGATAGCACATCCTTTTATTCTGAGTGTGTGAAATATTTCAGGCATCTAAAAGTCTAGAGAAAATGATAAGAAACATTTGTATCCTCAACATTCATCTCAAGAATCGACATTTTACAAAGACAAGGGTAGCAATGTAGCATTTTCTTTTTTTTTATTTGAATAGATTTAGGGCATACAAATGGTCTTTTGTTACATGGCTGAATGGTATAGTGGTGAAGTCTGGGCTTTCAGTGTACCCAACACCAGAATAGTGTACATCGTACCCAACGGGCGATTTTCATCCCTCAGCCCATTGTGAGAAATACGAGAGGACCAAAGATTTGAGCTCTGCCCTCAGCAAGTTTCTCAACTCTTGAGCGGTACGAAGTTTGCATATGTGAAATAACTGTGAACCATTAAGAGAGTAAATATAACCAAATGTTCAATTAAATAAGGCAAATATACGATAGAAATTTCCAGTGTCAGTTGTGTATTCTTGAGCCAGCTCTTCTCTCCCACCCCCACCTACACAGTGGCTGATGAGAAGTGGTCTAGAATCGTATCTTTCCCTCCTTCCCAGTATATTCTTGCATCGTACTAAGATGCAAAAGCAGCAATATTCCGAAGTTCAAAACTGGTAGGGATGATGATGACAACACAAGATGTTTTACTAACGCAGACACCCCGTGAGCCCTGGGCGCCAGGTCAGGCCGGCACCACAAGGAGTTCATTTCCTGGACTCCAGCTCTGAAGACTCTCACCCAGGTGCCCGTCCAGCTACCGTCCGTTGACCTGAGAGCCAAACTGTCATTCTCTCTTCCCACTGCATGAAGAACTCCGCGCAAGGACACGTGTTCTGTGGTGGTGGTCAAGCAGTCAGTGGAAACACTTTGTTCAAATTCTAAATCTAATTCTACGATATTTGTAGATTAGAACATAGTGCACTTTTTCTTCATTCTCTTTGCATGTAAATTGATCTGCTGCACTGAAACTACTACTTAAAACAAAAGGGTTTGATTTATAGCCAGTCTCTCCCTCATAAATCACACCTGCGGCGTGGTGCTCAGGGCCCGCGGGCTGCGCCAGCACTTCCCTTTTATAAATGATCTGGGGTGGCCTCCCACGGCGACGCAGCCGGATTCGATCCCACGCTCCCTCCTGCCTCCCGCACTGGCTCTTCCTTGGCCGGTTATTCCCGCAGGGACCTGAGACCCAGGTTCTCAAGCATGCCAGTTGTGCTGTTTTGCTTTTATTTTTTAAATTAAGGAATGTCAAAATTAAAATCTATGGCTTTGTCCCGTATACTTTGCCGTCTATAGAAATACGGCTGTGCCACTTGTCCCCTCCCTTGTAGCCACAGTTCCTTTAAATGTCTCATCTGGGCCACTGACAGTCAGAAGCCCGACTTTCGAGAGCCTGCAGTGTGAGGGCGGCTGCCGTCTCGTCGGGAGAGGAAGCTGCTGATAACCGTGGAAGTGTCCACGAGATGTCCTGTTGGGTCTTAGGGGACAGATGTCCATCTGCCCGTCCTGTGCATGTGCACACGACGCTTTAGGAAGCCAGGCGGAAGGCATGCCGAGGAAGCAAGGACTCGGGATCGCAGCAGCCGTGCCGGAAAAGCGGAGGTGCAGTCAGCCCTCGCCGGACCCTTCCCTGACGGAGGAAGCAGGGTCAGAAGAGGAAAGGGTGACAACACTCTCAAAGTCCAGGGTAGTGACAGCAGGCCCCTCGGCCCAGATAGGAAAAGTCATTTGTCTTTCCAAAACGCTTGAGATGCTGAAGGCCCCACCACGATCCACACAGCAGAGCCAGTGGCAGCCTCCGTCCACGTTGCCACGTTGCGAATGGCGACAAGAAGAGCTTTAGATGAATTAAACTTAGCAGTTCAATTGGGCACAGAGCAACTCTCAAATCAGGCAGCCCTCAGAAGCAGAAGAGATTCAGAGAGCTCCACCCTGTGACATGGTCAGGCAGCCTTCCTGGACAGAAAACAAGTGGGGTTCAGCAACAGCTTGTGGGGCACACCCAGCATTTGCCTTATTTGAACATGGTCTGATCCATCGGCCGCCTGCCATGGACTGAAGCTTGGCTGCTGTGATCGGCTGAGATGCAGCTACTGTGACAGAAGTGTATTTCTAGTGTCGGCTTTCAGTTAGTTCACGTGCTAAGTCACATTGCAGTTTGCCATGCGGGGACTCGAGGCATGGAGGCACCCTCAGGCTGAACTGAGTTTGATTTAAGAGTCATCACTCAGCAGGAGTGGGCTACGGGACGCTCCTCCTTCCTGCCAAGGGACATGGGAGCCTCCAGTCCACCCCCGCTGAGCTGTGCCTCCTCAGGTAAGCCACCCGACTCTCCAGGTATCACTTTCTTTCCCAGTTAAATGAGGCACCAGGGCCATGATTTGACTCCCTTCCATCTCTCCAGTTAAATTATTCTAAGAGTTATACAGTCAAAGAGGAGTGATGTTTATTAGAGCAGCACTTCCCAAAGAATGCTCCATAGAACCCGTTAAGGGTCCCCTGGTCCGACCATCTGGGACATGCTAGGTTTCTTTATGGCAGGACTTCTCAGAACTTTTTTGGGGGGGTCCCCTTGTTTTGATTATGTCTCTTTATTTTATAGGATTTTTTTAATTGTAAAAAAACGGCATGCTCCTTATAAATAAATAATACAGAGGTTAGTTAAATAAATATTGATAATCTCACCTTCCCTACTCCAATACCACCCCGGAGGTAACCAACACTGGGGTTTGGAATGTCTGCATCTTCCCCAACCTTATGGACCACATGACTCTCTAGGAGGGGGATGGGGCAAGAAAAGTTTCCTCAAATGGTTTGGCCACAGTGTCCTTCCTCACAGAGCATCTCATGGGGAACACAGTTCTGGTTCACATACTAGGGAAGTCTTGAAATAGAGTGAAGGGCTGGTTTTGATCAAACAGGATTCTTCTCCCGAATCTGCAAGGAATTCACACAGGTAAGAGGCCAACAGACATAACACCTTTCAGTCCCAGGTCACAGGATCCTTTCACTCTTAATAACATTTGGGAGGATCTTTAAATCATCTCCATGCCATAAATAGCTTCTTTGAAGGAGGCTCTCAGACCGGCATTAGGGGTTCCTCCCTACATGGGCTGTCATTTCACCTTGGGGTCCCCCTGTGTCAGGGATGGAAGATGTGACTCGAAACCATCTCTACCTCATAGGGTGACACAGTTATGTTTAGATTCCTCCCTCGAGCAGCCCCTTGTTCATGGCAGGTCCTTGCTGAGCACTGCTGGGTTTGTGGATGCGGAAATATCACGTGCGTTAATAAAATGAGAAAACAGGTAATGAGAATATAAGACCCGTCACCTGGTCACCTGGGTCTGGCCATCAGTCAGAGCCCCTGTGTTCCACCTCGTATGAGCCAGACATGCCTCACATTTATTATTTTACACAATCCATGTAAAAACTCCATGAATTCAGTGGTATCATTCCCCTTGAGCTGAGGGTTCAAGCTTGTATGACTGGAAGTACGAAGCCTTGATTCTATCACCTTACAGTTGCAAGCCAAGAGACACCGCAGTTGTCTCTATACGTCTTTCCTTCAAGTTCCGCATTCTGGTCCTTAGGGACCGTGGGGCTGAGCACCACAGAGTACAAAGACAGCGGGATGCAGGCGGCACACCTGAGGTCTTTGGCTGGATGACCTCTAGTGGCCTCCACTCCCTCAGTTCCTCTACGACATCATCTGCTTGACCCCCCCGTCCACCCGACCTTCAGTCTGTTCTCCAGTGGAAGGACTTTCATTACAGTGGTGATCTCAGACATTTTCTAAACATAAATGGCAACATTAGCATGTTATAATAAAAAGCACAGGGAAAATATAACCACTGCTATATGTCTTCCCAGGTCACAGACTGAACTGGATTTGATACTGAAATACAAAATGTTCCTTTTGGCCTCTAAGCCACAGATCATTATGATGCACTGTCCTTTATTCAGTAAACATCTGCCACAAGATTTATCTGTTCCTGATCCTGAGAGAGGTGCCAGAGGCACAGAGGTGAATAAGACAGATGCCCTGTCCTCCACCCATGCCCAGGCTGGTGAGGAGGCCACACGTGCATTTGCACTACCACAGTAGAGCAGGCAGGTCCTAACAGAGGAAGAAACCCAGGTGTAGACAAAAAACAAAACCCAAACAACAAAATACTTGCAATAAAATCCAGAAAAAAACATACAATATTTTTAAAGTTATTCCTAAGAACTGTATTTTAACCCAAACTGTAAGATGCCTGCTCTGGTTTAGTCTCTGTAGACTTACAAGTTTGCAATACACACACACACACACACACACACACACGCACACACACACACGCACACACGCACACACACACACACACATTTGCACAGAAGAGATACATTACTTGTGAGGTTCAAATGGATTTCAAAATGCACTCAACTCTTGGTAATGAAACAAAAGCTTATTCTTACAAAGAATATCTCCTGGTGTATATGGAGAAAATTCCTCATATCCTAGATTAGACTGACAGATAAAATGTTTGGTATTAGAGCGGTACAAAGGGCCCCATTCCAGATACAAGGCCAGCACGGCGCTATGGTATATGGCCTGGTCAATGCAGATCAATCTAAACTGCACAGCAAGATCGTTTGTAAACTTCAACTGAATTAAAGCCATTTTCACATTTTATAATATTATGAGGGGCAGATCCTCTGGGAAGGGCTTATAAATCTCACACTGCAAGTAGCAGCCTGCAGAAATTGTAGACAAGAACATATTTTATAAATTTTACATAGTAACTTTTCCCATTAACACACATTCATCTTTCTTAACTGTTAATTTTCATTTTTAGTTGTTTGTTGTGATTCAGCCAATAGTTTTATGGCTAGAAAGAAATATTTAAGTATAAAGTTCTCCTAAAGTCTAACTTTTCTACAAAATTTTTAATGATGTCTATATTTATCTCACCTGGTTTTACTAATTATCTAAGGATTCTAAAACTAATGTGTATCATGAAAAGTTTTTTATCTTCCTGGGGGAGAAAAAAAAATTGCACAAAAGAAAGCCTTTCAGTGCAATGATTAGCAAAGGAAAATAGGCCAAATTCAAGAAAGCATGAATGTTAAGTTGCAGCCTGTCTTCACAGAACATTTCTCATTCCTTTTTTCCACTAATAATAGAAATTGACTGTTCTAGAATTTCTCACTTGAAGGATAAGAACTAATGCCTGTGTCTAGAATAGCAATGAAGAACCTTTTTGTTGTTGTTCCTGGTTTTCTACTAAGAACCCCTGACTTACAGAAACATGCAGTGAGAACTATAAACATGTTAAAATTAATTTATTTTGGTTGGATGTGCATAGCTTTTTGGAGACAAATACGAATAATTTTACTCATTGCCTCTAAAATTAAGAACAGACAAACAAAGTTATTTCAGTAAAGTCCACAAACAATGTGCAAGCACAGTGGTGTGCTTTGCATGGTGTGTTAAACAAGAGGAGAAAATACGGAGAAAGGCTTGAAATTAAGAGACAATGACAGTAATCCGGAAAAGAGGTGGCATAGGCTTGGTCAGGGTAGTAACACTGGAATGGTGAGAAGGATTAGATTGGAGAGACTCTGGGAGTCAGGCAGGTTTGATGTGAGGGGTGAAGGAAAGGTCAGAGATGGACCCTGGGCTGATGGACAAAGGAGCTAGGTGAAGCGGTGCCCTTGAGTGAACCAGGTAAGACTAGAAGAGCGAGTGCTGAGGAAGGGAAGTGGGACCCAGCAGTGAGCTGTGGCCTTGTTTATTCTGAGACGACGTAGAGCAGACAGGGGGGTGCGTGAACACGAGCTCTGTGGCAAGGCCTGAAGGAGGTGCGTGCCTTTGCAACTCATCACCACACTTGCTCTCGTGAATGTGCTCAGCAGTGACATGCTGAGGTTCCCAGAGTGAATATTATCCCATTTTCCAGGGATAACACTGAGGCTCAGAAAGATTGACTTAACTCTATGGAAGCTGCAGCAGCCAGCAAGTCACAGCACAGAGAGCACACCTACCTCCCAGGCTGGCACACCACACGGACGACGGGGAACATGAGAGCGACCGGGAATAACCTGCAATTAGCATGTCAGAAATGTTCTACTTTGATTTCACAGTCACTCATTTAAAGTGTGGGCACCAGAATCAGTTATTATCATGGTTAAGATATCCTGTTAGCTATCTATCATCCCTTTTCTGAACTGAGAATCAGACGATATCTACAAAAATTGTCTAAGACTTTGAAATGGGAAAAAAAAAAAAGATAATATGTCTTGTGTGGTTCATCCTTCCAGGTTGTCACTAACTTTCACTGTCTTTAAGCTATTTTATAACTATGCGTTGTAAAAAACGAAGAGTAACACAAATAATTTCTGTTCATAGAACTGCAAATTGTTCTTGCAGGTGGTGCAATTGATTATTTCTCTGTGGATATTGACTGGTTTTGCATTTATTTGTAAATTCACTTCAGTGTTCTCGATTGCCTTTGTGTGTGTCTGTGTGTGTGTTTTAAATTCTCTTTTGAACTAATTGTAGCATCTTATTGGTTCTTTCATTAATTAACGTGTTAAAGTAAAGTTTGATGGGCATTTATTTGTATTGGTATAAGAGTCATGATTGGAACCCTTTTTAAAAATTATTTTAACATAGGTCACATTTTAATATTAGAAATTTAAAAATCATTTTACAGACATATTCCCCCTAAATTTTGAAGAATTTATTCGTGGGAAAGGAATTACTTAAATTTTAGAGGTTTTTGTTTGTTTGTTTATTTTTTTAGTTTTTTGGGTCTTCTTGTGTGTGTTTTTGGGGGGGGTGTTTGTTTGTTTCTTTTTGGTAGAGACAGGGTCTTGCCCCAATCTGGTTTCAAACTCCTGGGCTCAAGAAATCCTCCCACCTTGGCCTCCCAGTGTGCTGGGATTACTGGTATTAGCCACTACACCCAGCCTACTTAAATTTTAGAAAACAACTTTGTAATTTTAGAAATATAGGTCAATTTACCAGCAAATAACTAGTGAGACTTTCTTATGTTGAACAGTTTGTAGAGAGATTAAGGCTTCCATGGCCCACAAATCATGAATGCTGTATTCAAACCATTATCTGTGTGGTTTTAAATCTTTTATGGCTGCATGCCAAAAACTACTTACTGTCCACCCCACATGCCAGCCATCACTGCAGCCACACTCGCCAGACACTTCTTTGTCAGGATAGACGTGTCAGGTCACCTCAAAACACATCTCCTTTGTTCAGTGAAGAGGCACTTGAGCGTCTCCTTTAAGATCTAGGGAAAAATTTGTATTTGGATAAAAGCACACATCTCCTCCCTTCTTGGTATGAAGAACTGGCCACTGAAGATGGGGTTGAAATTTTTATAAAAGAAGACAAAACCCTACTGGGAAAAAAGACAGATCCTGACATTCAAAATTAAAAATCTGTTGGCAAGAATAGTGGCCCTGTCTTGAGGTCCCAAAGAGGAATTCACCAGGAAGTCACTGAGAGTGTATTTGTTGGCTTGGCCTCAATACAAGGCCCAAAGGCTTGTTGGGGAGGGCTGCGTCCAGCATAGCTTGTGCTGGTAATTCCTCATAACCACCCAGACACCGTGCCCTGCTCCAGGGAAAATCTGGCCAAGCCTACCTGTATAAACTATGGGAACTGCACCCTGGGAGGCCACCATGGACCATCATGTCATCTTGTGCAGGGATGGAGCACACAAGGGCATCAACATGCATGGACGAGCACCCACAGGGCTGTGCAGGGCTAATCTTCAACAGCGACACCATGTGGCAGTGAGGAACAGCTGCAATAGTGGCTACTGAGCACCTTTGGTTCCCTTTATGGCTGACATTTAGGAGCAGAACTGATAGAACCTTCAGACTAAGTATAACTGCCCTCCGAAAGTGCACTACATTTTGAAAGATTCCGTCAAAAGACAGATACACAGGAGCATATATGTATGTGCAATAAATTAATAGGAAATATAAAAGTGACATTACTACATTTTTATCTCAAGTGATTGAAACAGAGTATACAAGTTATGCTCGTCTTTCTTCAATCAAATTCTGTATTATGGTCCAACTGGCTCTCAGAAGAGATTTAAAACAAAAAACAGAATTGGGTAAAACAGGAGTTGAATGTTCCTTTTAGCTTTTTAGCTGCTTCAACTCCAGTCTCTGCACTCTCTGAAGGACACAGGAGAAAGAAGGCCGTAGTTACTGTCTGTTACTGTGATGCAGGGAAGACTGGAGCCAGGGCCCCGTCCCAGCAGATCAGAAGCCCCTGGTCTCAGATCTTCAGACTCAGGGCAATTCTGGCAATAAGACCAGTACTCGGTGACATTCTGCCAATGATCCTAGAACTTGGAACAAAGTGCCAGCTATGGACAAGTGAGGTGGAGTGTATCTTTGCTTCTAATGCCAATAGAGCTTATGAGGACAAAAAAAAAAGAGATGAGGCTATGAACAAAGGCTTGTTGAGTTCTTTAAAGAAAGAAAGGTACTAAATAAGTTCATGCTGAGCCAGCCCTTCAGATAGGTGAGAGGAGAACCAAGTCAGAATCCCCAGAATAGACGTTGGGTGGCCGCCGCTGCCGTTTTCAGTTCCACATAACCTGCAGTTGCACTTCCAGGTATGCCTGGTGGTTACTGGAAGGAACCCAAGGTCGTGGGGCTGTTAGTCAAGGTTCTCTACCAAGTCCAGCCCCACCTGCAACCACGGTTAGGTTAGGAGAGGAACTTCAAGTACTTCACCCAGAATGAAACTGGCTTACAGCAAGAAATCCTTATCAACATATCACCTATTTCATACAGACTCAGAGTCCAGTCTCAGGATTAAAGCCCCTTGGGTTTCTTTCTAAGTTTCCCAATGGCCCACTGCCCCCAGTCTCCGTAAAATAGAAACAATTCGATGGAACTCGGTAGTTCACTCTAAATGTCCATGTTCTTGTTAACATCAAGAAGATCTAGACTTTTGGAGGACTAAAAGCTAGAGAACTTTATAGTAATTGAAACAAGTCAAATGCCATGAGTTAAAAATCTTCAGTTTCCTGTATAGAGGAAAGAGAAACCAGGCTATTTTTAGCATTTTTATCCATCCTGAATCCATCCACGTGGCTATGTTGGGGAGAGGTAAACAGAGGCACTTAACTGTGCAAAGTGCCCTTGACAAAGAAAGATCCTAATAAAACCTGAGCAGGAAAGGCAAGCACAGGAGAAGAGAGGTCAGGGCAGGAAACAGGACAGCAGGAGGGACAGACGGGACACATTACTCCCCCAGCCAATCATTAAATCCACCGGGCGGCGGTGAAGGGAAGCCAGCCCCGAACTGTGAACAGCGCGGAGCCATCAGCAAAGACAAAATTTGATCTCTCTCCTCCCTCAAATTCCAGCCAAAGGTCCACATCCCAAAACTCTCTCTCAACATTTATAGGGAACACAGTGATATAAACAATATTTCCCTAAATAAAGCTCTAACTGTAAGATTGTTAAAATTAAGAGAAATAAATTATTGGAGATAATCAGTCCTAACTGGCAAAGGAGAAGACGGCCGGGTGCTTTAACCACTTTAAGAATACCGGGTCACGTGTCCCGAGCACAGCATCGTTCATGTTTTCCCTCCCTCCTTCCTCCCTTCTGCTGGGAGCGGCTGGCAGCCTCGTGTGTCTCACCCACAAACAGCTACGTTAAAACGGTGTCAGCAGCCCCAGAGTGAGCCTGTGAAGACTCCCCGCCCCCCAGCAAGTTCAAAAAGGGCCCAAACTGAGGTCGAAGCAGTTGAGAAGTTGTCGTTACAATTTAACTCCTGTTTTCACTTTTGTAAATTAACTCTCCTAAAGCCGAAGTAGGACGTGAAACTGAACCTGGCTGTGGGTATCAGAGGCTCAGACGCAGGCAGGATCATAGTGACAGGGCTGGATCCGTGCTCGGTGGGGAGGACAGGTGCTGCCTGGCTTGTGGGCACCACAGCCAGCAGAACAGCAGTTGCTGCCATTTATTTGGTGTGTACTACGTGCTTGGCACTTACTTACCTGCCAAATGGGGTAACCTTCTCAGTTCCCTTCCTACAGGTGAGAAGACAAAGGCCGAGAGGTTCCGTAACAGCACAGGGACACACACCTGGTCAGAGGTGGGCGCAGGCAGTGCAGCCACCTCTGCGACTCTAAGACTCTAGTGCTGAGCTCTCAGCTCTGAGACAACCGCCCCCGCTCAAAAGACGTTCCATAAATGCAGAGGGGGAGGGAGGGGTGGGCTGACCTGGCGGGAGCTCAGTGGGCAGGGGATGGAGTGTGCAAAGTGCCAGGGTGAAAACCACAGGGACTGGTCCCAGTCGTCTGGGTCTCAGAGTCACAGGGCAGAGCGGC
The DNA here is from genome assembly GCF_020740605.2 of Lemur catta. Classification (NCBI taxonomy): domain Eukaryota; kingdom Metazoa; phylum Chordata; class Mammalia; order Primates; family Lemuridae; genus Lemur; species Lemur catta. The sequence goes on from NC_059131.1 coordinate 5,030,913, forward strand.
AGGTGACAGAGAGGTCAAGGCTAGGCTGGCGCCCACCCCATGGGACCCTGGGTGCTCAGCGACTTGCTCGCACCAATCACTGCTTCTTTCCCAAAGATACCCACGAGAGGTGCAGTACCAGGAAAAGGTTGGCTTCTCTTCCCCGAGAATGCAGCACAAAGCGTGGTTTTGTCTTCTAGTCTTGCAGACAGCCGAACAGCAGCCCCCATCCCCTCAGTCAAGTCCAGCATGGGGGAGGCTCAGAGTCCCCTGATGCCACCATCAGTAAAGCCCAGGGACTCGCTCGAGCCTCAGAGGTGAGGGCCAGATCAGAGCTGGGAATGAGGCAGCTTGGATCCAAGCAGAATACTCGCTGCTCAGGGTGGCCTCTCACACAAGGAGCCCCTGTGCCTTCCACAGGGCCGAGAACGGGTAAACCCACTCTGGGCCTTCAAACATGAAAAACAAAGTCACAGGTGGCCAAAGCAACCCAGAAAGCCCCTCTGTGCAATGGAGAAGATGCCTTTCAGGGAGAGGGGCCCTCCTGGGAGATCCTCTGTCACTTTTAGGAGTGACAACAACTTGAGTCAAGCACAACTTCGAATCACACCTTCTTGAAAACCAACCCCATGCTTAGGTCTGCAGACTCCATCACCAGACAGGCCCCCAAGACCCGGCTCCATCCACAGCCCACTCTTCAGGGGCCCAGCCACGGGGAGGGGACACTTACCCTGTGGACCCTTTGTGGGAGAGAGGCCTGCACCCCAAGGAAAGCTAACTTGTGGGGTCCCCGTGGGGTTCCAGCCTGCCCAGGAAACTACTGAGTGCCCCCCCAGTCAGAACTCACTGACCTCAGGCAAACTCCTTATACGGAAATCCCTTTTTAAAATCACAGAATCACAGGATTTCAGAGCTGAAAAAGCACTTAGTGTTTGTCTTGTCTAGTGGCTCATCTCAAACTGTGCTCGGAGGAATTAAGTACTCCTGAGAAAATACTGCCAGGCAGGGGGTTAGGCAAATTTGTTCAGCTACAGCATCCCTTTGAATAACATCCACTAGGCAAAGAACTGCACGTTTGATCTGAAGATACAGAAATTCGTTAGGGACCCGCTAGCCTCCCGATTGCAGCGCCGCAGTCTGCCTGGGCGAGTGCAGGAGGGTCCAAAGGAAACACCTCCCTGAGCAAATTCAGGCCATAGTCCTTCCAGGAGGCACAAAGCCAGAGGCCAAAGGTCGGCGCAGACCCAAAGCTCAGAACCAAGCACATCCCCCATTTTGGGGAATGGAAATGTGGGGTTCTGGGACTCAGGTGGATCCAACCTGACATCTTCCGGCCCAGCTGAGTCCAAGCTCCAGGGCGAGGCCTGAGGTGCCAGTACAGAATCTCCCATCCAGGAGGCCCCTGTGAGCCCCGTGAGGGGAGCGAGGACCCTGCCACACCCCGAGGCGGCATGGGGACGGGCTCTGGGCTGAGCCACCTCACCTGGCTCTCCTCGAGGGACTTGGCCGGCGGCTCCCACCTGGCCTTTGCAGTTTTCCTGGTGTGGCACAGCCCTCGTGCGCATTGTCCACGCCTTGGGGCAGGACCAGGCCTGGGAATGCGCCCTGAGGATGCTCCACAGGCGCCCGACACACTGTCCGTCTGCGCCCGGGCAGGCACTGAAAGGCCAGCGAAAGCTCACTCGTGGCAGGGGACTGAAGGGTCAGAAGTTGCAACTGCTCAGATGTGGAAGGAGAGACCAGAAAGCTCCCACGTTTCTAGCCAGCGTCACTGGGAACGTCATGAGGCCATCGAGAAGGGTGTGTGGAGGGCAGGCTGAGGAGCATCTATTTGGGGAAATAGCGCATGAGCAGGTGGTACCGACAACAGCTAGGTCTAAAGGACCCGTCCCCGGGACCAGCTGTCCTTGCATTTAAACTTGTGTGGCCCGGGCACAGTCCCTTAGGGATGATTCCACAGTGCGGGCATCAAAATAGGCTATAAGGTGCATTTTAGGAAGAAAAAAGTTTAATTTTTAAAGCACTTAACAGGAAAAAGCACTTTCCTGATCTGAGGGGGAAAAATAAAAGAAGACAGAAATGTTTTTCCACGAATCAAGCACAGCATTGAAGCCTCCCAGAGCTGGTGTATGCTCTGACATTGACCTTGCAGCCCGTCCTAAAATGCGGCGTATCACAAACTGGAAATGAAAGTTATTATTGAAGCACTTTCCCAGGCTTGCAGATGTATTTTCAAGATAATAATTCTGCAGAGGAAGGCAGACCTGGGTTCAAATCACGAGTCTGTGCATGATGACCGTGAGCAGAACTTCCTGCCACGGCCTCGGTTTCCTCACATGTAGAACGGAAACCTGACAGGGCTCTTGTGAGGCTTAAAAGGGCGCTGAGGATCCCAGCAGCCGGCTGCGGCTGGCCTCTCCGGCGCTGAGTGCTGTTCCTCGAGCCTCACATGTACGGACTCGTTGAATCCACACAGCACCCCCGGGGCAGGTGCTGTCCGGGCTCCAGGTTTCAGACCCCAGGTCCCTGTTACCTCCTGTGGAGGGAAAGACTCGGCTCCTGGAAAGCGCCAAGGACCACAAGGAATACAAGGCGATTCTGAGGATGAAACGGTTTGAAATTATAAGACGGAAACCAGTATTGAGCAAATACAAAACAGAGGGGGAAAAAGTTCCCGTTCCTCGCAGGCCAGACGGGAAGACAGACGCATGCCAGGTCTGAAATACGCAGGTCTCTGTGCCCACCCCTCTCACCAGTTGATTCAAAGGCCTAGAATCCCAGACCGGCCCTGCTCACCCACTGACCTGCTGTGTAACCACTATCCTTGAAATCCTGGCTGTCTCACTACCACTGGTTCATGCTGGGCTTCGGTTTAGCTTTCCTTCCAGATCAGAGGCCCCACGAAGGCAAAACTGTGTCTCATCCTCCTTTGGATCCCCACGGTAGGTAGATGCTCAATATATATTTGCTGATTTAAAAAACAATTACTTGAAAATACTGAAGAGCCCCAGAATGAAGGGACTTAACACATTGGAAGTTTCTCTACAAGAAATCCATGTTGGCAAAGCAAGGAGACTCTCCCTTGAAGTAAGTTGAATGCTCTAAACGTGAAATGCAAAGTTAATGCTTTCTTTGAAAAATCATCTTACATGTTGCCAACATCTCCCTGTGCTTTGCTCCAGCTGCCAGGCCACAGCCAAAGCAGCAGTGACATCTCCTTGGTCCCGAGTGACTGGGCCCTGGTGGGGGACGGGCTCCATGGAGTACAACTGGCGGGTCCTGTGTCAGCAGCTTCCATGGGGTGCCGTTTCAGCAACAGAGCCACCCGGCCACGGCTCCGTGCCCCCTGCAGACCAAGGCTCGGCCACAGGCTTCTGAGGGCCTCTAGCTTGCCAGGCAGTTTGGGAAGGTGTGTGCGGGCAGGCGGGAGGGAAGGGGGAGGTGGAGGGAGGCGCTTTGTTGCTTCTCGGAGTTAGATCTGCCCCTTAGGTGTGCTTGGCTCAGCACCGGGACACAGAGGATGCCACCTGAGGGTGCTCCGCGAGGCTTGGGTAGCTGCCAGAGTCAAATGAGAAAGAGGATCTCACGTGCAGATGTCTCTGGGAGTGGTCACTGACCCACCTTCTTTCTATAGCACAAATGGCTAAAAGTTCTAAGGGCAAAGGTCGCTGGAAAGGGCAGGCACAGGTAGCTTAACAGGGGTACAAAGAAGGCGGTCCTTCACCTTGCAATTCTGTCACAGTCCAGTCCCAGATGAGACCCAGGGGACCGTCGACTCCACGGGGCTGACCCTCCCGGGGCCTGGGCTGTGTTGGTGAGCCCTGCCGGCCCCTAGAGCACCCCTGTCATTTTGTGTTTTGGGGGGGCCCCATCAAATTATCAACTCAGAGTGTTATTGTGATGAGTACACCACTTAGGATGCAAAAGACCTGGGTCCCCACGCGCCTCTGCCTCTACTTAGTGTGTGGCTTGGGGCGAGTCGCACCGTCTCTCTGGGCCTGGGGTTCCGCGTCTGTCCCGCGAGCTAGCACATTTGAAGCTCTGCGAGGCTCCTTTCAGCAACGGTACCCTCCATTCCCTGTAGAAATCCTGGCATTCCTGGAACCAGAACAGATTTCCCAAAAGACCCATAAAGCAATTCACGTCCCCCCTGGTCCAGATGACCCCACGAGGGGGTCTCCACCATCCTCGTGAAATAAGGACAACTTCTGGGATGCCAGTCTGGAGACACGGGAAGAGCTCTGCCCAGGGTGGGCCGTAGCTGCACAGCAGAGGCTCGAAAACAGTAATCCCTCCCTCCCTCTCTCCCTGCCTGTCTCCTTCACGTCCCCTTTGTCACTCTCTGCTATCCCACGGCCGAGTCTCCATGATTTCCATGCAGACTGTTCAGTGTTTGTGGCATAAGGAGTCTGAAGCTACATGGAAGTCGAGCTGTGAGCCACCAGCTCAAGTGCGCACCTCATGCTACAAAAGGGACAGGCTTTCTTTAAACTAACTTCCAGAAGAAGAAAAACAAGGCGACGTCTGTCATTGCTCACCCAGGGGCTCAGGCGCTTTACTTCCTGAGCTGCCCAACCTGGAGAATCCACAGCTCGCGTTCCAGAGAACGGCTTCTCCAGGAAGCAAATGCAGCCAGCCCATCCTTGCAGAGAGGCACGCTCTGGTTCCCACAGCATCCCACCAGAGCCTATTAGGAAAATTCTTGTTACAGTTCATTTAGGGTAAAGCAATCATTAAACACATGTCCCTGCAAAACTGTGCAATAGAACAGGAAATTGAAATGCCCTCTGTTCTGGCACAGAGGAGCACTGAGCAAAAGGAGCCCTGGATTCTAAACACCCAGGCGTCCCGGGCTGCCACTTAGGTTAGTGTTATTGCCTTAATGTTCTGCAGCCATACACAGTGTAGGAGCAGTCACGGGACTTTTATCATCTGCCTTCCTAAATCTGTCCTGCTATAACTTAAAAAAGAAGTTACAGCATCTCTATAAAACTATTTGGTTGTAACCAGGTTGTTAAATTTGTTTGCTGAAGTCAGCTACGAGGCATTAAGAATTTCAATAGTGTGGGACGTCAGAGATAAATACTGCAGCCAGTGTGTGGCATCCCATGAGATTTGTTTTGCAAACTTTGCCAGCCCAAAAAAGGAGATTATATGTGTGGGGAGATAGGGTACCATCCTGTTGGTGATGTTCATTTAGATTTATTTTTTATACCCAAGGGCATTAAGTCCCCTCATAAATAATAACAAAAGTTTGTCACAAACCATAAACCCCGAATGGCAGAGGGGGTTGGCAGACTGTGCCCCCAGATGCAGATTGTATCTCGGGGGAGAACTAGCTCCTCTCTGCTGTGTGGCAAGAATTATATGCTTTCATTCTTCCGAAAGAATTTGAAAATATTTAGAGTCAGCCCTTCCGTAATCTTAGTTTTGTTTCTCACAGTGGCTGCGTATTTGGTGGCAACTAAGATGTTCAGTTACCAAATCAACGATTTTCCCCACAGCCTGCGACGTATGTTTGTGATGTAACAGGCATTCCAGGCATTTCTTACTTATAAAAATAAGAAAAAACATGAGCTTCTCAATGTTATTTCTAAAAATTATTTTATTTAAACCAGTGGATCTCAACCAGGGGTAATTTTGCCCTGACAATGTCACTTTCTGTTATCACACCTTGGCGGGGGGCATATTGGCACCTGGTGGGGAAGGGCCGGGGAGGCTGCTGGACGTCCTCCAGCTCACGGGGTCACCCTGCCCGGGACATCAGCAGTGCAGGGTGCCCCAACTGACAGAGCCTGTTACAAATGCTCCTTCTCATATAAAGTTAGAGACCTTAATTATCTAGACTCGAGTTTCCAATGTACCAGCACTTTGCTAAGATTGTCATAGTTAATCCTGCCTCAAACATAAGCAGCCTTTTCTGATATGACCTGAAACTTATGTTGTACAAAATCCTAGTGTTATGGGAAATTGCCGAAGACCTTAGTATCCCTACACTCAGCTGAGAGTTTTCCTCCCTCATCTCACTTAACTCTGGGCAGCATTCACCACTGCTGCCCCCGTGTCCCTCTGGGAAGCCCTGTCTTCCTCTGTCTGGCGACTGTGTTGCTGGCCTGGCCTGGCTGGCCACCTTCATGGGCCTTCTCCAAGCTGCTCAGTGCTGCAGGGACTCGAGGCTCAAACCCAGGTCCTCTCTGTTAGGACGCCTCGAGGGCAACTCAGCAAAGCCTTGAAAGCTAACCCAAACTCCTGCTCTCCCCTCGGAATTCTTGTCCTCTCCAGCCCTCCCTGGCTGGCTCAGGATGGCCCCATCTTTATATACCTGTGGGGTCAGAGCCCACAGGCCATTACCCCTCACCCTTTCCAGCTGCCCAGAACCCAACCACCAACAAACTTGGGCTGTCCCTCCAAACTGCTTCCAAATCCACCCTCTTCTCTGCAATCTCCGTGCCACCCTTGTACAATGTGCCAGCATCTCCAAACTGGGCAGCTGCCGTGGACTCCAGCCGGACCTCCTGCACCCCTCGGCTCTCTCTTCGCTGGAGCCACAGAGGTTCTACCAAACGTGCATCGGGCCACCCACGCTCTACCACCCTCACCCCGGCCTGCCCACAGGGGCACGCACACAGCCACACATGCACACTGCTTGAAGCCCGTCACCGGCTTTCCATTGCTCCTAAAATAAAACACCACTTCTGAACTTGGCCTACAAGACCCTGTATGTTCCGGTCCCTGCTGTTCACTCTCTGCCCTCCACACACACTGGCCTTGCAGTCCAACCCTCACACCTGCCACCCCGTCTGACCACAGGACCTTGGCCAATGCTCTTCCCTGGGCTGATCACTGCCCTCCTCGCGGGCCCTCACCCATCCTCCAGCTCTGCGTCAGCATCGCTCTCTCCGGGCAGCCTTGCTCTCCCCACCTGCTCCCCGTGGCAGCCTCTCAGACCACCGTGGTCCAGCCCTGTGCACTCACCCAGGGGCAATTCTGTATGTTCTTTGTGTGCCGTTGTTTGGTCGTTCTCTGTCTCCCCCACCCGACTACGAGCAACCGGAGGGCAGGAAGCCTGAGGCCTTAGAGGCTCTAAAGAACTTGACCAAGGTCAGTGAGGATTATAGCTACCGTCTGACCCCACAGGCCACACCGTTCCTTACCCCCTGGCTGTCCCACGCCATGGAATGCGTGAAAGGTGTGTAAATATCCAAACTCTGGTTTAATCTCAATGTCACCTAAATAACAACTAGACAAATCTTTAAAATAGACAAATCTATTTTCGTCTTTGTTTTAAAAGACAAATCTTTTAAATAGAATGAACGAATGAATGACATGCTCTCTGTTTGCCCTCTTCAGACACTTGATTCACTTTCACAGTTTTCAAGAGTTAAGAATTGGCAACCTAGGGAAACACATACCCACCTTCACGATTTGTCTTCTAGTTAAGGGCTGGCCCACCAGCCTTAGCATTGCGCTATTTACCGAACGCTCTTCCCTCCCGGTCAGTAGCAGCAGGGCTCCCTCCGAGTCTTGTCTTCCTGCAGCTTTCGCCATTTATTGGGAAGGAAGGAAGCCCCTCAGCCTTCGGCGCTTGGCACACCTCGCTCAGCACTGCCTGATTGCCACGAAAGCCTTTTTGTTGTGTCAGCTTTACGGGGAGAAAGGCTTTTAAAATAAGCCTGGGAGTGTCCCTTAATAAAGGAGTAATTGGCAGCTGGCAATACTGCAGTGAGGAGGGAAGTGGGTACCTCTCAAGCACCGTCCCTGAATTGGGCCCTAAAAAGTAGCGCCACTGGCCACCCAGCCAGCCTGAATGCAGAACGACACTCCAGTCCGGGCACCTCTGTAGCAGGTCTGTAGTTACTGTGACCCTTTCATGCTCAACCTGACACAGAGGGACGGTGCCTCCCACCCACGGAGCTCAGCCAGTCCTGCAGAAAAGAATGCGCAGACCCCACCTGTTCCCATGAGGATGACAGCATTGTCTTTCACATCCACAAAACACCTCCCTGGAGGGCAACCGTCTCCTACTGTGGCGAGCCGGCCAGGTGAGCTGGGCTGCTCCAGGTGGCTGGGAGCACCCTGGCGCCACAGCCCAGCTGGAGAGAGACCTCAGCCCAGCCTGGTACGTTCACTCTGCAAGAGGCGGCGTTGGTGCTGAGTCCTCGTAACGACACCTCATTTTAACCACAAACATCTCCCGTGCCTCTCACAACACGCCTTCCAGTATTTTCTCAGACGCTACTTAGGGAAAGCTCTAGCTCATTAAAGCAAATGTTGTCCCACCTGCTCTCCCTGCCCAGGTGCCCGGGAGAGTGCCAACTGGCAACTGCAAATGGCAATTTCTCCCAACTCCCAGGGCTCCTCCACCAGCTCCCTGGGTCTCCCATTGCGGTCCCTTGATCGTCGGCATCATTGGAGTGGGCGGCCTCTACCCCTGAGCCAGTTCACGGCAATGGTCCAGAATGCTGGAGGCAGATGCCTGGGGTCTCTGCTCCACATCCACTGTCAGAGACTTGACCTGAACCTCCCTTTCTAATGCACATGCTGCCCTGAACTCTGGCTCAGACACTGTCTACTTGGAATAGAGAGAAATAAAATGGCCAGTGACTGCTGACCTTGGGCATCTAGCACAAAGCACCACGTACCCTTCCTGCTGGGATCAACCCTGGCTCAGCCACTTTGGAGGCAACTCCAGTTCAGTTACTTACCTTAACCTGAATACTTGGCATACCTGATGATAGAATTCAAGACAGAAAAAGAAAAACTTGAGAAATAACCAAAAGGGAGAAATAACTATAGCCCTAAACAGTTTAGAAAGAAATGAGCCAGGCATCTCTTTTCGATGAAGCGATACTACAAGTTTAACAACATTCTTGGTACTGAGAGCTATGTCACATTGCCAATGTGCCTGGGTTCTCTTTCAAATAAAATCACAGTGTTATGTAGAAATGCCAGTTTATCAGGGACTGTTTTGCAGTTAGTTTGATCAGCAGTGTCTGAAACCTGTCCAACAAGAGGAAGTAAAAGGAGATCGACTCTCTCTTACAGTCAATGCCCACAGTAGCCACCCACGAAGCATTCGTGCCACTCATCACCCATCATTCTAGCACCGCTCTGCTCTTCCGATCTGATTGTGCTGCTTCGATCATTTCCTCTCACTTTCCCCTTCCTTTTCTTCCTTAAGTGTTCCCCTCTTGTGCTTTCAGTCCCAGCCCTCCCTCCCTGATGAGTAGATCAGCAGGAGAGCCATTAAAGGTCGGTAAGTTCCTTTTCCACTTGGGGTTCCCAAAAATAATGTCTTTGATTAGGGATTGATTTTTTAAAACTTATGTTTGAGCCAAAGTCTTTGCTATAAGTCGCCCAGTTTCTGAAGTTGTCCTGCGAGGCTGGGCTGCCCTCCGCCCTTCCAGCCCCATGAGCCACAGCTCACTGTCTCAGGAGGGGCTCTGGGTGGTCCTGGAGGCCCCCGGCCCGGCCCCAGCTCGCCCCTTCTCACTGGCCCTGACATACAGTCAGCTCCACTCTCCCATCCCCAGTCCCATCCAGCCAGGCTCTGGGACAGCACGGCAGCCTTCCCTCTGCCCGTCCTCGTCACCTGGGCACACGCTGTCCCTGGAGCCTCCTTTTGACATCCACAGCCTTTCCCATGGCAGCTGGATGTCTGAGACAGAATCCACAGAAGAAGAAATGCTGACCCCACTCATTCCGTCCCTCCCTCTTTGTTCATTGCCTGCAGCATCTGGATAAATGACTGGCACGTGTATAGTTTGGAGAAATCCCAGAGATCTGCCCTCTTTGTCACACTGGGTCACTGAGAAAGAGATGGCTGTTGTCCCCATTTAATAAACGAGAAAATCACACCTCAAAGGCACCAAAGTGACTTGAGCGGGTCCACACAGCAAATAACAGGTCATTCCCCTGCTCAAACCTAGGGTGTCAGCCTCCAAATCCTCTGATTTCTCAGTGTTATTCTGCCCCTCAGTTGCTGGGGAGCGAAGACACAAAGAAGTGAACCAAGGCCAAAGCTGCAACAGAAAACAGACCACGACCAGGGCAAAGGAGCAGTGCCCACTGCAGGGCGTGGGGAAGGATGAGATGGCTGGGAGGGGAGTGGTCAGGGACGCGGGCATGAAAAGTGTCATATTGGACCTGGGCCTTGAAGGAAGCAGTAAACAAACCAAAGGAGAAGGGTGACAACGGTAGACCTGGCACGGTCTGGACAGGGAAGGGGAGGTGAGAGCAGGTAAAGCATAATCAGAGAACAGGGGGAACCAGGCTGTCTGGAGGAGAGAGCCCACCCAGGAGCGGCAGTAGCCAGGTCTGGGAGAGCAGCCGGGGCACAGAGACCGAGTGGCAGACCAAGGATCTGTCCCGCCTCCCCGTCTCACGCTCTCTCCTCGGTACGAATCATGTGCATGGTTGTTCCGTTTTACAAATGCTACTCACAATTGAATTTTTAAATATCTTCGTTTCCTATTTGTAATATTTCTGTTGCCTACTTTCTCTTGTTTGTAATATCAGTGAGCCTCCATTATTTTCTAGATCTTAATGAACTTTTTCACGTGTATTTAACATTAATGTAAAGACACTAGTTTCTACCTTCAAGTAGCTTAGAGTCAAAGCAAGAATGTTGTGCCTTGAGGATTATCTTCCCCTAAAAAGAGATGTGCATTCCCCTTTCTGCTGGTGAAAACTGCACAACTCTCCTCTTCTTTTTGCCATTGTTGGCGGGAAGCTCAAAGATAAATTCTGATTCAGTCACATAAATAATTTAATCCTACTAGTTGTCATATTTGCTTTGCCTCCTTTCTCCTTTACTTCCCGTGCCCCATGTGACTGTTAATCATATTGTCTCTGCATCCTCTGTTGAAGATCACCTCAAAGCATTTGCGGAAGGAGGCGAGGCAAATAAACATCACCAACCAGGGGACAATTGGCACTTTTCCATCTCACTCAACTCATTCCTTCATTCACTTAATGAATATTTGCTTAGCATTTATGATGTGTCAGATCTGTGCTGGGGGCTTAGGATCTAGAAAGAATGAAAAAGTTCCTGCTGTAAAATAGTTCATGGCCTGGCAGAGGAGATGAACTTGAAATCAATGGTGGGAACATATTGAGGGCCAGACTAGGGACCCAGAGCCGGGCAGTGGGAGCAGACAGGGACACAGGCTGCCCGCGTGGCTGGGTCAGGGCGTGGAGGGTGGGATGGGGGCTGTCCAGGGCAAGCCGAGAGGAGGCAGGCTGCCTCGTCCTGCCTGGCATAAGGACAGAGCAGCATAGCAACAAGAGGGAAGTGAGGGGGACCAAAGAGGCAGTAGTTGGGGTATTCAATGCAGCTGTAACAATGGTCAGGCCAGATTTTGAGGGACCTGTTTGCCAGGTGTGGACTCCATAACCCTCTCTCACCTTTGTGTTCCCCCCTCTTCCCTATTACCCCCACATCAGCCTCTCTTCCAAGTGGCCCCTGACCCCCAGCAGCCTCTTCTGTGACCCTGAAATTCCTGTCCCAAAGCACTTGCCCCCAAGGGCAGGGAGCTCGTCTCACTCATCATGGTCTCTCCAGCTCCCACTGGAGCACGGGGCACAGAGAGGGAGATCCAGGAGAGAGTGTTGACCTGGATGGGAGTCGGGAGAGGCCCACAGACCCCTGTGAGTGCTCTGCGAGAGCAGAGATGAAAAGCCAACCAGACACAATTGAAGGATAGGGACACGCGCTTGCAAGGTAACCGTAATAGCACCACTTCACTGGGGCCCACTGGGGCCAGGCTGGGCTATGAGCTTACATGTCTTACTTGTAGTCCCCCCAGCCATTCTGCACGGCCAGTGTTATCTTCCCCAGCATGCAAATGCAGACAATAAACGTCGGGGAAGTTAACTTGACCAAGACTGCAGCCGTGAGTGTCTGAGCCAGGGCGGGAGTCCAGTCTGTCTGGACTTCCCACCTCCACCCTTGCGCATCCCGACCCTCACTCTCATGTCCCTCCCACAGTAACCATGGAGATGGCTTTCAATCTCCTACCTCAAAACTCTGTAATGTTCAGAAAGGACTTCCACGACTGTTCTACCTAGAGTGGACACTTCAACTCGTTATTCTCTTCCATTACATATAATTCATTATGACTGTTTTCAGTTGTATTTAAATTACAATTACAAGCTATGTTTGTAATTTACAATTATGAACTATAATCATAAGATGCTCTTATCTATTGCACGCTCCCTCGTAGACTGTAAGCTCCATTATCATATCTGGCACTTAGTACGTGTTCAATAAGCATTTGTTAAATGCATGGATGGATGGATCAAAGCCAGCTCCAAAGCCCATGTTCTTCCCAGCTCCACATGCTTAATAGATGAGCACTGTTGTCCCCGGAGAGCTGAGACAGCTCACAAGGAGGCTGAGATAAGCAGTCTGGCCACCTGGGCTCTGGTAACTGTGAGATGTAGGATAGTTTCCATCTACCGGGGTGGTTAAAGGAGAAGACATTAAGAGCTATGAAGAAAGGCTAAAGAAATTTTGATTATTTTAGCATTAAAAAAATTCAACTGAGTACTTCAATAAAGGCATCAAGACTATAATTCAGAAGGCTTATTGCTTCTTCACTAAAGGAAGAAGATAAATCGATTTTAAGTTTCATGAAGTCAGGCACAAGGGAGAATTTGCTGCATGAGAAAGCACAGAAAGGAAGGAGTCCATTGCCCGGAGAGGTGCTTTTCAGGAGCACACAGCCTAAGACAACCTGGCCTTGAGGCATCGTATGGGCGCCCAAATTTGGTCTCACCCGTATTCTGTTAGGGATTTCACCTGAGCAAAGCATTTTAGGGTTTATTTTTCTAATTGACAAATAACAATTGCGCATATTTATTTTATATTTATATTTTATTTACATATATTTCAAATATGTAGACATTGTAAAATGGCTAAATTGAGCTAGTTAACTTATGCATTACCTCACATACTTCTCATTTTTTGTGGTGAGAACATTTAAATATGGTCTATTAATAAAATAATGTAGTACATTGGCTTATGTAAGAAGCTAAAATTGTTGAATAAAGGAGTTCTTGCTCCAAATAAGAAAATATTTTATTTTAAAATTATTCTTAAAACAATTCCAATGAAAATGATGCCATTACCACTATCCACCAACCTACACACACACACACACACACACACACACACACACACACAAATTTAAAACTCAGTTTAAATTTTAAATATTTTATTTACATATTTTACTTAAATTTTAAGTATTTTCTTTAATTTAAAAATGAAGCTTAATTCTTACACAAAGGAATTGATTTAAAATGACACGCACTTGGTAACAGATCCACAAAACACACGGAGCCCCGGCCTGGTGCTCCCGCTCCCCGGGGCTGTGGTGAGGACACAGCCGTCTCGGAGGTCAAACTGCCCCTCAGGTAACGAAGGAACATGAAAATGGCTACACGAAAACCAAGCCAGCCTTTCCATGCATCATGGATTTTCATTCTTATTCAATATACTGAACAAAGTCGCCAACAGAGCAAATGAATTACTTTATCAAAGTATCTCACAGAAGACTGTGGACCAAGACGGTTCTCAGACAGACCCAAATCATCACTCTAACTCCAGTTTCCCCAGTAACCAGTTCCCTATCAGTATTTCCTGATCCTCAAGGTAGAAACTTTGTGTGTGACTTCACATTTTGCTACTCCCAAGTTTACCAATTAGATGTGACGGTTAATTTTATGTGTCAACTCATCTGGGCTAAGGGATGCCCAGCTAGCTGGTAAAACGACATTTCTGTGTTTCCAGAAGAGACCAGCATCTGAATCAGTAGACCGAGTAAGGAAGACCTGCCCTCACCAATGTGGGTGGCGTCATCCAATCCCTCGAGGGATCGGTGGAGGAAGGAAGAGTTCACGCCTCTGCTCAGGCTGGGGCTTGCGTCTCCTGCTCCCTGACATCGGCACCCCTGCTGTGCTCCGGTCTCCAGACTGGGACTAAATTACCCCCCTGTTTTCCTGGTTCTCCAGCTGCCAACAGCAGCCTCCTCGAGAGCTGCTCCTAAAATAAATCTCCTCTTGTATATATCTATATTTATTTTATAGGTTCTGTTTCTCTGGAGAACCCTAGTAGCTTATACTTCCCAACCCCTACTTTAATTGTCAAAAGCAAGCTGAATCTGATTTGCACGGTTTTGTTAAATAAAGATCCCGATGATGATGTAAATTCAGGTGATTGGAACAAGGAAAATTGAGCCAAAATTCTGTGTAACACTAAAAATCAAGAAAGGTTTATAATGAAAAGTTATCCTCACTCTGCTTTTCAATCCCACTCTTTACCTGCTGTGATGGTACAAACACATAGACTGTAAGGCAAGGAGACCTCTCGTCCCATCCCACAGTGATGCCCGCGTTACCTGCAGTATACCATACGGATCAGCTACCGTGAGCACTTGGGGAGTTTGTAATATAGACCTTTAATGTGCGTGAACTGAATTGCCAATAAATCCCAGACAAACTCTAAGAAGGCAGCATGATCTTTCCCTGCTGGATGTCATCAGAGAAAGTCTCCTGGAAAGAAAATATTCAGCATGTAAATTAATTTAAAATAGAGCAGGGTAGTTTTACATGTTGAAAATAACAAGATTAACCAGAAGGAACTGAAAGAGAAAATCAATATCAAGCCTCAGTGGGAAAAAAAAAAAATGCTTGAAAAAATACAGCTATAAGAGAGCTGAGTCATTTTTGACAGAATTTCAAGGCCCTGTGAAAGTCCCCACTGTGGTCCTGGGGGGTGACATAAATCTATGTAGCCTCTTCTTCGAGCCAATCAACTGCTCTCCAGTCCTGCGGTGGGTGGCGTCACTAGGAAGAGTTGGTGACACTGTCACACAGAGCAGAGAGCACAGCCCTCTTTGATCTTGATGAGGGGCTTCGTTGCAACTACCTTAGACTGAGCCAGAAATCACATCAGATGAAGGGCAAGGTGCAAGGGACGACTTCTGACATGAGGTAGAGACAGGTGGTGAGACTTCAAGAAAAATGACACAAAGATAAGTGAGTTTCATATTCGATACTATCTTACTATTCTGAAAACCCAAACATCCATGTCTTAGGGCCAGAAAGTAAAATGTGTAATGAATAGGATGTGAAACTAGCCAAACAGACTACTTGTATTTCACCGTGATGCTAAATGAAAGTACAGAAAGTCCAACAGCTAACAACAGCTAAATGAATGTTTAAGGTTTCTCAGACAACATCTCCGAGGTCTCTCCAATTATAATACACAAATGCTGTTAGCAACAATAGAAAGCACAATTTAAATATGTGATTTAGTGATTTTTTAAATACATTTGGGGTTCTTTGGAGAGCTCTGAAATTTCCATAGCAGCTGCATACTTCAGACCTGGTGGCATTTGGGGAAACACTTGTCAAATCCATCTTGGAGCCGAAACTGCCTGTGTGCCTGTGTGAAAACAAATTTTTCCCTATTGTTAAGTAAAAATTCCATAAGCAAAAAATTCTTGCATTGTGTCCAGTAGAAATACATCTTTCCACTGAAAATGTTACCCTAATACGCTTCACTCTAATGTTGACACTGGAAATAACAGAAACACACGTGCCCTTTCTCGTCTATGACCTGTTCCCCTGCTTTATTAAGAGGAGGAGAGCAAGCCAGCAGAAAGTCAGCAGTGAGAAACACAACTGCTGTCCTCTTGGTCACAGGGAGCCCTTGAGATGCCAGCCTGCATCTGTGGCACACCAGTTTCCTCCTCCATGACACATGGTTCTTTAAGGAACAGCTTAGAAAGTTCTGACTTAGAACTGTGGCAACAGCTCTTGGCATCACCTATCTGCAGACTCTGGCCCAAATGGCTGAAATAAGTCATTGCTAATTTATCAGCCAGTTCAGGCCTCAGCTGCAGTTTTCAGCTTTGATCAAAGCCGAAGCCCATATCATCGTAACATCATGTGCGAGCCTGTGTCTGGATCCGCAGCGGCTGCACAGACCAAGGAGAAGCACAGAGGGGACCTCGAGCAGGGCTGGGCCACCTGCTCCCCTCATTATGGTGGGATGAAACAGCGCAGCTGACTGGCTCAGGGACAGGGGGTGTGCCGTGGGGCTGGAACACGGGAAGGTTAGCGAGGGGCTCCCAAGGGGCTGGAATTCCATCCCACCCGCTGCCACTTATTAACTTCGACTAAGTACCAGGCACTGGGCTTGGCACTTAGAGATAAGTAGGAATCCAGCCCTTGAGGACTTAGACTCCAGTGGGGGCCCCAGACACACAGAGGCGGCTAATTCTAACACACGTCAGACCGATGGGTGCACACGCGGGGAAGAAATAAAGGACCATGGCAAACAGAGAAAGGAAACAAAGAAATAGGGGAAAGATAGAACGCAAGGGTAGTTTGGCTGCAAATTCACTCATAAAAGAGAAAATTAGAAGAGAAAAAAAAGCTTTCAGGACCTTTTGTCCCTTCATTCATATCCATTTATTAAGCATCTTCTGCAGGCGAGGCCCAATAGACAAGCTCCAGTTCCTGCCAGCCAGGACATCCAGACAGAAACCCAAAGGATGTGGAAAATATAATAATGTGTGGTGAGTTATCTCCCTGTGCAGAGCACTGTGGGAGAGAGACTCTGCCCTGGGGGAGAATCCGGAGGGCTTCCTGGAGAAGTCAAGGCAATGAGCCTTGATGGGTGGGTGGAGCTTGAACTTGCCAGGACGGGAGGTTAGCTTTGACTGAACTCTCGGGAGCCTGAAAAGGTAACAATGCCAGATCACAGAGCTTTCTTTCTTTTACTGGAGATTTGAAGGAAGGAGGCTCACAGCCTGCAGGCTGCACACCCTGTGCTCTCTAAAACAGGGGCTTACTTTGAGATAAGGCATCAGCATTCAGAGAAGGTACAAAGTGCAGCAGTGCCCTGGGGCAGCAGTCAGACCAGGAACTCGGGTAGTGCCAAGCAAAAGGACGAAAGGACGATCCAACCCCCTGCCGCCCAGCACAGCTCCCTCAGCCACCCTCTTAACCTCTGGGTCTGCCTCCTCCCCCCACACTCCTGAAGTCCAGCTCTGTCCCCACCCACCGCTCCTCACTGGCTGCGCAGCCTGGGCAGCTGCTCCGACTGCTCTGTCTCCAGTTCCTCCTCTGCAAAACGGGGACGACCAAACACAGTATCTACCGGGTCCTCCTGGAGAGCAGGTGGACTAGTGTGCAGTGCAGTACTCGGCCCCGACTGAGCACGCACAGACTGTCGTCATAGTTAATTATTATTTTATTAATAACTGATCTCGGCCACACCCATGACTTCATCATCATTTATAAGCTGGTAACGCCCACGTCCACACCTGCAGCTCTCCTCTCTTTGCTGATGGCCTGCCCTGAAGGTCCAATAGCCTTACGGACATCACCCCAAAACTTCGAGAAGCACCTCAAACTTTTCAGACCCGTCTAAAACTGAATTCATTGTTTTTCCTCAACACCGGCCATTCTGAACTATTCCTAATTCCCTGGACATGTCATGCCTGAAGACAGGCCTTTGCCTGCCCCACACCCAGGCCAGCCGGCTCCCCGGGCCCCCGTCCAGCCAGAGCTGGGCACGTCCCTGTGCCTTCCTGAGGTTCTGGGTCTCTCTCCCCCTTGGGAGACTGTTCCCTAAAAGTCAGCTTACTGCTGGTCTTCCCGCTAATCTCAGAGTTTCCTGAAGTCAGGAATCATGTCATATTTGCCTAGGGTCTCCTGAGCCCGCCGGGTCCAATGTAGGCATTCTGCTAATGACTGACCAACCCACGAATGAAGGGACCCGATGTCAGCTGTGTAGTATAAACAGTACCAGCGAAGGGAGAAATTAATGTGGCATCTCTCTTTTTCCTTTTGGCTTTATTTCCTTAGGACTCTCCAGAACATGCCACGTTCTGTCTTACAAGAACAGAATGAATGGACCTTAGTTTCTCTTCCCCTCCTTTTTCTTCCAGACTCACTTCCTGCTGCTGCTGTATTCACGGACTTCTGGAAGGTTTACCTTTCCCTCGAATCTCTCATGGCGATTAAGAACTGTAATCACCACTGAGCGGTCCAGCCTAGCACAGAGAAAGCCACCCAACGTTCACCAGCAGACTTTAAATGCTGACGGCTGAAACAGCCAAGAAGGGTTCATTAAGCGCTGAGCAACAGAAAGGGCAGGGGAAATAGAGACAGAGCAGCTCCCTGGGGCCTTGCAAGACAGCCTCTGTGATGAAACGTTCCTGAAGGAATCTGGGGAAATCACGTTACAAAACTGCACCAGATGCAGGCTAGAACAGCGAGCCCCGCACAACCTCACGGCGCCACACGAATGCTTCCCGTGGAGGGAACAGCACACCGCAGGGCCACTTGCGAGGCAGGCTGCAAGAGTCTGCCCAACACACCCCAAAGTCAAGGTGTTTTCAGCCTTCTCAACTGCTTCTTTACAAATCATCTTTCCTCCCCTGGCCTAGACGTTGGAGGGCTGGAGAAATTGGGGACACAGGCCTGCCTATTCTTCTTACTCTGCAGCTGAGAACTGATCAAGGAGAACCAGGTACATGTGGGTTTTTTCTAAAGCAGCAGGAGTAAAACCTTTTGTCACAATGCCATGAATGACTTCGAAATAGATGGGACTGCTTTCCCACGCAGGACAGAAGTGAAGATGCATCTTCAAAACTATGGAATAAATGCAATATGCAGAAACGGAGGGAAACTCTCAGCTTTCAGGATATCTGTGAGCCAAGAAGGCAGCAGGGGGTGAACTCTAAGTAAGGTGACCATGTGATACATTAGCCAAAATATTCCATTTTTGAGAGCAATATCTAGATAGTCTTAAAAATCATTTTTGAGAGAAAAGGGAGGCGTTATTACTTATTACACCTGGACAACTAGTTGTAAACCAGCACTGCCCAGGCAAATAAGTGCCTTTGGTGGCCTCATTCTGAGTAATGTACTCTGTGAACAAACTCCTGTGATGGAGAGGACACAGAATACCACGGTTATAAAGGCCAAAACATACTTTTGTTTTAAAGAGGCTCTGTCTGGACTTAGCTCTTAGACTTTTTTCTGCTGCAGTTTCCACCCACATCACACAGGCATTTCTTATCAGCAAAAGCAAGCAATGAAATATGGGAAGGACCAGAGGGAAACAGGCCAGAACTCTTGTGAAAGTCTTTCAACACACTGCACGCCGCTGCGGACAGGAAAGCATTTAGCAAGAGGTGCACGAGCTATTTGGAGCTGCAGGCAGATGATTCCAAGGTGGCTGCCATCTGACACACAGCAGCATTTCTCCCCTCTAAAAATGAGCCCCTAAAAGCAAAGCTTTGTTTCGCGTGTCCAAGTGTTTCTGCACTGGAAAACTGTTTGCTTTCCAATCAGGCGATTTTGGAAAGGGGGTGGGAAACGGGTACACAGCCTGAGGGCTGGGAACTTCCAAGTTCCTCAGACGTTAGAACCGGCTGACCCCACGGCGTGGCCTGTGCCAGTTACTTCAAGGGCAGGTGGTTTGAGACACGCTCTCCTCAAGCCCAGCTCCCTCTCCTCAAAATAAAACCACCAGAAAAAATCCAAAGTCAGGGTGACCATGATTTTTAAAAACAAACAAAAAAGCCCAACAAATAGTGTAAAAACAAAACAAAACAAAACAAACCAAGAAGGTTGTCTTGCAACAGATTCTTCTGTTCAGTGGGTAAAATTTCACTCTAGATTCTTCATCAAGAAGAATTAGACCTGAATCCTCCCCCCTCACCTAAAGACAAACCTAAAGGAAGGGAGGGGGCGTGCCAGCCATCTCAGACCTCCACTTTTGGGCCCACCTCGCCATGAGTCTTCTGATACCAGAAGACAACGTGGGCGATGAGGACGACATTGCCGAGATGCTCACGGAGGGGAGGAGGAGCCGCTGCCTGGCCCAGGTGGGGTCCGAGCTGCGAGCCCGACAGCCCAGCTTCAAGGCAGCAAGGCCGCCTGCTCTGGCCGCAGCACTTGGTGGGGGACAGTTGGTCCTTCTGGGCTCAGCACAGCTGCTGGTCTTGAGCAAGTCCTTCACTGCCTTCGGACAAGCCAGGACTCTGCCGGTCTCCCAGGAGGTTGACGCCGTGAGCAGCTTGCTGGGCCACTCACAGACAAGCCGACCAATTCGTAACACGAGTATTCTGGGTGTGTGGCCCACAGAGGAAATGGAAGATCCCTGAATTCTGTTTTCCACTGGCTATCCCCACAAATTCTATTAACCCCCAGAACCTTGCCCCTGCCACTTCCCCTTCCCTAGGCGTAGTTTACGCTTTGCCAGAGGAAACCTGTTCATGTGAACTAAGGTAAGATTTCATTAACTCATAATCGGCTGATTTGAGTAATTCACACTAGGCTGAAGTTTAGCTTCACCCAGCAAACATTTTCTTCTTTCAGCGATTTAAATTTATAAACAGTGTTTGGTGGGGGAAGTGTCAAAATACATCAGAGAATACATTGTTTCAACACATCTGAAGCACGCACTCACAAATGATTGTTCCAGGAAGTAAGTCATGGTTAAATATTCAGTCACTGTAGCTCCCTAAAGACCCCTAAAAGACACCATTTCTATCTTAGTTTGGTTACTGTAACTCTTTCCAATAGTCTAATATTCAAATTGGTGGTTCTTTCAATTAACCCAAATGAGTGTCATCTCATTCTATTTGAAATGAAAAGGGTCCTGTGTATAACAAACATTAACAACTGAATTGTCCAGTGTTTGATATTAGTCCCCAGTAAGAGGGTGGTATAGATGGTGCTGATTTGTTTATATTTGAAAGTGAAGATCCAGAAGTTTTTGATTGCTCCATCCTATGCTCTGTGCCCTACAGAAGATGTGAATCCAGCTGGGAAGGCAAGACTAGCACTTTTGAGAATAATCCCATCCCAAAGTCTAGCATACTGAGTCTAAGCAAAGCGGAAAATCTCAGAAGGCAGGAGAATGAGCCCCTGAGCTCAGAAGGCTGTCCCAGACCTCCAGGACTTCGCATGCCCTGCATCTCCCTGCACCATGACAGTCCTTTCCCACCACCTGCGCTGTCTGCCAGATTCAGCCCAGCAACACCTCCTGGGGCCCCTCTGGGCCCTGGCCCTTCTGTTCTAATTATGGCATTAGTGCGTCCACCATTTGCCTACACACTGCACTTGCCTCTGTCATTGCACGTCACATTTCACGTCATCGTGGGCATCTTTCTCCACAACTAGACGGTGCACTACATGCGGGCAGAGGCCACATGTATCCTTCTGGGAGTTGCCAGCATCTTGCAAGGAACCAGGCACAAAGTAAGCGCTCCATAGAGTTTTGTTCAATGAATGAATGAATGAATGGACTGACTCCAGTGTTCTAACCCTTTGTGGAAACTTCTTGGCTGTCAGAAATTAAGAAGTAAGTCAGCGCTGCCACATTTTTGCCCAGTAGCCTTCCGGTGTCAGGGTTTTGCAGCCCTGTGAGTGCAGTCAGAATTTTTAAACATCAGCATTGCCAGGCAGTCACAAAAGTGCTACCATTTCTCCCCAGGTGGAAAGTTCGTCAGCTGAGTGGACAATGAGCTTTCTTTCCGTGACCCACACCTGCGATTCCTCAGCCGCCTGTACATCACACGCACCAGACCCTGCATTCAGCTGGCCTCTTTCAACAGTCGCCCACCCTCAAGCATCCATCCACAATCACCTCCGTGGCAGCCACATGTCTTACACGATACAACCTGTTCATAACAATAAGTTTATCTTCTGGAAAAAGAAAATGCAATCTCATCAATCACCCCAGCAGCTGAACAAAGGACCAACATTCTCAAGATGGGCTTACGTCAAGACCGTCTAAAACACGGCGTGAATTCCTTAGCCCATGAATGCAAACAATGCATGGACACATAAGGAAAGGGTTTTTAGCTGCCTTCCTTTAGCATTTTAGCATTTTCGACTTCTCTGACCCAAGCAGTCAGCTGGACTTAATTTCTTTCTGATTTCAGTTTTTCTATTGTTACCCTCCCTAATAACTCTGTTGCCAAATAACCTATAACCCAACTCTAAAATCTTATTTTAATTAAAAATTAATCAACCTTTAATCTTTCATAACTTCATTTTGTTTCCAGGGTTTGAGTTGCTCTTTAACCTCAGCCAGGTTCTAACTTGCAATATGCTGATTAAACTTGATTCTAACTTGTGCTTCAATAAAAAACCTGTCCTGTGTGTGGTCAGGTATAATCACTGGATTCGGGGGTGGGAGGCTGCACAGGGCTCTAACCTCTGATGTGCTAAGACCCCCTCCCGGCACTGTCTGCACACTTCCACCCCGGCCCTTGCCCAAGCCCT
Source organism: Lemur catta (assembly GCF_020740605.2). Lineage (NCBI taxonomy): Eukaryota > Metazoa > Chordata > Mammalia > Primates > Lemuridae > Lemur > Lemur catta. The sequence continues at coordinate 5,053,209 of NC_059131.1, forward strand.
GTGCAGGCAAAAGACCAGAAAGTCAGCCTCCTCACCCCAAACTTCCATATGTCACTGTCTCTCCAACAGCATCCTCCTCAGTCAACTGGTCAAGCACATTCTGGACTGACTACAGAGACCGGCAAGCTAACGGGGGACATGGAGAAGGGGGGTGCCAGGGTGGCACATGGAAGAACCTGTCTCTGTGTCATCAAGCTGCCTTTAGTTCTGGCTTTCCTGCTAACGAGTCACGTAAGCTTTGAAAAGGTGTGTCACCCTCTGCACCTCAGTTACTCAGACGTAACAGAGCAATAATAATACCTACCCCAAGGGGGAGGGGTCAGGAAGATTAATAAAGATGATATAATTAAGGCAGCAGAACCTGGCACACAATAAACACTCAATAAATGTACACTCGATGTATCTATCAATCATTTCTATGTATCTATGTCTAAATATATCTTATATCTTACTCCTTTAATCTATTATCAGCTTCTTGGAAGCAGACACCAGTCCTGATTTATCTTTTCAGCCACCAGAGAAGGTAGTCACCAGGTGCTAATTGATTTAATGTTGTTAAATTCACACTCTAACCACACTTACTATCATTTTTTTAATATTTTAATTACTACAAGACATTGCTAAACAAAAATATGGGCTTCTCTTTTTTCCTTTCCATACCAGACTTCCTGGGATATTTTTTAAACCTCTGTACATCATCCCACTTATTGTGAGAACATCTGCAACCCAGAGCAGCAAGAAGCTTGGGGACTAGCCTAGCAGAGAGTTGCCACATCATACAGGTAATGTCATATGCATGGAAGCTGTCGCTGCAGAGAGAGAGAGGGACAGAGATGTAGAGACAGAAAGAGACAGAGACAGAGAGACAGATTCAACCAGAGGGGCAGAGAGAAACAGAGACAGAGACAAAGACATAGAGAGAGCAATTGCCATGAACTACTGCATTATAATCCAAAGCCTATCTTATTTTCTTGAGTACTTCACACAGTCCTTCACTACAGACTACACTGCATCTGGCAAGATCAATGACCTGTTTATTTGGGCAAAATAGAGGCAAAAGGTAACCTTCGACAGAGACAGTTGAAGTCAAGTTGAATCTGTTGGTTGGAAACAGCTGGGTAACTTTCAAGTGTCTACTTCATACCACATGTGGAAGATGCACTCCAGAGGAATCCTGAGCATTAAAGATATTTTTAGCAAAATGCCTATGAGCGTTGACTATGTGACAGGTGCTTCAAAAGGTATGGGTGGCATAAAGAGATCCCTGTCCTAGCAGGGGGAGGTGGCAATGAAGCAAGGGCATCAAAATGCACCAGGCGCGTTAGTGTCATGAGAGAAGATGGACCGCAGGGACCTAGGGTAGGAAACAGGCAGTTCAAGTTTGCAGATGACTCGACAAGCGGGGTCCACTTTAAAAAGTAGATCAAGTAAAAATTCAAGTTCGTTCAAAATCACACTTGGCATGGTGTCCAGATGTTCCCAACCAAAACCAATTCATGGAAAACCCAGAGAAAATGTGCCCAAATCATCGCTCTTCCACGGCTCTAATTGTCAGTTGGGGGTGACAGCCCACAGGCAAATGCCCAGCCCAGAAAGTGAAATGCCTGTGTCTCACCCATTTGCAACGGGAGGATTGAATCTACCCTGGGACAGAAAAGACTCCTGCACCAAGAAGTTTCCCAAACCTGACCACCATGTGAGGAATAAGATCTTCTCCTCTCTTTGACCCCCACACTTGGCCTCCTTCCAGCCCATCAGTGTAAGTTTTTCAGCCAATCAGCAAACACTACCGCGTGGCCGCCATGCAAAGCTTCAGGGCTCCCTAGAATACCAAAGTGAAAAGACCCCACTCCTGAGGACACAAGCACTTGATTCTTGAGCTTGAGTTTAAGTGCTCACAGGTAGGCAAACTGAGGGGACAAAGATGAAACTGGGAAAGCCATAGACTGGGCTCTTGTTCTGCCTCTTCTCCAAGGTCAGGACAATTTCCCTGGAGCTCTCTGGAGGTCAGAGCAGCCTGGTTCTTTGTGTCGAGCTGTAGCAGCTGCTGTCTCCATGCAGGCGGCCCTTCCTTCCCCACTGCCCAATGCTACAATCCCTTCCCTGAGTCCCCCCCCAGGAAGTGCAGCTGGATTAACTTCCAGGGCCTCCTGCTCGGCCAAGCCTCACCCCAGCCCTCGATGAAGCCGCACGACCTCTGGTTAGAACACGTCCCCATGTTTGCCGTATGGTCCCTGCTTCGAGCACCCTCAGCCACCGGGCCACCCAAGTCATCCCAGGTTAGTCTCTAAGCTCCCGTCTCTAAGCCAGTTGCCTTCTACCCCATTATTATTTTGCCGCCCATCAATCAATTGCTGGCTCATTACAAAATTAGCATCCCCACAGTTGCCACAACCTACAGATGACTGTTTTTGTCTGAAGCTTTTTAAAAAGCAGATTCTTCAGGAGCTATTCTAGATAAACATATGCCACCCTTATATATAACCAGGATTTTGGAAGAGGGCTATGCATTTTACCTTCTGATAAAAAATGTCGTTCTTCCACCAACCCCCAGTGCCCATCCGCCTCCCCGTCCCAAACTGAGTCTATTCTGGTACCTGAAATTCTACCTACTGCTTTGAGTTAAAACTCAGAGGATCTTTGGGAAACTGGGTTTATACTACACTAGCTGTATTTTCACCTGCTGTAGACTTCAGTGATCAGGTCAGTCGTCCACAGCTGGTGCTGAAGGAGGGACCTGCTGGAAGAAGGGACAGAGGCGGACAGAGCGACCCCAGGACCAGGCAGTGCCACAGAGCCAAAGGGGGTGCCCACGGCCCCCAGCCTCACATCTTCCTAGCAGTACCTGGGCCTGGTGGAAAAGTGGAGAAAATACGACACCTGCATTCTCTGCCATATGTAATCCATCTGGGAGGCACCTTCCTTGAAAAACCAGAGCTCAAGACCTTCTGTCCATCTCTGCCATGCCCTATCCCTCAATTTTACAAAAGTTATTATACGTCATTATATCCTTTCACCAACTTTAAATGGTAGAGCTAATTTTTTTTAATTTCTTACACTAATGGCCATATTTTGGCATATTAATGATCATGTCAAAGAAGCACACCTTGCCTTCCTTCTCAGGTATTTACTCAATGAAACCAATTTTTTTCCCAATCAACAGCTTCACGATGCATTTCTGGAAGTAAAAGGCCCAGCGGGAGCCCAAGCCCAGTCTGCAGTTGGGGCTGAGATGTCTGGGCAGGTCTGGAGGCAGCATGGGGTGCAGCCCCCAGGACTCCACTTGTAGCAGGAACTAAAGGGCCTCCTGGGAGCCCCCACCTGAGGTTGGAGAAGGGCGGGAGCGAGGGCCTCACCAGGCAGCCGTGTGCTGGATCCACGGGGGACGAGCATCCCGGCACTGGTGTGGCCGTGACTCATACTCACCGTCCACAGGCTCGGGTGCACCAGGATCACAGGAGTTGGTGGTATACCAGAGAGGAAGGCTTTGGGCTGAAAGTGACAGAAAACCTAACCACAGTGGCTTAAATAAATAAGGGATTTGTTCATCTGGTTCAGCAGCCCGATGCCGAGGTCGCGGCGATACCTTGGCCTCTCCCTCAAGGCCTGCAGTGGCAGGAACTGCTCCAGCACATCTGCCTCTGTCCCACCAGCAAGGGGGAAGCAGCCCCTGGGGCAGAGGTCCTCAGGGGCCCCAAGCAAACCAGGCTTTGTGTTGCCTCCTTGGCGGGCACTGTGCCCACGTGGCCACTCCTAGATCGCAGGTAGCGAGGGCAAAGTCATTGGCAATAGAGGTTGGGACGGCCAGCCCACAGTGTGTGGCCCGGGGGACACCGCAGCAGAGGAGCAGCTTTTGGAGTAAACAGCGCTGCTCTAACACCCACAGTCCCCCCAGGAAAGCAGCATCCTCCGTATGCAAAGAACACAGCATGACTTGGACACACTGAGGACTGCTTCGAGTCAGTGACGGTGCCATCCTCAACAGTGTGCCCCCCGCCTCCATGCCACAGTGAGAGATGGTCCCAGGAGCTTTGGGACAGCCCCCAGAGCCATCGGTGAAGGCCTAAAGCAGCCCTGTGGGATACAGGGGTCTCCCAAAGGAGCTCCAGCAGGGAAGCGGGACAATGAGAGATGCCACAAAGGGGAAGAGGAGGAACTGTCCTGCGTCCACACAGGAGCCCTGCGTTCTCCCGGGAAAACTGAGCAGGATCTCGCCAGGGCCAGAGGCCCCACCGTGCAAGAGGCCGTTGTTGTCTTTGGGTATTTCAGCTGGAGGAAACACGAGGAGCTCCAGTACCTGGAGTCTACCGATCATGTGACAGAGCAAAGGAAAGACCAAATGATCATTTGCTGGGGCACCGAATTGAGAATTCATTTGTGAAAAACAAAGTCTTCTTTTCAGATGAAGAGAGAAACTAAAAATTTTTAGAGGGTCTAATGTATGCCAGACTCTTTACACAGCTTTCTTATTCAGTCCTTATAATGGCCCTATAAATAGGCATTATTTTCATTTACTGATAAGAAAACTGAGACTCCAAGATTTTGAAAAAGTTATCTAAGATCATGTAGTTAAAAGTGGAAGAGCCAATTTAAAACCCATACACTTTCCAAATCCAAAGTCCACGATTCACCCTGAATGAACATTGTGTGTGTTCAAATGACTCCAATTCTATCTGAAGAACTATATTTAATATATGTAATTCCCCACCTATATCTAAGAAGATTTAAAATAGCTAACCCCACGAAAGCCCTGTCACCAGCTACCTTGTAATGTCTGTCAATGACAAAGATGATGAAGATGTTGGGATTTTTCTCAAAGGCATGAGAAGGTTGAAGTCCGGGACAGACCCAGACTCCCAAGCCCCTCTAACAGTGCTGTCTACACCAGGAGTAGTGTCCTTGCTGCAAAATCGAGACAGTCACCCATAACATGGCTCAGGGGCAGGACTGGGGTGGAGCAAGTGAAGCACAATTTTAGGAAGAGCCAAACATCAGTAATCAAAATACATGATAGTTTAATGCAATGTTTTAAAAGTAAAAATTAATGCAAAAAATCCAAAATGAACAAAACAAACATTTTAAATAAATACAGGTTGTTTCTTCTATGACCCTGTGGTTTCCAATCAGCCATAGCTTCTGGGCACCCGTGGCCTTGGTGTGCCCACAGGACAGCTTCCTGAGGGTGACAGTGGTGTGCAAACAGATTGGGCAACACTGGGCTTTAGATCTAGTCATCGTTTGTGATTGCAGAGCTTCTGTTCGCTTTTCCTGCTTGGTTCAAAGCGTGGGAGGACATCTGGACAAGTACGTCTGGGGGTGCGTACTTTTCCTTTAGCCCCAGGCTCCGGTTTGGCCACACACGGCACTGAAACTGCTCACTGTTCAGTCGGCACAGGAAGGCCACGGGGAACTGAACCTGAGGTGCCTTAGCGAGTTTATAGCCTCCTGTGGGCCAGGCCCAATCTCTAGTGAACTGCATCACGCCTTGCAAATGTCCCTGTCTTTGGGAGAGACTGTATTTTAAAATAACCTACCAATGTTGAAACAACCTTGTTACCCCAAAAGACACCAGCATGTAGTAGGGGCAGATTCAAAACATGTTCCTTGTTAACAGGAGCACGATAATTACTTTGCAGGTATTAGGCTGGGTACAAGACAATGCCAGGGAGACTAGATTAATTTGCATTAAAAAGATGGCAAGAGCAATTAGCAGCTCATTAATATGACATAAATGCTAATTTATACAGATCCCAAGTGACCCCCAAATTCCTTTCACCCAGCGTAGTGTTTTAGGAAACAATGCCTGTGAATTGCCTGCCAGGCAGGGAGCAGTTGCATCTGCCCAGCCCTTTGAGGGGTACAGATAACAGGCACCATTGCTGGGCTCGAGTGTCCACTTCGCTGTCCACGTAGCGAGACCACAGTGACGCTCTCAGATGAAATCGCCGCCTGTGGGAACCTCACTGCAGCCCACAGAAGGCTCTGTGTTCCGAGGGGAGTTCAGTGACTGACTTCGACACTGCTGCACCCAAGGAGACACAGCAACGTGGCCCTCGCTGGGGCTGCATCCGTGCCAGGAGTGGAGGGGCTCTCAGAGAACTGCATGGCTGAGGTTTTCCACCCCAAACCCGCAGTTTGCAATGATCAAAGCAATCGCCTTAAATAATTGATTTATTTATACCAGTACAAAAATAATAAAACCCTGGAGGGCTGTGAATAGCATGAGATATAATCGCACCACTAGGGAATGAGAGCGGCTGAGAAGCGCAGTGTCTGGCAACGCCCTGGGGGTGTGATTAGGGCATCCTACATCAAAGGGTGGCGTCCCAAAATAGTTCACCCAGTAAGTCATTTCATCCCATTTATTGTGAATGACACTGCCAAGAAGAAAAGTTCCCCAAGAGCTTCTTACCACCCCTCTCCTCCAACCCCTGAGGAGGAAAAAACAAAACAGGAAAGGAATAGCGGGTGAGTGGGGAGTGGAGGCCTCCCTGTGCAGAAAGGGTGTCCCACTGTCATTGTCACCTCCACTTGCAGGTTCAGGGACATCCAGGGTGTGGTTAAACAGGCACACACTCCCACATGTCCACACACATGTGCTCACACACACAGACACACACACACACACACACACACACACACACACACACAGCTTGCTCCAGAATCTGCCTCCACTCAGGAATCGTCCTGGGTGTTCCTCGTCATATCAATGTTGCAAAGTTTTATGAAACTCAGCCTAGCGACAGGATGACAGCAACCCCTGACCCCGGTCCCTACAACAGCATTCATCAGCTCCACAGGTGACCCATGACACAGAAGAGACGCCCTCAAATCCAGCTGAATCCCAGGATGTGCTGAGCATCTGGTGTGTCCAGAACACTCTGCCAGGCCCTGCGGGGTGACAAGGATGGGGGCACGTCCCCAGGAGAACATCACACAGTGAACAGATGGACGGGCCCCATGAGGCCATTCAAGGCCCCACCGGGATAGAAAAGAACTGAGTCAGGAGCTCAGAGAGCTTCATGGGAGAACTTGAACCTGGCCTGGTCCCCCTGAGGAATGGGGACATTTCAGCAACGCTAGGGGATATAAGCACCCCGATGAAGGGAAGAAAGAAGGCACAGGTGACTGGAGATGGAGGTCAGAACCTAGGTCTGGGGCCATCATTCTGGAAACCAAAAACCGAGAAGTGTCCCATAGCAGACAAATGGACAAGGAAACAGAACACCTGAAATGGGAACTGACCCAGGAAATGTGAGATAGGGTCACTAAATTGGTGTTTCTCAAATTTGGATCATCCCAGGATGAATTCTCAACAGTCTGTGGCTTTTTGAAACGTGAAAAGTTTTCTGGTTTCATCATGATCCTCGTCTTAAAAGAAGACGCTGCTCTGTGCATATTCCGAATCACCTGGTTAATTTCCCAGCAACACCTCCTCCTGGCCTGCATTCACATCTGCATTTAGGTGGTGTTGGTGCCACGTAGCTCTGTTTAATTGAGAAAAGAATAAAGGCTGACTTGATACACAGATAATATCCATAATAATGAAACTGAGCCAAGTGAACGGTCCAATGACATCACGTGGCACAGTATAAGAGAAGGTTTCCCAGAAGCGCAGACAGAAGACTCTGGCAGGAGACTCAGGCAACAGGGACAGGGCAGTGTTCGAGGGCCTGGCCTGGCCACCAGCACCGAGGGACAGTCGTGTTAGCACAGCATCAGCACAAACTCCAACTGGATTTCAGGTTGGTGCATACTTCATTAGAAAAAATGTTTTGTTTTATAGAAGTGTAGAAATACAAGCATAAAAAGATCGATTCCTAGTTGTGTGTTTGTACAAACAGAATGTATTTAAAATAACACCAAGTGGCCGAGATTGTTTTCCTCCTTTAAAAGGAGTTGCTAAGTAACTCAAGTTTGAGAAACGCCACACCGGACCATGAGCACAGTCTCTGTGGGAGCTTGGGCTCCAACCTTAACTTCTCCAAACTTCAATTTTTTTCATCTGTAACATTTTTTTCGCCCCCTTCACAAGGTGCTTGTGACATTAGAAATAGTCTGCAACCACACTTGGTGACTAGCTAGCAGTGGGTGCCCAATGCATAGCAGCTGCTATGGTCCTAACTGCTACAGAGCCCAGGGGCAGAGGGTGACATGCCCCTTCAGTGCAGACCCATACTCTAGAGACCCTGCTGCAGGAGGGCAGGCGGGCCGGGAGCCCGTTAGAAATGCGAGCTCTTATCCCCTTCCCCAGCCCAACTGAATCAGCATCTGCCTGTGAGCAAGAGCCCCACACCACTGGTGTACACAACAGAGTTTGAGAAGCATCTGGACCACAGCGGGTTTGGGCTCTTACCACACATACGAATAACCTGAGGAAATTTAAATAACTCATGCCTGAGTCCCACCCCAGACATATCAATTTAGACTCCCTAAGAATGGCGGGGGGCCTGGGACTGTCTCATAAACTGCCCAGGTGACTTCAATGTCTAGCCAGGATCAAGACCCACCGGCTGTTGTCAGGGACATGAAGCCTGGGGGACAGGACCTCGTGACTTTCGCAGGCACGTGCCTTTCTTGCCTCCGTGAGTCCCTTCCTCCATAAAACAACATTAAAAATTATATTTTACTATGTCTTGGTATAAAGATAAATATGTCAATATATATTAAGACATTTTCTTCTATCTAAAGCTTCCTTTTTTTCTTCTGATTAAAAAAAAAAAGACATTAAAACATTTCACAGGTCCCTAAAAAGTATTACAGTCCTTAGGCACTGTGCCCACCGTGCCTTATGGGGAAATTGGCCCTGCTCCGGGATACTATATAAAGGTAAAGGTGTCGCGCCATTGATGGAAGAGAAGAGTTCTTAATGCAGCTATAAAGTGGATGACTCACAGATACCCTGACCAAGGGGGGAAGAGGGAGAAGGAGAAGAGAGAGGAAGGAAGAAAGGAAGGGAGGGAGGGAGAGAAAAGAGGGAGGGAAGAAGGAAGGAAAGTCCTAATTCGAATATTATAAAATTCTAGCCAGACAGAGGAGGTTCTAGGGAGGCCAAGAGAAGCACGCCTCTGCACGCTGCACAGCCACAACTGCGGAGTTCATGCAGACAACACCTACTGCACAGATATCCACTCATCCACTCCTTTAATCATCCATTCTCTTGTTTCTCCAGTTCACGGCACAGCCCCAAACAAATCCCTACAGCTTAAAGATGAGGAAGCTGCTGTCCCTTCCTTCCATGGGCCAAACACTTGGGGCAGGCCACACCATATCTGGTTTATTTCACTGCTTTCTCAAGAATGTTAACACAAGATTTTCTATTTCCTAGAATGACCAAACTTAATGAAAGCAACATGACTAAAAAGAAACCCGCTGGAAACACGTGGAAGCGAAGTGAAAGCTTCAGCTATTCCCTTGTAATTACAAGCTGTGTGGCCTGACAGCTGCTCCCAGGGGAAGCTTTTTATAAATTATTTTTATTATTTAAAAAACTCTGGCATAAAGGATTGGTTACGAAAGCGAATCCTTGCCAGTAGAAATCTTGAGTGGACGGTATCCACACTCTAGTTGTCCAAACACAAAGTCGGGGTTGAAACGGGAGCAAGGAACCAAACAGAGACCCCACACAATGGTGAGGTCAAAACCAGTGGAAATAAGAATTCTGCTTTTCACGAGCACTTCTTTGGAAGAGGAAGGGGGAGAAAAGCAGTATTCAAAAGTTGCATTTAGGCTGAGTAATTAGAAATGCAGTACAGCTATTCAGTGCACAAAAGAGCAGGGAGTTTGGATGTGAAAATTAAACATTTTGAATGTGAAAGTTTCAAGTAAACAAAAGATTAATTACTATATGCATTGACTTTTGCATTTAGAGAGAAAAAACGCAGCCACCATGCCTGCATGCTTCTCGGCGATTTCCTGTGTAAAGGATAACTCTATGAGTTTTCCATAATGAGATTTTTTTTTAATATGAGGAAATATATGCAAAATATATGCAGGTGGTAACATTTCCTAACTACGATGCCTTGCCAGGCAACATGCTAGAAATTGCTGAAACTCAGGAAAATGTGTTCGAACCTAAATTCACATTTGGTGCATTTATACTTTGCTTATTCAACACACTTTATAAATACTAACTAATGCTCCTTAAATTGCTGTAAAGTATTATTTCGCCCATGATAGAAGCAGGGAGACCCAGATGCATCAGAGAGGAACGTGGCAGAATGCGGCCTGGGACTCTCAAGTTCTGGGAAGTCATCGCACGCTGATGAGACCACTGGGGAAGGATGACACAGACCACGCTGGTTTTATGATCCCAACACTAGAGCAGTGCCTGGCACCAGGTAGGCACTTGATGAATACATATGGAGGGAGGGAGGGAGGAGGTGGGCTGGGATAGGGTAGAAGAGAGGATAGAGTTGGGAGGGTCCCATGTTCAAAATCTGAAGAAATTAATCCAAGGTCTTTCCTAGGGCAAAGTGATAGAGAACAGTGTAGCTTTGGTATTAGTTTGATGGTGAGAATCAAAGGATTTAGTGTATGTTAGCTAAAATCTTGAAAAAAACAAATTCCTATGAAATGCAAGGGCTATTTATTCACCAGATTCTTCAAACCTTGTCTTTTGCTTGTCTTCATTTAACTGAGTCTCTAGACACTTCTAACTTTTAAAATGAGTCCATTTGGGCCTACAGTTCTCCTCCCCTCCGGACCAAAGAAGTCTGCTGGGTCTTCACAGAGCTCCCAGTGGGATCGCCACCTCAGGCACGGCAGGTGTCACCTTGTCCCGCACATACACGCGCGGAGGTGGTTTCGTGTCAATGCGGGGAGAAGCCTGTGCACCCTGCGTTCTCCGTTCAGACAAAGGCGGAGGATGGCATCCTCCTCACCTTTCCCGAGAGCCCAGCCCACGGCAGAGCGCCTGTAAGTAGCGACCCAGACAGAACTCAGCACTGGACGGCGCAGCACCCGGCCCCCACGGCACAGCCAGCAAGGAGCCCCGACACCGTCAGGCTGGGGGGGCAGCTGCTCGACTCTCCCCATTGGTGACTGAGCAGGCACTGAGGAAGGGGACACAGGGATATACAACCCCCAGACACAGGACAGGGCCCCGGGAGGCAGTGAGTACAAGGATAATGGAATCGAATTATAAATGATGCTGTTGCTAAGTCACATGACTTCTTAGAGAAAGAGGATGAAAGCTCTGAACTTAAGGTGACGTGTGCCAGTCAGAGGAGCTCCTTGGCAGCATGTCGGGGGACACTCACCTCCCTCAGCCACGCAGCAGGGAAAGCTGCAGAACAGGCAGGCCTGGGTCACACGGGGAGCACAGCCCCAAAGAGGCTGCCATGCCCACTCCTGTGTGAAAAGGAGCAGGGCCCTCATCTTAGGGATATCCGGTTGATTCCCCCCACAACCTCGAGAACCCTCTGTGCCTGCAGAGCGGCCCTGTCCTCCTTGCTCAAGGCCACGCTCCCCTCTTGCTTGAAACGCTGCAGGCGCCTCTGCCCCCAGACGCCGTGTGCACCTGGCCTGCTGCAGACACCCCCGAGCGCCTGCTCCCACCCCGCCTCCCGCCAAGCAGCGTAACGAGGTCCAGGTCACAGCAGTGCCCACGTGGGGGGTGCAGAAGCACCTGCTGTGGGAAGAAGGGGACGGGCCCCCAGAGAAGCTGCAAGGTCTCGCCCAGAGGTACCGGCAGGAACCAGGAGAAGGCACGGGCTGGAGCCTGCGGGTGCCGGGTCAAGATGAGCAGAACCGGGCTCTGCCCAGAGCAGGGAGAGTTTGTCAGTGGGAGCCTCCTCTTCCTGATCCAGGGGCTTGAACCCTACAAGGCCCCGAGGCAGTGCTGACACGCTGCCGGGATGCCTCTTAGGAACCTGGAGGATGCAAAGGTCCCCAAGGTAACACAGAAACGCCCGGGACACCACCTGAGCGTGGAGCACGGAGGGAAAGGCCGAGAGAAGCGGGGGTCCTGGAGCAGATACTTCCCGTCAGGTCGGGTGCCCAGAAGACACTGCACTTGCCAGCTTGACAAAGACTGCACTGCTGAGGGGACACTGTCACCACTGTCACGGCTCAGGGTGGCCGTCCTGCTGCCACAGCACCAGACTCCCCAACAGAGACGGGGCTGACGGAACCCCAAAATAATAGAAGTTGTGGTGGCATTTAACCAGAGGCAAGGTGGGCACGATTATATTGTGCATCAAGCCCAAGTGGCAGCCGGGAGGGCCGGACCCAGTGAGAACATGAACACGGCGTGCCCGGGGGCGAGGTACGAGGGCAGCCATCCAAGGCCTCACTCAATCTATATGCAAAAAACAATTTTTTTCAAGGAAAAATGGTCAAGAGGTTTGAAGGAAACTGCCCGGTAAAAAGCCACATTTCAGCCCTGGTATTTGGACCTGAGCCAATTTGCAGCCGTGGACCCCGTGGCTGAAGGGGAGGGTGAGTCCCAGGCGGAAGGACCCCCAGCACCACAGCAAGGTACAGGTTAATGTCCCCTGGGTCAGGGGACACCTAGGCATTTACGGGATCTGGGCTGAGGTTGATAACCGGAGACCTGAGGCCCGGTCTGGAGGCCTCCGTGGAAGTGGAGGTGTGCACGGGCCAGGTTCAAAGGACGAGCTGACTAGGCCTGGCGCAGAGTGAACGCCCTGGGTCTTCAGACCCAGCCGGTGGGCCTTTCCCCAGCCCCAGACGTGTAATTCAAACAGACTTTTGAAATTGGCGAAACTATTGCACTGGTTTCTTGGAACAGGCAGTGAGAACTACCTACCAAAGTGGGGGAGACCCAATGGAGGCCTCTGAAATGCCACCGCCCCTAGACACACACACCAAGGTAGAAATAAAAAATAATGTCACATCCCAGAGGAAATGCCAGAGATTAAAGACCTAGAGGATGCAGGGGGTGGACCCAACACACACCTATTCAATTCCCCAGTCTGGCCCTCAGAAATCCCGCAGACTCTAGAGCGCGACAATGGACATTCACAGACTCCACCAGGGAGCAGCCCAGGTGGCACTGGCAGGTGGAGCAGCTTTACTGGAGCAGGCGAATGCACCTGGAGAATGCATTCTTCTCCACCCTTCTCAGGAGTGAGAACCAGGGCAGTGTGAAGTCATGTGGGCCCGGGAGGTTGCCCTGGACAGAAAAGAAGGAGCAGCAGACTGGGGCAAGGTCTGGGGGCACCACCTGATCAGTGACAGGAGCGGTACAGAGTGTGTTTACACCACCTGAGTGCACGCACCACCGAAAAGAACAGGCAGCCAAGGGTGCACCTGGCCAGGTGCTCTCAGCCAGCCTCTGTCACTGCCACCACAGCGCTGGCACAAAAGGCAATTTCCTCACTGGAATCAATGCATCTTCCACTGACGGGCTGACTTTCCTGCCCAAGGGCTTCAGCCAGCTCCAGTGTCCACGGGCCCGCAGAGGTTCGACTTGTCAGCACGGGACCCACGTAATGTCACATCAGACCAGTGTCCTACCTTACAACAAACAAGGTGCGGCACACGGTCACGGAATCCACTGGCAATGCTTTTGGGTCCTGCTGCCACCCAGAAAGCTGCTGGGCTGATGAAACGATGGAACTGTCTTCTCAAGACGCAGCTGAGCCACCAGCTTGGAGATGATGCCCTGTTAGGACGGGATATGCTTAAATCAGTGACCATCAAATAGTGTTACGTCCCCAGCAGGTAGAATACAAGGACTCAGGGACAATGGGATGATGTAGGAGTGGCCGCACCATCGCCCCTGGTGGGGAATTTGTGCTTCGTCCCACCCTGCACTCGGACGTGCTGAGCCAGACACGCAGACTCCCGAAGGGCAGTGCTTCCGCACTCCAGCAAGGAGCTGCATCCAGCAGGGGGATCCTCAGAAAGGTAAAGCCGCTGCCACACGATGGGGGAGGGAGAAGAATCTATCTGGCACTCAGGAGACCCCTCGGGGGTCGCTCAGTACTCCTGGCCCACTTCTGATGGCGAATGGGTAAGAGAAGAGCTGTGGCCCGAGAAGGGCGCGATGACCAGGGGCTCAGGCCCTGGGGTGTGAAGGTCTGGGCCCCCCACCCTGTAAGCCACCTGGAATCAGGACTGTGGGATGGAGGTGAGGAGCAACAGCGGCAGACCCAGGACCAAGTCGGAGATGGAGGCTGTAGTTCACCCGTAACCATCCTGATGAATTTCTTCAAGACAAGAAAGCAACCAGCATCCCGGAAGAGCTGTTCCCACATGGGTTGGAGGTATTAGGTGAGGCAAGTGGATCTGAGCAGTTCGAGGGTGGGTGTTGCGGATGCTGCGATGACCCGAGACCCCCACGCACAGGGCACACACGGCCCCCGCTGTCAGGAGGGCTGACCCACAGCTGAGCCGCTTCGCAGGCCACCTTCCTGCACAGAAACTCTACCCCAGAGCCTGCTTCCTGTGGAGCTCCGCCTAAGACCTAAGATGCTGATGATATTTAAATCCCTGGGAACTGACGAAAGACCACCAAGAGGAGAAGGCACAAAAAACTCAGCTCTGCAAAACCACAGCATGTTAGAGGTGACGAAGCAGAGACCCAGCAGGGGGACTGGGCAGGAAAGGCCAAAGGAGAAGGGAGGTTTGGAGGAAAGGATGTTCCTGAAGCCACGACCGCAGATGATGTCTGAGTGACCGAGAAGATGAGGACAGGGGTGTGAGCCTGGCAACACGGAGTAACTGGTGACCTGGTCAAAAGGCTGACAGTGGAAGGGCAGGGCTGAAACCAGGCTGAGCTGTGTCAGTGCCATGGCTGCTGCGACAAATGACCACAGCCCTGGCAGCCCGCACAGCACAGATTCACCATCTTCCAGGTCTGTGAGTCGGACGTCAGGTGGGGCTTGGCCAGTTTCTCCACTCTGGGCCTCACAGGCCAACATCAAGGTGTCGGCCACCTGGGCTCTTCTCTGGGGGCTCCAGGGAAGAAGCCAGTTCAGGTTCCGTCAGGTTGTGGGCAGGATGCAGTTCCTCGTCGTGTCACAGGGCTGAGATTGCCATTTCCTCGCCATCAGCTGGGAGCTTCCATCAGCAGCGACAGGCTGCGCACCCTGTTCCGGTGCCTCCCCCACCTGCAGTCCCGAACCCGCAGATGGAGTCCTTCTCGTGCTTGCCCTCTCTCACCTCCCTCGCACATCTCTTCTGCCTCTTGCCAGCGAAAACTCTCTTCTATTAAGGGCTCTCGAGATTGATTATACGGGGCCCACAGAGACCCTCTAGGAAAACTGGCCTGTTTTAAGGCCCAACCTTTAGCACATCCACAAAGCCCTTCTGCCTTGTAACACAGCACTCCCAGGTTCCAGGGACTGGGGCACCGACATCTTTGGGGGACCACTCTTCCGCCAACCACAGGTGGCAAGAAAGGAAAGAGCAGCTTGCGTAGAGCAGTTTTGAGAAATTTAGCCAGCAGAGGAACCAGGAAGTGGGGTGGAGACGGATTGGGCCTGCGGGGCAGAGCCCAGGTGCCAGAGGAGGGGAGAGACCTGAAGGAGCAGAGCCATGCGGGGGAGGCCCGGGGAGGTACCCAGAGCTCCAGTAAGGAGGCTCGGCTTTTACTGGAGGAGGAGGCTTCTGCCACTGTTGTTTTTATTCATCCACCACATATTTATTCAGCAGATGTTTACTGAACATCAACTACATGTTGGATGCTGTTCTAGGCCCTGAAAATCAGCAGTGAATAAAATGGGAGGAAAAAAACACTGTTCGTGTGAACCTTAACTTACACTAGCTGTCATTATTGTCGTCATTGCCAGACCATAAAAGATTGGGGTTTGGGGTGCTGGGAATGCACAGACAAGAAGACAGACAAATAGATCTGGTTGCGCACAGAGGGCCTTCATAGCAAGAGAGCCACACGGTCAAATTCAAGGTCATGCTGGATGTATAAGGAAAGTATTAAAAGAGATAGACATATATAGCAACTATGAGGCCAAGTAGACTAAATACGATGAGGACCTGAACCAAGACACTGGCATTTGAAAACAGGAGGGACAAATGTGACCAACATTTAAAAGGTAAAAGGTAGGATGATGTAGTTACTGGGCTGTAGGAGATGCCAGGAAGGGCTGTGTGTGTGTGTTGTCTCCCGTTTTCAGGCTCAGGCAGCTGGATAGATAGGGCTCCACCAAGCAAAACGGGAACTCGGGAAGACGGGAGCTTTGGAATCACAGAGTAGGGGAAACCGGTGAGACCCCCAAGTGGACGTGCGTATGTTAATCGAGGGAGAGAGAGAGAGAGGGAGAGACAGACAGACAGAGAGAGACCCAGGCCAGAGGTGGAGCATTCTCAGCACAGAGCACTGGGAGTGATTATACAAGAATGGGAACACTGTGAGGAGCCAGGACTGTGTAGGAAGAGGCTGTCCCATAAATGCAGCTAAGAGAATCTGAAACAGGCAATGCCACTGGGGATGAAGAGAGAGGCACATGTGAACGGCCCATGACACTGTCAGCTTCGATAACTGCAAAAAGATAAACGAGCCCAGGCCTCGCCATCAGGAATGAAGAAGCTCGATGGTGCTTTGTCTCTGTAAATGTTTACGCTGATGCGCAAATTCTCTAATTCCTTTATGACAATTCAGTTCTTTGTAATGAGCTTTGCTGCCTTCTCCCCTCAACAATGAAATAAGAAAAAATTAAGTTCATACGTGGATTTTTATTATAATAAATTACCCTTATTTTATTTGATAGATTTTTAAACTCTGAGGAATTGGGATAATTTGGAGAAAGTGGCAGTCGTGGAAGGTCCCAAGCCTGCTTGCTGTCTGCTCTAGTACTTAGGGGAAGCACATCTGTCACCCAGAGCTGCCCCGTGCACGGAGCCAGCGGGCAGCCCTCCGCCCAGGAGGGAAATGGCTCTGCCTCACAGACCAACACGTCTGCAAAGGAAACTGTATCAACTACTTTCCTCACCAACACAGTCCTTCATTCGTGAAGAGTCAACCAAAAAGCATCAGGTATTTGAGAAGAAGAAAATAAATAAATTTTAAAAATAAAGATAAGGAAAGAGGAAAACTGACCCTGGGAAAAAGAGGAATCATTACTGGAACAGAAGAGAACATAAAAAAAATTCTAATTGGCATTATTGGAGAGCTTTGAGATGCTATTATATCCATCTAAAAAGAACACACTGCTTTCAGAAAGGAGTGAGGCAGAGAACAGGACAGTATTATGGACATTTAAAATCTGATTGTACATATGAAAAATTCAATGTACAAGTTAAATAAAAGTGTGAGCATAGCTAAAGTCCAAGTTACTAAAACCAATGGCACAAGCTAAGAAAGACAAAGAGATGGAAAGTATAAAAGGAAAGTTAAAATATAAAGAAGCCAGACCCAAAACGTTCAATATCATTTAATCTATCTCCAGAGAAGAAAACAAAGACAATAGAGGGCAGAAAATAAAGAAATAAAACAAGAGAATATTCTCTAAACTAAAAAGAGACCTGATTTTTCAAATAGAAAATGCATATTAAGTTCCAAGAAGAATAAATTAAAGGATATTTTTTAAAAACCTATCTGGACCTTGTTAACATTTCAGAACCCCAAGGATAAAGCAAAAACCCTAGATGCCTCTAAAAGGAAACAAAATACCTAGATGGCACAAGAACTAAGTTGACCTCAGATTTATCAATAGAATTTAACATTAGGAGACAAAGGAGTAAAGCATTCAAAATTTCAAGGGAAAGTTATTTTGAAACTAAAATTACATTCCAAACAATCAAGTGGGGAAGTGGAAAATAAAGATATTTTAGAAGTTGTAGAACTCAGAAAGTTTTGTTTCCCTTTCTGAAAAAAAAGAAAAATCACAGAGCAGTAAATACTCAAAAGGTGTTTTTCTTAGCATTTTTCATGGGTTAACTCTTTGAATCTTCATAGAAACCGTGTCATTATTATTATCCTAATTTTACAGATGAAGAAATTGTGGCACAGAGAGGTTTCACTCTGACAAAATGAAAAGGGAACTCAAGAAAAAAGATGCTATAAAATTAAACAAATTCTAACCAATGAAAAGAAATCTGAGTTTCACAGCTATGCAGGGAGCCTAAAAAGCAAAGGAACAAGTCAAAGAGAAAGTAAGAGGGTTTGGTGAGGAAGGTCTTTAAGACAGAAACAAATCCAATTACTTTATTGTTAGATTAAGAACCTGGAAGGTCTAAAAGATACATATGTCTCCTTCCATCAATGGTTACAAAATAAATAAATAAATAAATAAACAAAAAAAGGAAGCAAGAAATGCCAGGGGGGTGGGGGATGTCAGAGGAAGGAGAAGATAGCTGTACTAAACATGCATGGTCCAAATATAAAGCAGATTTAAAGGTAACCTGAGCAATGGGTGAAGTTTAGGAAAAGTAAAAATACATTTAATCTTCAGCCTTGGAAGATTATCCTTCAAATAGCATTGGCTCTGTGGCATAGGAATACTTTCCTTTTATTTGTTTCGCAGTGAAAAATGTTAAATAATCATAATAAAATACATGCTATTTTTTAACTTTTTATTTTTATAATTGATTCTTAGAAGCATGGAAAACTTAATGTAGTTACAGTAAAACATAAAAATATTTTAAATCCCAATGATGTAAAATAATGGCATAGGTGGCCAAACAGGAAAGAAAGACAGGCTATATGAGGGTCCTAATTTTCTCACATTTCTTAATGGAGAATCAACAGAGGATATCTAACATTGATGGATCTGTAATACCAAAGGCACAACCCATGAAAGAAATCATTAATAAGCTGGACCTCATTACAAGTTAAAACTTGTTCTCTGCAAAAGATACCGTCAAGAGAATGAGAGGACAAGCCACAATCTTGCATAAAATATTTGCAAAAGACATATCTCATAAAGGACTGTTATGCAAAATATGCAAAGAACTCTGAAAACTCAACAATAAGAAAATGAACAACCCAATTAAAGAATAGACAAAATATCTGAACACCTCATCAAAAAAGATATACAGTTGGCAAAAAAGCATATAAAAAGATGCTCAACATCATGTTATTAAGGAATTGCAAATTAAAATAATAAGATGCCTATTTCAATAGCTAATAACAATAATATATAATATTAGAATGGTGAAAATCTAAATTCAATGTCTCAAGAAATAGAGAAGCATATTATTAACACTTTCAATTTTGAGGCTACAGATAAACTTAAAATATATATATAATCAGCAACAGTCGGCATGTGACAGAGAGATGGAAGAATATATAAAGGCACTAAATTCTTTATCTTGCTAGTGAAGGGTTCATACATACTGTCCAAAGTTGATTGATGAAGAATATAAAGTAAAAGTAATTCTAGATGAAGTTATGGTGGTAATTTCTAGAAGAATTAAAAGCAAAAGTGCTTATCCTTGGGGCACAGGAGATGGAGGATGTCTAGTGACTTATTTTTATTTTGTATCTTTCTGTGTTGCTTAGATTTTTTTTTTATAATGTGAAGGTAGTGCTTGTATAATTTAAAAAGCAATTTTTTAATCATCAGTAATTTTCCTGTTAGGGAAGAAAACAGCTGAAGGATGAAGTTTATGGAAATTTTTCTACAAGCTTAATAATAGATGTCAATAACAAAGCATTGCTGGAAATAATGAATTTTTGAATTTTGAAATGCCTTGAAGTTTTTCTCAAATTGCAAATCTCCCTGAGGATGTTCCTCCAAGTCTTACTTATCAGACGTACTACTAAGTTCAAATTATAAAAATCTTACCTGTAATTGAAGCCAGCTGCAACCTTTTTGACAAGGACTAATTGCCGATAATGATTTAAGTGCTGTAAATTCACATGCCACAATTGTTTTAAATAGGGGAACCTCTCATAGCTTTCTCTGGAAAGAACTGTTAATCTTTGCTGCTGACTTATCAAATCCTTTAGTCACCTGTTTGCCATCATTTTCATGAGCTGATAACGTGTTTATTAGAGTCATAATGTGCAGGTGGGGGAATAAAGGTCTCATTTGGTGGCACTGGAATTTCAAGTAACATTTGTATGTGGGAAAAGTTGGCACGAGCTTCAGCCTTGGCTCAGCAGAGAAAGACAATAAAGGCACATACTATTTTTTTTTAATTCAAGACAATAAAAAGTTACATTTGTTTAAATCAGTAACTGTAGATGACATAGCTGGGTAAAACCCATAATCTGTAAGGCGTCCTTTTAGCCTGCTGCAAGTGGAGAGTCCCTGGTGCCGAGCAATGCCCGAGGCTGCTGGTTTGGACTCCCTGCTCCAGGCTCCTGCCTCCCCTGGGTGTGTCTGATCTTTTTTCTTTTCCTCCGCATGATATGGGTTCCCTCTGGCTGCACACTGCTGGGTTACAACCTCTGGTTGTAAGCAGAGGAGTAATCTGGCAGCATATACTGAAAAGTTAACATGGCCTTCGACTTTGCAATCCTACGCTAAGGATTTATCTAAAGAAAATAAGAATGGATTGTGCGCAAGTTTTTAGCTACAAGGATTTTAATCAGGGTATTGTTTATAATGGTGGGAAACAGGGGCAATCTAAAGGGCAGCCTCCGGGAACTGGGCCGACACCTGAGAGCTCAGAGGCAGGAAGGACTCGTGGGTGTGCACAATTCCTCTTTGGTATTATTAATAATAAAATGGGAACAACAGTACCTACCTTATCTGGTCATTGGGGGATTAAAAGACCCCGGCGCTGGTCACAGTGATTAACGCCTGTTATCCCAGCACTTTGGGAAGTGGAGGTGGGAGGATCGCTTGAGGCCAGGAGCTGGAGACCAGCCTGAGCGGGCGTAGGGAGATCCCGTCTACAAAATAAGTTTTTTTTAATTAGCCAGGCGTGGTGGTGTGTGCCTGCAGTCCCAGCTATTCGGGAGGCTGAGGCAGGAGTTTGAGGCTGCAGTGAGCTATGATTGCACCACTGCATTCCAGTCTCAGTGACAGAGTGAGACCCTGTATCAAAAAAAAAAAAAAGACCTCGGGAATATAAAACGTCTGTACAGTGCCTGGCATGTTGTAAATACTTGATAAATGCTACCTAATAATAATAGTGGTAATAACAACAATAGTAGTGGTAATGTTAAACCGTAAAAATCAGGCTAAAGGGGAAGATGTACTGATGGAGAGAAGCACCCCTGGGGGAATTAGTGGGGTAACAAAAAAAATAGCTGTTCTTGACCTCCTTAAAGGAATATATGCATAATAAAAGACTAATTATCAAAGTAAAATGTCAACGGTGATTATCCCTGAGTGGTAGAGTTATTATGATTCTCTTTTTGATTCTCTGCATGTAAAACTTTCTACAAGGAAGGTATTTTACTGTAGTAATTAAGAGACAAACGATATATTTTTTAGATATATTCCTGCTTTAGATTTCTACAGTTCCCAGAATTCCAGAACCAGAAGCAACTTTAAGTACCCCCTATTCCAAACCTGTCACTCTTCCGATGCAGAAGGGGAGGCTCGGAGAAGGAGAGACAGTCCCCACCCCTGCAGGGAACAAGGACCAGCAGCAGGTTCCCAGCAGCACCACAATGCCATTGGAATTCGGCTCCAGGCACAGTTACCTCGGCATCTCCGGGGACTGGATCGTGGAGCTCTAGTCTTGGCTCTCTCCTTCTACTACAGACACACGGCACAGTGCGCGGCACATAGTAGGAGCTGGATAAATATTCGTTGAGAGCATACACATGTGAGTAAGTCACCTGTGCTCTGAAATGATCACTCTGTGCTCCCGTAACAGGCAGAGGACACACACAGAGCTCTGAAAGCAGCAGTTAATCTCCCAGGGTGTCCGGGAAGGCTTCCTAGAGAGGTACCTTCCCAGAGAGTTCCGGACCCAGTAAATAGCTACGGAACTGAAAATGCAGGTGTGCTGGGGAAGAGGCTATTGTCTTCACCTGGCAAGGCCTAAACTCTGGGCAACAGAATGTGCTAGGGAATTAGGAAAGGAGAATTGGCCAGAACTGAGTTCCATTCTTCCATTTACTTCTAAGCCAGCTTGTGTGGCCAGTTGGTTATTTGGGGGAAATGATTTAAGATAAATTGCTATTAACAATGGCTCACTGGGTGCAGGTAACATTTGCATCTCCCCCCAGGGCCTCTCTGACTTCACCGGCAGTCCGGTAGCTGCAGGGGTCCAGGCCAGGAGTGCCTCTCAGCCCCCAGTAAATCACCACTCCTGACAGCTGACTCCCCTGCCCCGCCCGCACCTGTGGTGAAACTCAATAAAAGATAACCCCACACACCTTGCCACCAGCCGCCCCAACCCCGCCCCACCCACCCCTCCAACAAATGTGCTCTGGGGGACATTTTTATGATGGACTTTTTTCATTTAAAAAATTATCACATTATCTTTTTGTTTGCTCTTCTGTGCCTCTTATAATTAAAGAGAGGTTGAAAGAGGTTTAAAAAAATAACTACAGTCACTGATTTCCCAAGACTTGATATTTCACCTCTAGGCCCCATTCATGAGCGCTTAAGACGTTACACTTTGTACTGTTGGAACCCATTATTTCGCTGGGACACTCCACGTCTGTTTTGATAGGAGTCATTTATCACCCTGGCGAAATCATCCCGCTGCTTGGAAGGCAGGGCCAGGATTTATGAATCCCTTTTCACTGGGAATGAATTTAATTCCCAGAGGTGGAAGTGGCATTAAAAGGTTTGGCCTGCCGCACATGTGGCACCTGAGACGGTGGCTCCCGGTGCGTGTCACACCCACCACGGCACTGTGCTGCCCAAGTCCTCAGCTTCCCAGCACGGGGGTAAGCTCGATTAGGGCATAAAATCCAATTCAGTGCGAAACAATGGTTTTACTTAATAATGAATTCAAAAGCAATAAAATTGACGTGCAGAGCATCTTTCACTCTACTTTTATTGTGCATGAGTTTTAAAATTATTGATTGAAGATATTTTTCAAAGTATCCAGTTTCAAAGTGTCAAACCAAGTTCTTGCCATACTGGGGCCAATTCCTTCCTGAAATTTGGTGTCCAGTTTTCTTGCATGTGTTACAGCCCAGGTAAGATGCTAAGGATGCACACTGGAATCTCCCAGGGAGCTCTGCAAGCTATCGATGCCGGGGTCCCATGCCAAAAGCGTCTAAGACTAAGTCTGGGATACAGTCTGAGCATCAGGAGTTGTTTTAAGCCTCTCAGGTAATTCTAATGTATAACCAAGTTTGAGAACCATGGCTATAAGATTATGAATTTGATATTTTTGAAACAAGCATAGCAGAGTTTCAAATTAGACATCCTTCTTACAGTTGGTCATCTATTTTAAACGAACCAAACGTGACTTCCTAAACTCTTTCATTGATCTAGTCAGTAATTGGACAAACACGTCTTACATCAGCATGGACAAAGACGTGGTTTACACAATGAATTGTCTTCACTGCCTTTAAATTTGTGTGCAAGACAACCATTCTAGCTATTAGCAGTACTTTAGCCTATAAACAGCTTCCAACTCATGCAACAATTCACTTGCATCACTTTAAGGTCATCCATTACTTGATAGTAATTCGTGGTGCCCAGTGGCGATCACTGATATTCTGTCCCTATTTCTACCCCCCACTCTCATCCATTAGCCACCCACTCGTCCACTCATCCTTCCGTCCACTCGACCCTTGGTCAGGCACTGGTATTACAGCAACAAATGAGGCAGTCCCTATGCCAAAGGGGCTCAGAATCTGGTGCAGAAAGTAGACAAGTTAACAGAAATCATAGGGAAAGGTGAGAAATGCCACCAAAGCTGCAAGCTGAGAGTCTCAGGGAGCACAAAAGAAGGGCACCTCGTGCTGCAGGGAACATGGCTGTCACGAGCACAAGAAAAAGTGCTGCAGTTTCTGCAGTCACTTTGCATCACTGAACTGAAACTGTTAACACTGACTGTCGTCTGTATAATACAGGTATAGAAAGATGCCCACAATACATAGGTATAACTATTGCTCTCTGCATCTTTTTTCAGTCGTTCATTGGAGCTAATATGTATTCAACAACTAAGACATTAGTGAAAATATGAAAGGTCAGGATTCCTGCATCTTCTGATTTAAATGTCCTTCTCTGTTCGGAGGCTGATATATGTACTACAGACTCCGTTTTGTTCTGGCTGGCTCTATGGTCCTTTTGAAAGTATGAAACTTACATCCAAGGACACATGTCCACACCAGTAAGGCTGCATACTTAATAGCTGTCACCAGGTCAAGAATGCTGTGACCTTCCTGGGCTCCCTTTTAAACATCACTGACATCGGGGATTTCTTCACATTAGGAGGTCAGTGCATGATAAAGCATGTGCCTATTTTAAGACCAAACGCAGAATACTGGAGACCAGGACCAATGCAAATACAGAGAATTCCTGGGCAGTAACCTAGGAGAAATGCCACCGCTGAGACACAGACAGAATGGGACAAAGTCACCTTGTCCACGCCCTTGCAGTGACTGCTTGCAGGGCTGCACAAGAGTGAGCACAAAATGGGATATAAATGAAAGTCTTACGAGAGGGTTGATAACATAAACAACGGGGCAAAGGCGGCTCATGTGGTGTTTTCCTTTCCCCATTTGAAAGGAATTTGGGATCTGATTTTAATTTTATGGTCTTAGAAAATTGAAACTCTAAGGGACATTAGAGATCATTTATGCATGAGGAAACTGAGGCCCAGAGAGCTGAATCCATGGCTGCGGCCATGGTTTGAGTAAGGCCAGGGACCGAAACACCAGGCTGCTTAACGCCCAGCCCACGACCTTGCAGTGTCGACATGAGAGGTTTACTGAAATCCCTGCAGTGACTAAGGACTCTGATTCCCAAGGCCACTACGAGAGCAGACTCACCACTGGTTAGCTCAGACATCGGCTGCAAATCTTGGCCTACAGATTTGAGTGTATAAGAAACGTGGTTTATCTATTTTTACAACGACAGATTTCATCTCAGAGTCTATTTCCTGCTTTAGAGGACTGCATCAAATCTCTGGAGCACCCAGCCCCAAGATAGTTGAGGCCAGGGGAGGGACATCTGTGGTCCTGGCCCACGGTCACTGTCATCGATCCATGCAGTTGCTTTCCGTAACGTTCTCATTCCATCCGGTCTCACGGGTCAGTCCCTGCCATCAACTGCTCCACACTCCTGTCCCACTCATGGCCCCTCTCCAGGTGTGGTGGCCCCCGGCCTCCCTGGCTACAAGTCAACATGCTGTGCTGTGGCTCTCTGGACACGCGGGTGAGTAGAGGGAAGCTGTGAGGAGCTGCTCCGGGCCTGTCCCCCTAAACCTCCAAGGAAACAATTTCACCTGCTGGGACCTGGGAGATAGAATTAAGGCTACGTCCTCGGGACTTACCTAGGGAACTTACAAAATGGAGTCTATAGTACATATATTACCCAGGACTTGCTGCAGGGGTGACAAGGGGTGTCTGTCCTCTAGGAGTTCTCAAGTATATCTAGGGTTTCTGTAGGGACCGTCCGTCATCCCCACCAACTGAGGATGTGGGACCGGCCAGGGTGTGTGGGTGACGACAGAGCCTCGGGCACCTTCTCAGACCTCTTTGACCCTTCTCCAATCTCTAAAACCTTTATTTAATCTCAGGGCAACTAGGAACAAAAACTGGCTCCATGCCAAATGTATTGTTCATACCCTGAGTTCTTTTGAAATTCAAAAGCCAAAAATGGAGTTCCTGTTCTGCTCCATTGCACGTCCGCTGTGGCAATGAGTGCCTGGCTTCCCAAAATGGTAGGAGAACGTGAACCATGGGGAATACGGGGAAAGAAGTGATGAGGAATAAGTCAAATATTACTCAATCTCACCAAGGTCAAGGTGGCAACACCTTGCAGGGGGGTCCATCACGTGGCTTGTTTTATCACCGCACCTTCACCCCCGACCCCATCAGGTTATAAACGTCAGCCAAGAGGAGGAGCCAAGACCAGCAAGAGACACTAGAGAATTGGCACCGGCCATCTCCCACCAGGGCTGGCACGCAGCCTGCCAACGGCACATCAGCAGTACTGTCTTTTCCTGAGTGCCACCAGAAGTGACTCCTCTCAGCTTACCTATGCAAGGCAGAGAGCAAGACCTGCCTTGCAGTGCTCTTACAAAGACTGCATTCAGGGGACAAAAGTCTTCTGCAAGGTGCGAGTGTATAATCATTGCACAGTAAACAGCAGCCATTGTTTAAGTCTTTCTCTTCTGCACCATCATCAACATCCCTTCTGAGAACTGTGACATCTCCCCCCAGCATCCTTCTGGGTCTACCAGCTGGCACAGTATTAGTGGGGAGACACTGGGTCATAATTTTGGTCACAAAACAGGCTACATGGAGAAAGATGTGTTTGAGAGAAGCCTATGTTTATAAGATTATCTAGAAAATGTGAACAACTGCTGGCGAAAGTGATTTGGCAAGTGTTTGAATGACTCAGGCACATTCCCATTTCTGGAAAAACTACTCAGACCACTTTGTCTGACCAGGACTGCATGTGCAGCGCGGTTGCTACGAGTTGCAGCCATGAGCAACGCCGCGCTCGGGGTGGGGGGGGGGCCTATGGCTCCCCTCCCTGACGGCAATGCTGCGTCAGCACTCGAGCCACGACTCTCACAGCTCCCGAGCCCACTCCCCACAGCTGCGATTCAAAATTATTACCATAAAGGGCTTCATGGAGGAGAAAGAATTTCAGAAAACATCTGCAGGCCTTGCAGCTGAGCACGCTTCCAACCACAGAAGGGCATTCCAGGTGAGAACAGGTGCAGCCTCACCGGCCTGGCTGGCCTCATCCCAGCCTGACTCGCTGCCAGCGCACACATCGGTCAAAAGCACACAGCAAGCCTCTGCCCAGCCCTCGGCTTCATCTGGGTATTCCAGAGATTTCCCTTTGACAAGTCACGCTACTCAGATACTTATATAAACCGACATAAGCACCATACTTTCTCATTTTTCATGTGCATAAGAGCCAGGGGTGTGTTGACTGATAATATCCTGAAACTGCATTTTATGTAAACTTGGAGCCAGCACTGGCTGTACACAGACCAACACCTCCAGGAATAGGTCACCCTTCAGTGGAGCCCTTGCCAGGGTGAACAGTTTACGGTACCAATGTTCAGATCCAGTTTCTTCTAGAACTCTACTCAAGTCTCACCATTTCAAACTTTCTAAAAACTCACGTGAAGTTAACCAGCTATGCCAATATGAATCCACTAAGTAACTAGAAACCCCAGAACGTACGTTAGCAAATGCTTTCCATTCAGTCTAATAGTGAAATAGGTCAATTAAAAAAAAGAAAGAAAATTCCAAGTCACATACCAATGGCTGGATTGAGATCTCTGGCTTAGCCAAACCACACCACAGTGCAGTAATGGCCAGAAGTCCTCACTCACACAGTGCTTAGTCTCCAGCCCTGTCCTGAGTGGTCGACTCATTTGATCACACAGACCCTATAACATCAATACTATCATGATCTCCAACTGACAAATAAGGAAACTGAGGCACAAACGGACTTAGGTCACACAACTAATAATTGGCAAAGCCTGATTCCCACCCAGACATTCTAACTCCACATTCTTGAACACAGATGTTCAGGACGTGGAACAGCACAGCCCTGGATGAGGACAAAAGGGTTCCAAAGTGAAGGGAAAGGATTTTCAGAAGCATAACAGTCATTACACACATTTTATAAAAACTCGCCAAAGCCACAACCCTCTCCAAGGCAGCAGCATCTAATCAGCCCACCCACCCCGCAGTCACCGAGGCTCACTCTTTCCATCTTCCTCCATTCAGTGTGCACCACATGAGACCACCAAGGGACCGGACCACGGGGTCCAGCCTGGCGACACACAAAGCCCAGGTGCATCTGCATGCCGAGCAGCGGGGCCGCTGTGGGAGGAAGACGGGCATGTCCTTTATGGAGACCAGGGAAGTCGATGGCTCTCTCGTCCCTCACAGGGCCACTCCCCAGGGAAGGTCCCCAGGACACCTGTGCCACCTTATAGGACTTCCTCTGGCCGTTCCCGCTTCCACCTCCCGTTTGGAACACACAGGGACAGGTCGTTAGGACGGAAAGTGAGACGATGCCATCCCAGACCAGCGCAGGCGTGTCCGTCTGAGGTGGAGGACAAGGAGACTTCACGAGCTCCCTGGGAACTTCCCCCAGTCACCAGCAACCAGCTCGACATTTCGCTTAACGGCAAAAAGTACGTCTCTCCACAAATTACTCGCAAGAAACCTAACAGAAAAACGTTGGGTTTGGTTTTTTTTCTTTTTCATCTTGACCCAGATACTAAATACCACATAACTGACACCGCTCCGTGGAAGGTTCTCTTAATGTTGGCCACGGTGACGAGATGCTCAGATCTGGAGGTCAGAGGCGCTGACTAACCAGCGCTTAGGCAGCAGCGCCTGTCTGCTGGGGACATTTCGGATATTTTTTCCTGAGTTCTTTGAAATTAGGACAGGCTCTCTCTGACGGGTACAATGGCACAGGAAGGGGACGCTGACCTCTCCCGGTCATTCTAGGCCAAAGCCTACCCCGCCCGGTACCCTCCCTTCTCCTGATTCTCTGGATCTCACTGAAAGGGGCAGGGACGGGGACCCAGCCACCCCACCTGCCCCTGGTTAAGCGCGGAGCTGGGCAGCACAAGGGACTGAACATAGGCCTTCCCAGAGCACAGCACATGCTCGGCAAAAAGAGCAGGGTTCAAAGTTTTCTGGGCAGGAAAAAGTCAAAGGGTGAGGTATCCTGATGAAGGCATCCAAGAAGATGAAAGCAGTCTGGTCTCAGAAACTAAACCGCCCTGCTACCCAACCCCTTAGAAGGTTCCAGAAGGCAGGCCTGTCTGCAGGATGACTGAAGCCTAGCTTCTCCCTGCCCTCCACGAGCGTCCCCACTGCTCCCACTGCCACCCCGCTGCCAACACCCAGGGCTGCATCCTCACATTCTCGGCAAAAACTAAAGGGGAGGGTGTTGGGGCTGCAGAGAAGGCTGTTTTGTTTGTAAAGCGGCAGCTCTGAGAGTCTCCGTGATCTTCCAAAGCAGAGGCCTCGCCTATGCGGGTCACAAACCCTGCGGAGCCCTGGCACGCTCACACCCAAGCCTGCAGCCTCCATCACCGGCTATTTCACTGCTCATTTTGGCCGCCTAATTTGGAGGCGGGCAATGGGCAAGTCGCCTGCTAGGACCAAGCAGGAATGGGGGCACTTAAAAAATTGTCTCGCAGGAGATGCTTTGAGGACGTGGCCAGACCTGGGCAGGTATAGCAAAGGGCGCACACCAGGACTGCGGCAGGCGGTGCCCTCTGTGGCCACCAGGCAGGGACAGGGCACTTGCTGGCCAGGCCCAGGCGGCAGCCTCGGCCACCACGAGGGTGCAGGGCACCCACGAGCTGCTTCCCCCCTCCCAGGACCTGCTGCCTCGCAATCTCCAGAGGGGAAACTGAGTCCCCGCCACCGCCACCGACAAGTTTCCAAGAACTCAGTCCCTCGGGCCCTGGCATGCTGGCTCCGGACAGACAGGCTTCTTAAATCTGGGTCACCTGCGCCAACAGCCCCGGGCGGAGCGCCCCACACTTGCACCCGCCCGCAGCCTTGGGGTGGGGGTGCCTTCTGCCAGGCTCCTGTCCAGGCGCCACGTGGGCGCACCTGGCCGGCGTGGGGGACACTCCGGGGGGGAAGGTGCCGGGGCATGATGGAGCACGGGGTTAGGGGGCCAGGGCGGGCGCCGTTGTCTGGCTGTCCGGAGCCACCCCTCCCTCTGTCCCCACTCTCCCCACCCCGCACCTGGCGGGTCACCCCAGCTCCTGCGGGACGCGGGGTGGGGGACGCAGAGCCGGCCACGCAGGTCTGAGCAGCAGCCACACGTTCTCGTCCTTGTCCTGCCTCACTCCCTGTATTGAATACACATACACCGGTGTGCACGGAGGGCGCGGAGAGAAGCCACCGCGCACAGAACCTGCCCACGGAGCCACCTCCCCGCCGGCGGGCGGGGCGACAGGGCCGCAGCGTTCCTCAGAGGTTAGGGAAGGGAAGCAGGTGCAGCCTACCTGGTGTTTCCCTTCTTGGCTTTTGCTTGCCAAAAATGTTTACCCTTTATTACCTACTACACCGTCCCTAGCGTTCCACTGGGTGTCAGCCCCTTTTCTGTGGGGCTGGAGTTTTTCCTGGTGCCTTGTTCATAGGAGCCAGCGGGTTTGACTCCGTGAAGACCCGGAACGATTCCCGCCCCACCCCCGTCCCGCAGTCTGCCCTCTCACCCAGTCGAGTGAATGTTCCAGGTGTTAAGTAACATTGAATAATAAATATATAATCAGCATAAAAATTGAGTGTTGCGTTTCGCCGCAGGAAAATACCTCACATTTTCTGCCGGGTTTCTGTAACATTTCTTTGATCTCCCAGGGCCCCCAGCCCCACTATGGCACTATTTATCTTCTTATTGATTTCTAGTGTATTACTTAAAAGTCCTAATTTCCAAGGCCTCATTCCATGAGAGAATGCATGCATCTTAAAGGTGACATGTGAGCAAGCTGAAGGACTGGAGAGATTTGAGGAGGGTTTTTGTTTTTTTCCCCTTCTACAGATTTGTGACTCCAGGTGGGAACAGGGTGGCTGGTCTAACGGGGTCATCTTGTAGACTAACTTGCTGTTTATTTGCCCACCTGGGCCTCTGGTTGTGTAAGTTATTTTTGTGTTTATGACATATTTCATACCAAAAGAGGATTATTAATACCTTCCTCACACCATTAGTAACTTGCCCAGGATGGGGGAAGGACGTGAATCTCAAACACTCATGTTCTCATAGTGCCCTGCCAGAAACAGGCAGGATGCCAGCCCCCGCCCCATACCCAACGCCAGCCCATCAGCCCCTACCCTGGTGCCAGTCTGAGACCAGACCTGCTTCCGTAAGCTGGTATGCTGGAGTTCTAACTCCGAAATGATGTCAGGAGCCAAACTCTGGCCTCCAGGCATTAAAACTTTGGGTGTTAAATTCCACCCACTTCACCACCTAAGCCACAACTGTGAAGCATACTGACTCGACCAGGCAGAATTTTGTGAGTTGCATAATAATCGGGATCATTGGCACAAACCACATCAGCTCTGCAGAAGGAATTTTCAAAGCTTATAGTGAGTCCCCAAACTTCTATTTGGCTTTCATGATTGAGTTAGTCCCTTCCATGTTAGAAATGCCACATCTTCCCCCACACTGGTCATGCAGGTTTCATGCCACCATTCTATATGCACACAGAGATACATGTCTGACACGCCAAATCCACCCACGTGGCCTTCTCAGTGACTGATTCCCTAAAGCAATCAGAAATAGAGAATAATGACTTTGGACCACTTCTTAATTTCATTTGGCCCTTAGAACACTCCTTATATTGATGACATAAGCACAGTTACTCAGTGGCCTAGCTAGTGCGGCATCAGGTCCATGCCAGGTGCTCAGTAAACATTGCTGGCTGGACTCACATGCACTAAGAGAGCCTCTAGTATCACTGTCCCTCACACCTGCTCAACTTGGGTGTTCCCTGAGAGCTTACAGGGGTGGGGTTTGTTCTGGTTCCTGAGTCTCTTCCTCCCTCTTATGCCTGGGTAACCCTGAGGGACCTACCCTGTGAAGACAAACCATCTGACCAAGGGCAATGAGCCTCAGGAGGGCCCCACAGGGCACTGACCTTGCTTCCTGAAGCTGGCACACACACGGCCTCGACAGTCGCCTTCCCAAAGAACAGTGCCATTTGCCCCTAATCTCCTCAAAAGGCTGCAGGGTTCAAATTACACAAAAAATGCATGCTTCAAGGGCAGTACTTGCTGAGCAAATTAATAAAGACAGAAAGAATACACAGGGCCAGGCATGGTGGCTCATGCCTACAAACCCAGCTCTTTGGGAGGCTGAGGCAGGAGGATCGCTCGAGGCCAGACGTTCAAGACCAACCTGGGCAACATAGCGAGATCCCATCTCTACAAAAAACAGAAAAATTAGTCAGGCATGGTGGTGCAAGCCTGTAGTCCCAGCTACTCTGGAGGATGAGGCAGAAGGATCGCTTAAGCTCAGGAGTTGGAGGTTACAGTGAGCTATGCTCTCGCCACTGCACTCCAGCCTGGGTGACAGAGTGAGACCTTGTCTCTTAAAGAAAAACAAAAGACCAAACAGGCTGCTGCCAGTTGCCCTCTTCCTGTCTTGTTCTCTCTGGGCCAACAATTGGTTCCCTGACTTTTAGACTTTATAGATCACTAAATTTAAAAAAAAAAAATCTGAGGCCCACATGGAATTTCTTTTAATTTTGTCAAGGAAGCTATTTTTGAGGGACCATTATCACCATCATTTCATGAAAGAAAAGGCAGTTTTACAGAATAAAAGAAAATCCTGTCAGCTAAGCACATTTAGGAAGAAACTCTACCATATTTTTCCTTATTTCACTCGGCCATTGAGAACTCCATGGAGACTGAAGCTGGTCTGGGCAGAGCCAGCGGGGAAACACCCCCCTAGGTCATGGCCCCTGCTGGGGACCGAGCTTCCAACCTGCCACTGCTCCCCACACCATTCCCCACACCCTATCTTCTGTCAGTGGCAGCCTCCTCCTTTCTCCCAAACTCTCCACCTCTCTTCCTTTAAACCCTGTGAAAAGCCCCAGGTCTCTGTGAAACAGCCCAGGCCTGCCTCCCTGGAGCTTTCCTGAGACCTGGGAGTCTGGGGAAGGGGCTGCCCTTCCCTGCTGTTGAGGGACCCCCCCAAACCCACGCACGTCTGTTTCTTAGCGGTCGGTTTTCATTTCCCGCCATGCCTGTGTTCCCCAGCGTCCAGCCCATGCCTGCTCCTGTCACTGATCCTCTTCCACTAAAGGTAAGGAAAATGAGCCCTAAGATTCCTTTAACTAGCAAAAGAACTAGATCCTTCAAATCTAGTCACTGTCCAAATAAGATTCCTTACAACTGATGTAATAGGCCAATTTATTTTAGAGTTTGAATAAATATCAAGTCACTTTTGGCAGCATTGGAGGTTACCTACCATGTCGCCAGCATGCCCAACACAAACAGCGCCACAGAGATGTTCTGTCTGTTAGACATGAAGAAGGCAGTGTTTGGAGTTATTTGTTTCCCTGGCCCAAAGTGACTCCTGCCCCCCTCCAAACCCTGCCAGCCTTCCAGAACTTGATGCAGGTCCCACCTTCCCCTCGAGTCTGTCTTGTCTGTTCCAGCTCACTTGAATCTCTGCCGCCTCTGAATCCAGCGGCACTGTGAGCCCTTCAAATTAGCACTTAATTATAAGGCAGTCTCGTCCTGTTCCCCATGGCTGCGTGCGGGCTATTCTAGTCTCCCCAAGTGGAGTGGAGTGGGCAGGGCCAGTGTCTTCATGCCTTTTTCTTTTCCTGGGTCCTGCCCAAGAGGACTGAGTGTAGCACTGAGGGCTGGGAGGAGCTCAGATGTCCTCACCAGGTGAGTTATCTGCTCTGTCCCCTGTGTCAGTCTCCGAGGCAGTTCCTTTGTGATCGGAGACAGGAGTCTGCCGAAGAGTTGGCTGGCAAGGTTGCCATCAGCAGCTGGGGAAGGGATTTTACCCTGACCTCATTTTAACACCGTGGAAAACTATACCACCTTCTCAGACGATTCTAGTTGTGCCCACAGATGGAGGCAGTGGCAGAAGGCACTGGATTTGCATTGTGGAATCAGACCAGAGTCAAGTCTTGGCTCTGTCATCTCACTGCATGGCCTCAGGCACTGAGTGCTTTGTCGCTGGGAGTGTGGTCTCAGTCCTGGGCGTGGCCTGGGAGCTTGCCACACACGGATCTCAGGCCCCCCACAGAGGCCACTGGGGAGCCCTCACACATTAGAGTTGCTGTGGGGGACGGTGGTTATCGTATCCCTCCTCCCCTGCACCCGCTCCCTCCTATAGCAAATAGGGCCTCCAGTTCCCTTCAGAGGAAGGACCCTTCCCTGTGAACCACTCACCAAGTGGCCTGGGCTTGGAGCTAAGCTGACTGGTACATGGGCTCTCCCCAGCCACGGCGGCTGATCTGTGGATGGGCACGTGGCCCAGGTCAGGCCCATCAGAGTCAATTAGACCAGCCAGGGCTGGCGTGTGATCACTAGGAAAGAGGACCTGCTCTTTCTCTCGAGGTCAGAATGAGAGAGGACGTTGGGGTTGTCGCTACTGGGCACAGCCCCACAGAGGACGCTGGGGTCGCCACTGTTGTGTACCATCCTGGAGAGGATGCTGGGCTCGTCACTGCTGTGCACAATATTATCACTGCTTGGGACCTGAAAACGGACCCGTGGACCAAGTAAGGAGAGCAGTGAAGAGATAAATACCTCTGCTGGTGACCTCGTTTGAGCCTGGGTAGAGAGAGCTGGGTCTAAAAAACTGTTTCACTACATGACCCAGTAAATTCCCCATGGCTTGAAGGCAGGCGGGTTAGGTTTTCTCACACTGGAGAACTAAATGCGATTGTGTGTCTGAAGAGCGCAGCATCCGCTCCGGCACATGGCCGGGGCTCGTGCGGGGAGTTGCTGTGCTGGTCCTGTCAGGGTGGCTGTGGTCCCTGCCGTGATCGCTGTGGAGGTGGAGCTTGAACTTGAAGTCTCTGTGGTCTCTCAATGGCTCCAATTTAAATAGGCAAAGAGTGAAGAGCTCCAGACCAGTTGTACTGACCTTTGACTAACGGAGACAAACGGGAGCTTTGGAGGCTCTTCTCTTGGGGGGAATAAAACTGAGACAACAAAAATGGAGGGCTTGCATGTATCTGAGAAGGAGATCAAGAGTCAGCCCTCGGAGTCTGTAAGATTAGTCTGTTCTCCTGGCGGACAAGTGTCTCTTTCCTCTCCTGATGCTTCCTTCCAGCAGCCTTTCCTGCCACCCCCTGGGGACACAGTGCCCAGCCAGTTGGTATTTTAGGATACTTGACTGGGCAAGCTTGGTTCAGCTCTGCTCTTCTTTTCCCGTCTGGAGTGAGCCTGTTTGTGAAGAATAAGCGTCCTCTGCTGCTGCTCTGGGCGTTTAGTCATCCTGGCCAGGTGGTCACACCTGGGCCAGGCCCCCATCAGCATGCACCTGCCCCGGGCTGGTGCCCCAAGACTGGAGAGCTAAGTCAGCCTAACCTGAGGTCAGTGCAACAAGTGGCTTAGCCACCACACGCAAAGTCATTCCCGCCAAGGTGGCCTCCGCCGGGAATAAAGATGCCTCCCTCTGTGCCCAGTTTCATCTCACCAGGCTCAGAGCCAGGAAGGGAGGAGGGTGCCCTTTTTGGAGCCCTCAGGAATGCCACAGGAGTCAAGGTGCACTGCAGAGGCCGGGAGGGAAGTAGGGGACCAGCTCTAGCTTTGAAGCCACTGCAAGGGCCTGAGGCTGTGCCAGCGACAGCAAGTAGAGGGAAGGACAGAAAGGGGCAGACGTGAGAGAAAGAGGAAAGGAGACCCCCACCGGCATGACATTTGGAGAAACACTGGCGGGCGGGCTGTGAGGAAGGGGAGCGACGAGGGGATCGGGATTCCATGGGAAGCTGACCATGGGAAGCAGAAGTGTGGGCTGCTGGCGGCGGGAGGGAGGAGGGGACCACAGAGAAATAAAAACTGACACACAGAGTGTGGATGAAATCCAGGGGGATGTGGAGCATGAAAGCAGGTAAGGACGGAACTGCGAGGACCTCCGTGTTCAGGAGGCTGGAGAAGGAGGAGGAGCGGTGGGGGGGTGGGCCACGGCATGGGGAGGGGACAGGGACGCGGAGAGTATGGAAGCCCCGGGAGGGTGCAGCGGCAGGAGAGAAGACCCCAGAGCAGCCCCAGAGGCGGCAGTGGACCCTGAGGGCAGCCGGGTCCCGGATCCCAAAGAATGAGTCATCTCTTAGGAGGCCCCTGTCCCCTCACCCGGGAGCCCGTGGGACGAGGAGCGAGCACCTGTGAGGGCAGACGGCAGAGAAGCCTGTTCCGAAAGCTCCTCTGCCAGTTTGGATGCCAAGCGAAGACGGTCAGGGTCGTCCAGGTCAAAGTCATGGTGAAGTATCCCAGGTCGACCTGAGTGGGGTTCAGCCCCCCTGCGGGGCCAGGAAACAGGAGCTCTGTCTGTTGCAAGCCAGGGCCCCTCTCGCCTGCTCCCAAAGCCCTGCGACGTTGCTGGATGCAGCTCTGATGACTTCAGCTGAGATGAATCCCAGAGAGATGACTATTTTCTCAAAGTCGTGCCTTTTTTAAGCACTAAGTGGGGGGAAAAAAGTTTAAGAAAAGAAAGAAATCTGCATAAAAAGAACCACAGGGACTACCAAAAAAAATTTCTGATACGCTGCATGCAAATCACCTACTTAAGAGCAAAATTAATGTTAACTGCTAAGGTCAAAGAATGAACTAAAGACATGGCTCTTAATTTTCAACCCCAATTTTTCATTCTAGTCACACCTTGTGACTTCTCTGTGGATTCCAGACATGGATTCTACCATGTGGAGCAGCAGGCACACGGGCCCAGCCCTCGGGCCTGCAGGGTGGCTGCCTGCCTGCCTGCACCCGGCCCACAGTCCAGGTAATGGACCCTCCAACTGAGACACAGGCCACGACCCTCCCTTCTACTGTCAGCCCCAACGACCACACGACAGCTGTCCGACGTGGGACATTCAAAGAGAAAAATTCTCCACGGGATAATCTAGAGTCAAAATCCTACTAAACCAGCTCCCCTGGGGATGAGATGCTTTGTAAAGGGGAGGAGTTCAACTAGCATAGAAGAAAAGTCTTACACAAAGTATTTTATTTATTTATTTATTTATTTTTATTTTACTTTATTTTTAAGACAGAGTCTCACTTTGTTGCCCAGGCCAGAGTGCCATGGCGTCAGCCTAGCTCACAGCAACCTCAAACTCCCAGGCTCAAGCAATCCTCCTGCCTCAGCCTCCCGAGTAGCTGTGACTACAGGCATGCGCCACCATGCCTGGCTACTTTATATATATTTTTTTTTAATTTTTTTTTTTTTAGTTGTCCAGCTAATTTCTTTCTATTTTTTAGTAAAGACGGGGGTCTCGCTCTTGCTCAGGCTGGTCTCGAACTCCTGAGCTCAAACGATCCACCCACCCCGGCCTCCCAGAGTGGTAGGATTACAGGCGTGAGCCACCACACCCGGCCCACAAAGTATTTTAAAATTAGAAACGAAATCATACTTTCTGTTTTGCACTCTATATCACTCCCTCCATTGGTGAGAATGAAGGATAGGAAACGATTTGTGGCATTCTCTTTTTTTATTAGAGAGGCCTTCTTAACTAAAGCTTTTGCAGCACTGAGGATATTTTCAAAGACTCTGCAAGGCCAATTTAAAGAAACTATTTTCCCAGCAGCATTTCAAGAGAAAGTAAGTGTTCTACCAAAGTAATTTTTCTAATACACTTGGGCTGAATACTTAGACATTCTAATTTTAATTTAGAACCAATCTTATTGTTATAGACATTATGGGAGGAGGACTCAACTTTCAGTGAACTGAAAAGAAAAATCCCTAATGCATCCATGCCACGTTGCCTGCTTATTCAACTCATGTACTGTCATTACTACGTGCTCAATAAACACTCATTAAACCTTTCTCTAGCCTTAATTACTCAAAAGCAAATTCTTGCATAAAGTCCATATTAAAACATTATCACATTCTTCCACACTAAACTAATTGGGCACTATTTGCAGATTTTCTGCATTAAATTGAATCAATCGTCACTCAAAGGCCAAGCAAACACATCTGAGAAGCCGTCAGCACTTAGTAATCTTCTGCCTGGATGTCAGCTGCTAAGGTAATGTCACTAAACGCCTTCCTAGGCAGAGTAGCAGACAGCAAGGCCTCTAATTAAAGGGAGCTGCAGGCTTGCTGCGGCACTCGGCACTCGGTTGAGGCTGTGCCTGATGTATTCTGGTGGACCAGAAATGACATGGTCCTGAGTTTATTGACAGTGCATTAAGCATCTCACATTACTCGTGGGGGCAAAATCAAATAATTCAGTTTGAAGCGGGAAACTATCACTCTGTCCTCACATATGTGCATGCACACACATCCACACACACAAAGGTAATTGCTCTCGGCAAAACTATCTCCTCCCTCATTGCTGTTAACAATCAACTACCCCTTGTTCACAGCAGGAAAAGAATTGCATCAGCAAAATAGAAAGCAATCATTCTCTTTCTGCCACTTGCAACTAAAGTCCAGCATCTCAGCTCCTCCCAGCAGGGACACTCATACCTGCCTGCTTCGGTATGGTTGTTACCGTTTTTGAGAAAGGGATGCAGATGGAGTTTCGCACGCTGTCTGGATGAGCACTGCTTCCTTCTCATTCCCGGAGGTCGCACTGCAGATTGGCTGCCACTGCTCACGTGGTTAAGGACTATCTTCCTAGAGAGTGGGCGACCCTACTAAGGCGGGCCCTGTAACATGTAGGTTTACACTTGTCTGAAACAGTGGGCAGAGGCTGAACATCATATAACAATGACTTTGTGATGTACCAGGCAGAGTCCACTAAGGTTTTCAGACCCCTTCCTCTCTGTAAACCTCACTCAGCTCCTCGGGTTGTGATTAACATTTCTTACCGGAGTGTTTTTGGTAATGGGCCACCCACCCAAGCACTTATGCCACATGTTATCCTAGGCATGGGAAATAGAAAACTGAGTAGGACCCAGGACATACCCTCCCATTGCCCATATTGGGAAGGTTTGGTGTTTATCCTGTGACTGACTGTGTAGGGTAATTCTGGACCCCGAGAGGTAGCTTACTCTGACCTGAGAAGACTTCCCATTTGAGTCACCATTAAGGAAGTACATGGAGGCACATGTGCTTTCCAAAATAACGCACATAACCTCAAATATACGTAAGTGTGTGGGTCTTCAAAATGTTCTTTGAACTATAATGCATTCTAAACATATAGAAAAGTATAAAGTGACAAACACCCATATTAACACCACTGGCGAGATTTAATAATTCTTATCATTTTGACATATTTGCTTTGGACCCTTCATTTTGGAAAAGAAAAAGATAAACAAGAAAATACACATATAGTTGAAGTCTTCTTTATAAATGACATGAATATTGTTTGCCTGTTTGTAAATGTTACATAAATGGCTTGTGCTATTTTCCCTTCAATAACTAGCTTTCTTTGTTCGTTTTGTTTGAAAAAGTCATCCCTAGGAATACAGTACATGAACGATACATCTTAACTGCTGTGTAGTATTCTACCGCTTGATTAAGTGACAATTTGTTTATCCTTTGCCCTGAGACAGACGTTGAGGAGGTTTCCAAATTTTTGCTACTATCAACAATGCTACATGGATGTTTTGGCACATTGCTCCTTCGGCAGAGGCGTGAGAAATTCCCTCGGGTATATCCCTAGAAATATTGATAGAATTGCTGAGTCAAAGGTGTGCCACTCTCCACATTGGCCAAATATTGCTACATTGTTTCCCAAAGAGGCGGTGCCAATTCACAGCCCCACACAGGGACGCGTGACAGTTTTCATTGCCTCACATCATCCGCACTGCTGGGGATTAGAAAACCTGCATCCTTGCCAATCTGATGAGTGTGAGATGGAGTCTCGCTATTGCTTTGATTTCTATTTCCCTGAGGTTGAACTTGTTCCCATGGATTTCCTGCCCTTTCACGTTTCCTCCTCCATGAATTATCTAATCATATTCTCTGTCCATTTTTCTCTTTGTTGTTTGCCTTTCCTGATTTTGAAAGTTATTCATATATACATTTTATTTTTTGTAACAGCTTTATTGAGATATAATTCACATTTCATACAATTCACCCACTTAAAGTGTACAGTTCAATGGCTTTTACTATATTTACATAGTTGTGCATCTATCACCACAATCAATTCTAGGACTTTTACATTATCCCAAACAGATACACTCTAGCCATCACCCACCCACCCCCGTCCCTTTATTCCACCCCCCCAGCCCTAGACAACCACTAATCTATTTTCTGTCCCCCTAAATTTGCTCATTCTGGGTATTTCATACAAATGGAATCATACAATATGTATTCTTTTGTGTGTGGTTTCTTTCACCTAGCATAATGTTTACAAGGTTCATCCACATTGTAGCATGTGTCAGTACTTCATTTATTTTTTTATTGTGGCAAAATATACATAACGTAAAAATTTATCATTTAAAACATTTTAGGTGCACAGTTCAGTGGCATTAAGTACATTCACAGTGTTGTGAAACCATCACCACCATCCATCTCCAGAACGTTTTCATCTTCCCAAACTGAAACTCTGCACCCATTAAACACTAACTCCCCGTTCCCCTCCCCCAGCCCTGGCACCCACCGTTCTACTCTCTGTCTCTGTGGCTTCGACTGCTCCAGGGGCCTTGTGCAAGTGGAATCTACAATATTCGTTTTTTCATCACTG
Source organism: Lemur catta (assembly GCF_020740605.2). Lineage (NCBI taxonomy): Eukaryota > Metazoa > Chordata > Mammalia > Primates > Lemuridae > Lemur > Lemur catta. The sequence continues at coordinate 5,093,499 of NC_059131.1, forward strand.
GCTTCCTCCATTCAGCATAATGTCTTCTAGGTTTATCCACGTTGTAGCATGTGCCAGGATTTCCTTCCTTCCCCAGGCTGAACAGTGCTCCATTGCATGGACACCACACATTGTGTTTATTCCTTCACCCATCGATGGACACTTGAGTTGTTTCTGCCTTTTGCCTCTTGTGAATAACGCTGCTATGGACATGGGTGTACTCATATCTATCAGAGTCCCTACTTTCAGCTCTTTGGGGCATAGACCTGCAGATGGAATTATTGAATCCTATGGTAACTGTTGGTAATTCTGTTTAACTTTTTGAGCAGCTGCCATACTGTTGTCTTATTTATATATTCTTGATGCTTGTTTTTTATTGGTTATATTTGTTGCAAACATCTTCCTCCAATATACGGTCATCTTTATCTTTTTTGTACAGGGATTTTAATTTTAAAATCAAATTTATCAATCTTGCCTTTATGGCTTTTGCTTATTGTATCTTGTTTAAGATGCTTTCCCACACCAATGTTGGAAGATATTTGCTGTATTTCCACTTTTCCATATAAATCTATAATCCACCTGAACTGATTTCTTTATATGTTGTGAGCTAAGGATTTACTTTAACTTTTTTCCCATATGGATAATCAAAGGTCCCAAAATGCAAATCCAGACATTTCCTGCTGATTCGTGATTCTTCCTGGACCAGCTTCCCAGGGGGCGAGTCCATTTCCGGGTTTCCCGTCTACTCAGCTGATTCGCTTCCTATTCCCCACCCCACCCCCACCCCACCCCCACCCCCGTGTGGCACCGTCTTAATTACGGCAACTTTTTGGTGAGTCAACACTGGGAGAGCAAATCCCACATCACACTCTTTTCCTTTGAAATTGTCTTATCTGTGTTTGGTCCTTTACTCTTGCATGTGAGTTTTAGGATTATCTATTCAAATTCCATGAACTGCATTGAACTTAGAGATTAATAGTAAGTGTGTACTGAAACCTTGGTATATTGTACCTTCCCATCTGTGATTCCAAGATCCCAACTCCACCTTCTTCACTTAATGAACAAGGACGCCATGGCACCCCATAGCCATGCGGGAATCAGCAAAAGAGCCCAGTCCAGACCCCTTGTGTAACAGTCCTGCCAAGAAAGTAAAACATGCTCCACCCCGATGACAGAGCTCTGCCTTCTATTACCTTCCATGTAAGTCCAAGCAGTAGCTCATTCATTCATTCAACCACCACTGCTGAGTGCCCACAAGCCCTGTGGCTCTGGTGCGGGCACAGTCCCTATTCCCAGGAACCTGCAACAGGATGCAGCTGTGGGGGCTGGCCAAAGGCCGGAGCCTCCCTTGAGAATCAGAATTGGCTCTGAGCCCTGTTCATGGTCCATGAAGAGGGTCAGGAGCAGCAGCTGGGAGGAAAGAGAAAGTGGGGGTGGGAGGGTCATGGATGGGTGGCTCGTGTGTGAGGACCACGATCACTCATGCCAGCCAATCCCAGGAAACCAGAGCTCAGAAACCTGAATGCCAACGTGTTAGTTTTTTGCTAAAACAAAACACAACTGCCAAGTTAACCAGCACATACTTCCTATGGCCAAATATTTGCTCCTTGTAGACAAATTACACTGGGAAGCCAAGTTACAATAAGAAGTTAGTGCAATGACCTCAGAGAGAGAATGAGGAGAATTGTGTACAGTTTGAATGTGTCCTCACATCAGGTGGACTTGTTTCTACAACAGGGCACTGTTGGCAACTGGAGGGGACCTGTCCCTGGGCCAGGATCTCTCCCCACAGCGCAGGGACATCAGGTCTGCATCGTGACTCTCTTCCCGCCGCTGCCGAGATGGCCATTCTTCTTCAGAAAATGTCTTTGGACACGTCATGCACCCAATGTGGCTGTAGTCAACGTACGTTCGGAAGACAGACAGGTTCATTTGCTCCTCTGATTTGAATTAAAGTTGGATCCTTTAAATGAGTTATTTATCATTTGTTAGGGACAAGAAGAAAGTCCATTTGGCCAACAAGGAAACCAAGGCTCAAAGGGTTACAGGTTACAGGACTCAACTACCCAAGGCTGCCCAGATAATGATTGCCTGAACTGAATCACAACCCAGATTTTAATCCAACTGAAAAGGGGAAAATGTCTGAAAATGTAAAGCAAAGCAAGTGGCTAAATTTGGCACCAAACCACACTAACCTCTGCAGTTAAGACGCTGGAAAGTGGAGACCCTGACTCTTACCCCTTTATAACTAACTTCCCCCAGTACCTGGTCCCAAATGTGCTCACGCAGGCACTTCAGACATGTGGCAGCTGAGTTCTCCCCACTCCCCCAGATGGTCCCAAACACAACAGAGGCCTAGGATACTACACCACATTATTTCCCTTTTCCCATCAAGTCACCTTTCAGTCCACACAGGGACTCCTTCAGGGAGTACCCCAGTCTCCCTCGGTCCCTTCCTCAAGGACCTCCTGCCATCCTCTCCCCATCCCACATCCCTCTGGACCTTTCTGTCCCCCACCCTCATCCTGGAGCCACATGGTAGTGACCATTATTTCTGGCCCATCCTCAGAGGCACAGGCAAGTCCTGCCTGTGCATGCTGGACCGAGCACCTTTGTGTCACCAGAACCACCCCCCTCCCCTCCAGCGTGGTGTCCCTCTGCTAGCAAAGCCTCTGTGCCAGCCCCATGTGACCGAAGATGCCCTCTCTACCAGGATTTTGGAGCGAAAGGAAAACTCCATCGGACCACACATTTAACAGATATTTATTGAATGCCTACAGTTTGACCTCTCATCTCCTCAGTTTCCCCATCTGTAAATTTTGATTGGATGATCTCTGAGCTCACTTCCGTCTCTGATAGCTCATGATTCTTGGTGCGTGAGCATTTTTAAGTATTATCGGAAGGTAGTATAAAATAAATAATAACTTTAGTAAAACATATACAAAGGACTATATTCTGATGAGATGCAAGTTCTCTTAAGATTATTATGACAATATTACACATGATTCTGGGTGATTTCGTGGAAGTCATCCTTGCATGGCTTACAGGAGATGGCCCTAAGTGTAAAATCCCCAGCATGGAAGAAAAAGCAAGTGATGGCTTTCTAATATATTATTGTATGTTATTTTATGTTTTGGCTTTTATATTAACAGTAGGAAAAAAGGTCTACCAGTAGCATGTTCAAATGAGTTGTCCATTTTCACATGCACATTACAAACAAGAGCTTTGTCATATAAGGAAATACAGCCCTGTTCATGTAAGCTTGTTATGTTCAAGGCAACAAATTCAGAATGTGTAGGCTGTACTGACAATTCAATGTTTAAACCTGTTTCTAATAAGGGTTCTTTCTTTTCTGACTCCTGGGTTCATTTTTCCTTCTCAGGGGTTCCTGAACTGGGGTCCACAGATGAATGGCTGCACTTCAGAAGCCTTTAACCCCCTAAAATTGTCAGGTACATGTACTCTTATATAGTAGCTTTCATCTGATTTTCAAAGGGACCCTTGACCCCCCCAAAAAAATGGCCTCTGATTATGCTTCTTGTTAATATGCAGAGAAAAAAATTTCCAAGCAAGACCTATATCTGAATAAGCCACCTGGCAGAGAGAGTCTCGACTCTGGCACCAGAGAGATCTGGGTTCAAATCAATTTTCCAGCTGAACTCCACTTTTGCAAAGTGACTTAAATACTGTGAGTCTCAGCGGTCTGCTCTCTATAAAATGTGGGTGATCTGATTTGCCTACTTCATGGGGTCATTGTAAGGATGAAATTATTGAATATCTGTAAACCCAGCACCTTGTGCTCAGTGGCTGGTGGGCTGTATGCCCCCCCTCAACACCAAGAGAGCCAGAGCTGCCCGCCCGGAGTAGCTCACAGGTGACCAGCACATCCCGCATGGCTGTAGGACTACAATGCAAGCACAATTTAGTAAACTAAACTGTTACCAAAAACTCGGCACTTGTCCACGAGGCCAAATCAGAAGAATGAGCACAAGTGGTTTGGGGAGGAGGAAAGAGAATTCTTATTATTTTGTGAGCAAAGGAGGAAAATGGTAGACCTTCTTGTCTCAAAATCCAAATTGCCTGAACATAGGCATAAATACAGAGCTTCTAAAGGGGGGCCCTCAGTTCTAGGCTACTGTGGTTAACTGTTCTAATCATCCAGTCTCTGCCAAAGACAAAGCCTGTGAACTCCGCCAGCCATCCACCTGGGGGGCTGGCACCACCTGGGTCGCCTGGGTTATCTTTTCACAAAGGACTCAACCTGCCTCAGGGATGCAGGCCAGGCTGCAGTTCCCAAAGAGAGTGGGGGAAGTTTTAAAGAGACAGAAGATACTTTGTTTTTTTTTTTTTCCTCAGGACATTCTCTGGGACAAAACTTCTGTGAGCTCAATATTTCTCTGTCTTCACAAGTTAAACTCTTCCTCGCAAGTGGTTTCCATGCAGTCCCCACTGAGAGTGGACTGAGACTCTGGGAGCCAGGTGTCGAGTCTCCAGACCCCAATGCCTCCCATGTGCGGCCGTTACGAGAGGGGAGATGGCTTCCACCTCCACCCCAAAGCCTCACTCCGAAGCTATATCTCCTTCTACCTTTGCCAACAAAGCCACTTCCTTGTGCTTGAGGCACCTCAGGATCCCACTTCTACTTCTTTCTCAACTTTCATTTCTCATACCTTGTCCTGAGCCACATCCTCTGTGCTAGAAACAGCTCCCACTTCCTGCTGGCCCCGCACCTCCGAGCACTTCCTCTCCCCGGCTGTGCTGCAGCAGGACGTTCTGCACCGGCGCTGCTGGGGGATGTTTCTAAACCCTGCCCTGATTGGGAAACTGGCACGCTGGTAGGTTCCCTATAAAATATGCTGTGTGCTAGAGACCAGGAGGCCTGTCCTGTTCCCCATGTCCAATTTGGGACAGCGCAGACCCGCTAGTTCCCTCAAAGCAAAAGCAAAAGAAGACTCCTCATGTGAGTTTCTGAAACTTGGCACCCAGCCCTGCTCTTCCCATTGTGCTGGGACAAGGAATATGGGTCAGTGTTCAGACCGCAGCTCCACCTCCAACTAGCTTTCAGTCTTGAGCCCTTAACCCCTGTGAGTCCCAATCTGCGAGGCAGATAAGACACAGTCTACATTCAAATACCAGTTACAAGGTGGGTATTAGATTCCGTGGTCAGACAAGCCAAGACTCACAGGAGGAAAAAAGGGAGGATTCTTCCCAACCAAGGTAAGGGAGCAGGGAACATCAGGGCTGAGCTGTTCCAATTCGTATGCACTTAGAAAGTCCTATAAAATTGGTTTTGTGTAATAAGATTGTTATTACACATTAATATTAACAACCCCAGTAATTATTTATGGAGTAGCTGCTTGGTCGTAAGTGCTAAACATGCATGGCTCCTTATCCTTGCAGCATGGACCTTCCTAGTCCCATTTCACAGACGTGGAGTATGAGGCTGGGAGGCCAATGACCTCCTCCCGCCTCATCCTGGTCAAGCCAAGTCTGTCTGGTGCCCACACCCCTGCCACATCCCACCCTCCCAGTGTTGTTTGTGGTTCTAGAAGAAAAGCGGCACTCTACGGCTGCAGGTGCTGCCAGGTGTTGCGATGAGAGTTTGAGCCAGGAGGCCTCTGGCCTTCCCTCTCCTTCTCCTAGCACAGTCCTTCTCTAGGGACAGGGCAGGTCTAAATCTCTGGAAAGAGGCTGAGCAGGCAAGTAGCCAGGGAAAGGGGTACTCAGACCCCGGCTGGCACCAGCCTGCCTGTGAAGTCTTCCCCATGGGAAAAAGAAACCCACTTCTAGAGACCTCGTCTTGCTGAAGTCATAATGGCACCGTGTGACCTCAGTCACTTCCTCGGGGCAGCTGGGAGCACCCCAAAGCATTACAGAATTCTCAGATTTGGTCAAAAGGCAGTGCTTGATTTTCTAGACTTGTAAATCTGTTGATCACCCAGAAAAACAACCAAAGTGCAATTCTATTTATGGTAGTTCTGTTGTAAGATATTTTGCAAAGTCTGAGTCCTCTGCTTCAGACTGGAAGATCCTCTCCAACTTCAGTGTCAGTTGATTAAAACTGGTAGATTTGGCCCTTGCCCGTGCCCAGGTAGTTAGCGCCTGAGCTCCCTGACCGCTCACCTGTGTTTTCAGGTGAGACAATACTGTCATTTCCCTTAAGGAAGGGGGGTGGCACCACACTGACGAGAGCTGCAGAGTGCTGAGACGAGGGGTGGACAAAAACACCCCCGAGAGGGCCGTAGGAGCAGCCATCTGTTGGGAATACTGCCGGGTGACTTCCTCTGTCACATCCCTGGAGCTGGTCTGATGGGAAGACAGGAGCTCCCAGCAGCCGGGGTGCAGTCCCTGCTCTGACGGTTATTAGCTCTGTGACCTTACAGAGGTCATTTTAATTCTTTTGCCCTTTGTTTCCTCGTCTATAAACTAGGGTTCACAACATCCACCCCATAAAGCTTTCATAAGAATTAAAGGAGATGATGTGGGTAAAGCCTTTGGCACATAGTAGGTCTTTAGCAAAAGAGAGCTGGCATTATCGTCATCACTTTGCTGAGTACTTGAAACTGGAGCAACCTACAACTAAGCTCCTAAACGGAAAATTTTGAGAATAAGGTTCCCCATGGCAGCCAGGAACCCCTACAGCCCACACAAGCTGTGCATATGGGCCCAGTGGGCCAAGCAGGGAAGAGAGCACCACCTCTACCCCAATCCACTAGGCCCTGAGGGCCCCTAAAATATTGCAAGAGATCCCTGATGCACAAATTAGATGCATTTCTTAAAGGAAATTGCAATGCTTAGCTTCCCTTTGATTTCCAGAATCAAGTGCCCCAAATAACCACTTCCAAAAGCCTGAGCCTGAGATCTGCATTAAGTGCTAACAAGTTGTTAAAAGGCAGCTGATTTTCTTGCGGTTTCTCACCCCCTCACACCCAGTCCCAGCAGGTTTCCTTAAATGATTGATAGTCTCCATGGCAACCGTGGAAATCCTGCTCACCTGAAATCCCCACCCGCACTCGCCCAGCCAGCTTGTCAGACGGTCCGGACTCAGCCCTCTCCATACCTGAACAAAGGTTATTTTGAAATGGCTTACACAGCTGGGTGGTGAGTACTTTGTTCCTGAAACCAGGTGCTGAGATGACAAATACTTCCCCTTAACCGTTGGACTTTATCAAACAGGAATCGTAGGTCTGATGTGCATTAGAATAATCAGATGGATTGAAAGGAGGAAGAGCGTGAACCGAGCCATCAGCCCGGGAGCCAAAGAAGCTCTATGAGGCTCCACAAGCAGCCATTGTTTACCCCGTGTATACAGTGGCACCACCTGAGAAAGCAGCCACTTCTTGTCAGGGCTTTAAGAAAAATACTTCCCTAAAATGAGCACAGCACAAGTCAGTAGAACGGCTGTCACCTGCTAGCTGTTGGGACGTGCTAAAGCCTTTTTCCGTATTCAAAAAGGTTGTTTCAGGCACATTAAAGCAAGAAACACCAATGAGGGAAAATCACACAGCGTACATGGCTACAGGGCATTCAGAGGAGGGAGAAACCAAGCTCTCCCAACATGCGCAGTTCCCTGCCAGACAAATGACAATGACAGGAATTGAAGTTAAAAGTGAAGGGACACAATGCCCTTTTCACTTAACTTCCAGGGCAAGTTCTTTTGGTTCACAGCAACATTTGCCAACCCCTCACCTAGGATTCTCCCCAGGGATGTAGGAGACATTTCCAGCCTCTCAAAGGAGCCCACAGAATGGCTTTAGAAATAGATCTAACCTTCTGCCAGGTGAGAAGTCTGCCTTCATTATTTGTCTTAGGGAGAAAAGAGAACTACAGGAAGCAAGACTCGAAATGCACCACAAAGAACACCAGCAACACACTGAATTCATAACTTTGAACACCGAAGGACACATCTACTCGGCATTCATTCAGCCAGCATGTATTAAACTATCGCCCACCAGACACTGTAGGACTCACAGGGATGTTACCTGGATAATTCTGGATCTGTGCCCTTGAGGAGCTCCTACGGGAAAGACAGACACTAAACAAACAGTTACAACACCTTGGACCAGCACTTTGCCAGAGGGAGGCATGAGGTGACCTGGGAACCAACTCCTCCACGTAGGGGTTCAAGGACGGGCAATTTTGCCAGATGGAGAAGGGTGGAGTCAGGATTAGAAAGGATGATGTTGGAAGCCCAGAAATGTGAGTTCCAGCCACACCTTGAGGCACACCTCTTACTTCCTCAGTGCCTTATGAGAATGCCTGCCCCGCCCCGCAAGGCTGCAGAGCAGTGCAAAGCTTCCTACCCAGATGTGGGAACCCATCCTGAGAAATTTTAAGAAAGATACCAAAACCTTTACATGTGAGAGCAATTTCATATTAGCTGGACTTTTGTCCAAATCAACATCCTTCCATCTGGCACCATTTTTGTTACTGATCAAAACTGACTTTTTTTTTTTTTTTAAAGTACCTATTTCCCTAAAGATCTTCAAATATATTTCTGCCTTTGAATCAATTAAGGAGGATATACTGAATACCTCCCATGTGCCATATCCTGTTTGACATCTATAAATAAATCTTCAAATGTGCGGCTAAGCAAGAGCGTATCAGTGATACCCATCTTCTGGTTTTCCTTTTCACTTCCATAGCTTAGGTCCTCTACAAGTGCGTGCAATTATTGCTTCAAGAAGAGATTTAGCTGATCATACTCCTCTGTGCTTTTATTTTTTGTGTAAAGAGCCTAACTTGCAGTAGAAATAAGGACCAGGGCATTTGACAAGAGAAGCAAATGTCACATGTGGGGACTGGGGTTTCACCATCCCCAGTAAATGAACTTACAAGCTGATGTGGAAAGTGGGGCGTTTGTGATGCTTCCAACAGTGACAGCTGTGAGAGAGCCAGTTGGCAAGTGGCACCAACAAAGTCAGCAGTTCGTCTGGGTGGCCCAGGCTCAACCACAGGGCAGAGCCTGCACCGTCCTCTGCCCACGTCTGACGTCGGTCCTCCTGCAGCGTCTCACGGGAGCGAGGACCAGCGCTCCGAGGGCTCCATGACGACACTCTGACTCACGCCTCCCCCTTTCTGGTCTGAGTTAGAGCTGGGCTCTCTTTTTCTTTAAGGGGACAAAAGAGAAAGAATGCCAAGATTACTGGTGCATTAAATGATTGAGAAATGTTTGCCATTTAAAGCCGTTTCACTTCCTGCCCGACACCACAAAGAAGCTATTTAATGAAGTTAGCCTTTGCTTTTCTTAATGCCACTGTGTGTCTGCCTCGTTTTGCCCATTTTCTATTTTCTCAAAATTGGGTCTGATCGTGGAATGCTTTGGTTTCCTTTGCTTAAACAATTGTATTGCAAATCAGTCAACCTAGGGGAAAAAGTCAAGAGGTGCCCAGAAGACAGAGTGGAGGGCTGGAGCCTGGGAGGACGGCCGAGTGGGAGTGGGGCCCAGGGCCTCACCCTGCTCTGAAGGGGCCTGGCTGCCATAAGCCACTGGGCTCCTGTGGGAAGCTGAGCCCTCAGGCTCTGGAGGGACCATGAATGGTTACAGACTCCCAGAGCAAGGGCCACCCTCATTTGGCATGTGTCCCTTCTTACTAGGCCCTGGGATCAGCATGTGCCTTTCCCCAGCTTTAGCCAAAAAGAGAAACACCGTGAATTGCTTTGAGACAGTTCCCATAACAGAGCAAACCCATGCCACAAGAATGCCATCACTGGGACACAGCAAACTTCAGGACCAACACTGCCCTGGCCAAACTATCTACTGATACTAAAATCTAAGTTCTCCATATGACATACAGAGTGGTCCCCAACTTTTTTAGCACCAGGGACTGGTTTCATGGAAGACAATTTTTCCCACGGACTGGGGGGCAGAGCTTGGGGGTGATGCGAGCGATGGGGAGAGGCTGTAAATACAGACGAAACTTCGCTTCCTCACCCACCACTCACCTCCTGCTGTGTGACCCGGTTCCTGAGTTTCCTGGAAGAAAATTTTTCCACGGACGGGGGCAGGAGAAGCAGAGCTCATGCAGTGATGTGCTGCCGGATTCGTAACAGGGAACACTTACAGAATATCTGGTTTAGAATAACTACAGCTACTGCCTCTTAGGGGCTTACTACGTGCCAGGTTCCGTGCGTTTTGTGTACACTCGCTCATTTAGTCTTCTCAGCACCCTGCAAGCGACATGTTGCCATCCCTCTTTACGGATGAGGAACAGAGACGCAAAGAGGCTGAGAGATTTTATCTGGGTCGGCTGCTAATACAGCCACACCCAAGGGGTGAGAGTGATTACTGTGCACGCTGCTCCAGGGCTTTCTGGTCTACCCCCACTACCTACACTTAAGAAAGACACATTCGGGCCGGGCGGGGTGGCTCACGCCTGTAATCCTAGCCCTCTGGGAGGCTGAGGTGGGTGGATCGCTCGAGGTCAGGAGTTCGAGACCAGCCTGAGTGAGACCCCGTCTCTACTAAAAATAGAAAGAAATTATCTGGCCAACTAAAAAAAAATATATATATAGAAAAAATTAGCCGGGCATGGTGGCGCATGCCTGTAGTCCCAGCTACTCGGGAGTCCCAGCTGAGGCAGGAGGATCGCTTAAGCCCAGGAGTTTGAGGTTGCTGTGAGCTAGGCTGATGCCACGGCACTCACTCTAGCCCAGGCAACAAAGTGAGACTCTGTCTCAAAAAAAAAAAAAAAAAAAAAGACACATTCGTAGCCATGTGGCCATATTTATTCACTCAGCAAGCATTTAAGAGCCCACTGTTTGCAGTGCTAGAAATAAAGAAATGAGTAGGATGGCATCTGTCCTCTAGAAGTGTGCTCTTGAATACGGTACCACTAGCCACATGTGGCTACCGAACACATGGAATGTGACCAGTCTGAACAGAGATGTGTGGAGTGTAAAAATACACACCAGATTTCAAAGACTTAGTATGAAAAAAAGTGTAAAATATCTCAATACTTTTTCTATTGATTCTATGTTGAAATGATATTGTAAATATACTGGATTAACAAATATAGTTTTAAATTAATTTCATGCATTTCTCTTTACTTTTTAAAACGAGGCTACTAGACAGTTTAAAGCTGCAGGTGTGGCTCACGCTGCCCTGCAGGCACGCACCTGGTGAGGGTGACGAGGGAGCAGAGCTGTCCCCGGACACGGGCAGGCCCAGAAAGTGAAGGAGGCACAAAGAGAGGCCACAAAGAGCAAGGAAATGTTGTTTTCCTTGTCAGGGGCCTTAGGAACTCAAATATGCAAGGGGAGCCCTTCTTGTCAGTGGTCTGGGTGACCAGACAGGTGACACCCTCTCCGGCATCCACTGGACAGACAGACAACAGCCCGACAAAGTTAGAGGACTGGATTGATTGTGGAACAAATGTCGGCGCAAAATGACTGCTGGATGCAGCTCTGGCTGCAACGTTGCCCAGATGTGAGCTCCGCTCTGGCTTTCGCCTTGATCTTGGCTTGGTTTGTGTCAGAAAGTATTCCAGACCCCAAACCTCCCTCCTAAACTTCCAGGAGAAGTTTAAAACCCCACTTGCCTTACTTTTATAAACCCCCAAACGTCTTTGCAGATGGTGACGTGCACTCTTTGTTGCCAACTTGACGTCCGTTCTTCCCCTGTCATTTGCTAGCAGCTGCTGGCTTTGGCTCAGAACCGCCCTGGGCCCAGCCCCAGGTCATGGACCGTGATCGGTCTAAGCCAGTCCTGGCACCTCCCTGGTAGCTAAGGGCGTGTGTCACCCTGTTCTGACCATGACTGCTTTGGGGCCAGTGTCTAGAAACGTTGTTTTCTTAATAAAAGGGGACAGAGCAAGGCTTGAAATGTCTCTCCTGCCCCAACCATCTCCACCCTGCCTCTGATGACAGCTGGGGCTGGCACAGCCACTGCAAACATGAGGGGATTCTAAGAAAATGGCAGAAGGTTGGCGCTAATGTCGTTGAGCTTGTGAATGAGCACCAACAACCACTTACCTCCAGTCTTCCTGTTATGTGAGGAAAAATAAACCCCTCGTTGTTTAAAGCAGTAGTCAAATAGCCACACAAGCTGTCACATGCAGTCTGAGACATTCCCTACTAACATAAGAACCAAACATAAAAGGGAAAACGGTTTTCCCCCAAACGTAGACCACTGCAAAGAAAATCCCTGCCCCGTCACTCCTTGCCGAATAGCCCATTTTAGTCATAATCCCGGGAGCTCTGCAAGTTCTTTCCCTTTGTGTGCTATTGTGTCCGTTCAGGAGGTGGGAAAATTAAGGGTTCATACAGGTACTTATGGTTGAAGAACCACATGAACCATTCTTATTTCTACATAAATTTCACAGTGAGAGTGAAGGTTTCTCCTCACTCATGCAACAGGTACCATTTTTTTCCTCCCATCAATCATGTACAGGAAATTACAGAGGATAATTTATTGCTCCAAAACAATATAAAAGATATAGTCACTATCTGTCCTCAGAAGCTTAAAAACAAATATTTCTTGTTTAAAAAAGAAAAACCTTTCCTCTTCCTCCCCAGACACTGTCTGGCTGCCGACCCGACGTCAAGTCCCCCTCACGCCTCACTGTCCAAAGCCCGGTTTCGTTCAGGTAAAGACGGCCATAGGCTTGGGTGACCGGGCCCTCCCTGAGGCTAGGCAGTAAGTCCTCATTAGTCCAAGCCGATCGTAGCAATTCCCTTCCGCTTGGTGAGACAGGTTTAGGAAAAACAGGCGACATGATTCTGGCTAGCAGGCCGAGAGGAAGTCTGCCTACCTCCAAAAGGGGGCATCACCGGGAGCCAGGCGGCAGGAACCACAGATCTGAACTGCAGTCACTCAACACCGGGATGCCCATGCTTCGCTCCCACGGGAGTCCGGGGCCATTCCAAGTGGCTGGACAAAGTGGCCGGGAACAGGAAGCTCTGCTCTGTGCAGCTGTTCAGAGATCCGGGCCCAGGCTGTGCCATCTTCAACACGCGGCTTCCAGAGTCACCCTGAGGTCACACCCCAGTTAGCCAAAGGGGGACAAGGCCTGGCCTGCTTTCTTTGACAGCATCCTCTAGAAGTACAACTTAATGGCCCCAGGAACAGTTGTATTGCTGTTGGATGACAGCAGCAAATGGTCACGACATAACCCTCTGCTGAAACCGACAATTCTTCGTACCACCCAAACCAAGCTCAGGTGTGTGTTTTAAAGGCTCCTGCTTGGAGGTGCTGTTGGGCTGGGCATGCAGGCGGCACTCACATTGCATCAAGCTGACTCAGCATGGCTGTGCCTCACTGCAGGGGCCCTGGGAGGTACGGTCTGGTTGTGTGTCCACAAAGAAAAGGACACAGCTTTGGTGGGAAATGAAAACACGGAGCTACGTGGTCATCATCGCCAAGAATTTCATAACAGGGGCAGCAGAGCATTAAAGCAGTGCAGGACCCTGCTCGGCTCGGGTCCTGCGCCTTCGCACTGGCTCAGCTCTGAACTGGGCCCTGGACAGAGCAGGTGAGCTGTATGGTGGGCAACACCCCCTCCTCCCTTCCTGGTCCCCATGTACCTACAGCCCGTGCCACCTGCTTGCCCTTGTGCGTTCTGTTTTACGTCATCTTCCTCGTAGCTCCTTGTGGTCAGGAACCACATCACATGCCTGAGTGCACTTAGGCACTTTGAGTGGCTAAACGTATCACTTAATCAAATTGATTCTAAATGTTCAGAGAAACAATTTCACAATGCAAAAGAAAGCACCCAGATTTGAAGGTTTGATGTGGCTTTGACAAAAGCAACTAAAATCAGTTTAGCAAATCAGGTTAAATCTGTGGCCTGCTTTCCTTGACAGCGTCTCCTAAAAGTACAGCTTAATGACTCCATGAACAGTTGCATTTTTATTGGATGATAGTAGTTAAAGTGCACAAAATAACACTCTGCTGGAATCGAGAGTTCTTTGGCACCACCTGAACTGAGCTCATTTGTGTGTTTTAAAACAATTTGCACTTGGCCTCGTGCTATGTCGTTCTTGCCTGCATGGCCCTGATGGCGCCAGTGTGGGATAATTCTGCAATGACGAGCACTCCCGTAGCCAGGGGCCTGCAGGCCCATCCCACAGACGCCCTCCTTTCTAGCCAGGTCACCGAACAGTGACACAGACGTTTCCTGAAAGGGGTACAGTCAGGGGCACACCTGGCAGCTTCCAAGCACTTAGAACCCAGAAGGAGGGAACCCGAGGCAGAGGAAGGGCACGGCCCACGCAGGCTCTGAGCTTCCAGGAGGACACCCGGCTTCGTGTCCATCTGTTCATCTCCTGGCGATGATGATGATGATAGTGATGACGGCCTCCTCTCAAGTTCATCATTCCCTTACTGAGGGGAGTGAATTTGTGTTTGCGACTATTTACTGCCTTTTCCTCCAGCAAGCGTGCCTGGACGTGGGGTCCCTGGAGGCGGCTGTGGCCCAGCCCTGTGCCTGCGAGGAGAGTGGACGGGTAGGGTGCTCCCTGCTGCTGTGAACGAGGACAGCAGCGCACTCCTGGCAGCGCCTCTCTCTCAGAACCAAGAGACCCCCCCAGACCCCACCCAGCATACTCCCAGCAGGTACGAATCCTGCTCATAAATTAATCTGCAGCTTTTAGAAGTGAGTGCGGAAAATGATCTCAGATCCATTTACCGGATGGGAAAACACACACGCACCACACATACACTCGCCTGCACACACAGCAGTTGCACGGCATTCGCTGCGTGTCAGGGACGACATTAGCTCCTTGCAGGCATCATCTCACTTACGGTCCTGCGAGCGGTGTCGTCATCCTCCCTTTACAGATGCCGTAACTAAGGCTCTCAAGGTCTGCCCAGGTCAACGACTTTTAAGTCGCGAGGCTGGGATGCCAGCGCAGATGGAATCTTACCTGCTGCCGTCCACTGCCCAGGAACGCAGACCGGGGGCCCAGGCAGAGGCCGGGAGGATCCCAGAGGCTCCGGCACAGCCAGGGCATCCTACCTAGGGCCCCGGCATGTGGGGCGTGTGGGGGCCAGTGGCTGTCTGGGGCTCGGGGCTCATCCCCGTCCCTGCCCCTGGGCTCCTCCACGTTGCCGCTGAGGCAGGATCTGCAGCACCAGAGTGGGGGAGCCAGCTCGGGAGGTCCCCAAAGGAGACCGGAACGACACGTCCTGCATTCTCCATTGCAGAATTATCTCGTTGAGCTTCTAGTAGCTTCTGTTGCTTGAATCACTTTAAAGTATTTTTTTAGGTCATACATGGTCATAGAAACTTAAGGGAAAACAGAATACTCTGAAAAACAAAATGAAAATTAACTGTAATTGTCTCATTGCCCAGCTATAGCCACTCCTCATACCTTGGTGCACTCTTTCTGGCATATTTACGAGTGTGTATATGTATGTAAATGTGTCCTGTATATACATATGTTTTTACCTGATGGGATTACACTCTACCTACAATTTCATATCTAATAGTTTAAAGCTAACATTACAACATTAACATCTTCCTATATCATTAACTTCCTATATCATTAACTACTCTTCGTGTGATTTTACTGACTTTAAAATATTTTATTATGTGTATGTAAACACCAGAATTTAGTTATTTATTCCTCTATTTTGGACATTAAGGTTGTTAATTTTTAATTCTACACATATATTAGTGAGATAAATTTTAAAATGAAAATCCTTGAACATAGATCTTGATGAATCTATCCAAATACTTCCTAAGAATGAAGTCCTAAAACTTAAAATGCTGAGGAAATGGCTGTGAACATTTTTAAGGCTCTTGATCAATATTGCCAAATTGCTCTCTAGGAAAGCATTACCAAGTTATGCTATCTTTGTTGGTTGCTTAATGAGCTTGTTTTGGATTTTATATATGGAGCAGGGAATTTCAGCTGCCAGAGCTAAGAGCTAGACCACCACACCCTCCCCCAAACACAAACCTCAGTATCCCTCTGCACCCAGGTGCACAAGGGAGTTTTTATCTTGCAATGAGGAGAGCAGAGGGGGTGTTGAATGCAGGAGGGGCCAGGAGGCAAATAGAGGGGAGGTCTATGGTATCTCTTCCCCCCTCTGGCCCCATCTTCATGGACATGGGTCGGGGTTGGGAGCCCTCTGGGCAGCAGAGCTGCTCCAGACCTAGGGCTCCCTGGGAAAAGCCCACTCGTCTGTCTCTGCAGGAAGCCTTGCACCCTCCAGGCCCCTGAAGGTTGAATATTTGGGGAGCCCTTGGAGGCAGCACCTTGCCTGGGACAGTGAGACACCTGCTTCTTTATTCACAGGAAGCAGCCTTGGCTAGGAAAGTGGCAATGATCCCCAGTGACCAGGAGCGTTCTGGAAGGAGGCACATATTATCCCTCAGTGGCAGCTCCAAGCCAATAGAAAACTGAATTCGATATTCATAATTTTTAAGCATTTAATTGTTTTCTCCTGGATGGAATCCATTTATCCATTCGTCCTCAGGCTGGAGGCCGAGCAGCACACTTGTGGCCTGTGGCTTCCTTGACTCCATTAACCTTAGCTGGGGAGAAAGGGCAGTTGGGGGGGCAGCTATCAAATCTCAAATCCGACTCCTTGTTTCCAGCCCAGGATGCCAAACAAAACCTCTACCACACTCCTGTGTGTCTAACAGCTTAAACTGGGGCTGGCTGAGAGTGTCATCGTCCAGCAGCTACAAGAACAGTGTGAGCGTCACAGTAAATTACACAAAGGGAGGACGAGTTTAGCAAAATTAAGAATAGTGCTTTAATTTACACTTCCCTAAAAATATAACTGTTTATTTAAGAAAGTTTTTTGCCTTGTTAACAGAAATTAGCAAACGAAAATGTATTTTGACGCCATAAATGTATTGAAAGTTCACAAATCTAACATAATAGAGACAAAGTTTCATCAATACATTGATTTATGAAGGTCAGAAATCAAGGTATAAGGGTTTTTCCTTAAAGTTCAAGGCTTCGAGAAACTTGCTTCAGAAAAGTCCAAACAGCCACGATGCATTTACCATCGTCTCCTTGTTTCTGGCTCTGTAAACACCAGTCAGCACTTTCCCCATGTTCTTCACCCACTTATCCAACATTCTAATATTAATAACAACAATAATAATAAGTATTAATTATCAAGTACTTATTACTTGAATGTCTTGCTCATTTAAGGCTTACATGTCTATGATGTGGGTAATATTGTTTTTCCCATGCAGATGATTTAACTATGGTAAGAACACTGAACATGAGATCTACCCTTTTAACAAAGGTTTAAGTACCCAATGCGCATTGTCGACTAGACACAGGGTCAGAGGGCAAATCTCCAGAGCTGATTCATCTTGCCTACCTGAGACTTTATGCTGATTGGTTAGTCTCCCCTTTCCACCAGCTGGTAACCAAAACTTTCACTCTTTGATTCTATGAATTTGACCCTTTTGGAGACCTCATATAAGTGGAGTCATGCAGTACTTGTCTTTCTGTTCCTGGCTGATGTCACTTAGCATAATTGTCCTCAAGGTTCATCCATGTTGGTGCATATTGCAGAATTTCTTTCTTCTTTTTAAGACAATAATATTCCATTCTATGTATGGACCACATTTGCTTCATGAATTTATCTGTCAGTGAACATTTATTTAGGTTGTTTCCATGTCTTGGCTATGTGGGCAATGTTATTAATCCCATTTCACAGATGAGACAACTGAGACTAAAAGAAACCAAGTAACCCACCCAGATTCAAATGTTTGGGAACTTGCTCAAACCAGGTCATGCCTAACTCCAACTCCTACATGCTAATGCCTGACGTGTGCCAAGTATTTGCAGCCACAAGATTCAAAGTTACCGGGTGCACATTCTATTCAACACACTTTATACACAGCCTCTAGAACCCAGCGACCTCATCTGGCGGACACCCCCTTCCATGAACGTTTGTGGGGGCAGCAAAGCAAGTCGGGAGGGAAGCCCAAGTCCCAGACCAGGCAGTCGGATTCCAAAGGCCTGTTTCCGCCACTCCAAGTTGTTCTTCTCCCTGCCTGCAAATAACACCACCTGGGGGACTTTGAAAATGCTAAAATGCTGGCCTCACCCTAGGAGATTCTGAATCCTTCAGTCCATGGCGGCCCAAGCTTCTGCATTATTTTTAAAAACCCCTCAGGAGATTCTAATAGTTCAGGGGGCAGCCAGGGCTGACCATGCTGCGCTGCTCCTCTCGCTCCGGACAGAGCTTTGTTCTGCACCTGCCAGGGCCCGGCCACGCTGCCGAGCTTGCGAGCGCAGCGCACTTCTGCCCTCAGAGGCTGCCAGGCCAGCAGGGAGCTGAGCGGTGACCAGGAAGCCACATCCACTAAGAGACGTTTTCTGACAGGGGCTTCGGAGGCTGCCAAGGGAGGTCGCAGGAGGGGGGTCTGGGCCAACACAGTTTGGGAGGGGATGGAACTGGCAGGAAAGAATTCCATGGAAGAGGGGACATTTATGATGAATGAGAGTTCGCCAAAAGAAAAAGGGAGGAGAAAAATAAACCTGCCTCCTCGAACGTCTCCACTCCTCTTTATTGTTAAACGGGCCATATGAAACCACCACCATGGACGGTGGGGCCTGCTCCAGGCCGGAGGGTGCAGCATGTGCCCCTCAGCCTGGAGCTGCAGCCTCACAGGTGAACTCAGTTCAGCTGGACTCAGAGAGTTCGATTCTCACTTCAGCTCTAAAAAGACAAATGAGGATTTGGGTGAAGAATTGTTAGAGATTTTTCTTTCTAATTGGGAAACTCACCCAGCGAGGCTATGAGAGCCCAGATAATCTATTTCTTGGGCCATGTGTAACAGGGCAGCCTTCATGTCCCCATTCCGCGGTGATAAATCAGAACTTCCAGGCGGACCCGCAGGGGTCACGGGAAGTACCCTTTGCACAGACCTGTCCCGTTGTCGGAAAGAACACGTTGGCATCCAATCAGCTTTCCAAGGGCCAAATCCATCACCTACATTTCAATTCCCTTTTCTCGTCAAATACCAGCAGTGAAACTGCCCGGCCCCGTCAGGACTCTGCAGCCAGGGATGCTGAGACCACAGGAACTGAGAAATAGGTCGGCCTGTGGGGTGCGAAGGTCGCTGTGTGGTTTCATTTAACTAGGTTGCTGGAAAGCCCCCGTGCCCACAATTATCCCCTGAGTCACCATATCGCCATGGAGTGTAGACGTTCGGTCTCTGACACTCATTCCTGGGAATGAAGCAGTGATGTGGGGCAAGAGCGCAGAATCTGCTGCTGAATCCAGATCCTTCTTTCAGGAAAGAGCTCCCAGGGCCGTCCCGGCGCTGCTGCGTGGGAGGCACCAGGAAGCCAAGCGAAGGGAAGCTCAGCCCTGCCCCGGAGAAGCCCACTTTCCAGTAGCTCTGGTGGAAACAAGCCGCAGGCCCCTAGGATGCAGAGTCAGAAGAGGCCCGGGAGCCCAGAGTGGGGCTGGAGTTGGTCCAGGTGGGGATGAGCAAGGAGGGCCACCTGAGGGCCGGGGCACCTGAGCTGAGCTGAGGCTGAAGGCTGACAAGGAGGAGAGGAAAGAAAGCGAGGTGGAGCTGGGGTGGGGCTGGGGAGAGTGCATCTAAAGACCTGGAGCAGTGAGGCCAGAACCCTCTGGGGGAGCTGGGAGGAAGCGGGGTGGGCCCTCTGTGAGCCCCCATGCTGTGCCAGGGAGGCAGAATTGTGCCCTAAGACACTGGAAAAGTTTGGATGACGTTCCGGCAAAAGTGAAGCACGATCAGATGCCTGTTTCAGAGAGATCCCACTCAGCAGCAGGGAGGATGGGGGGACCGCCTGCAGCCCAGCAGCGAGGGGCCAGGGTGCCCTGGGGAAGACGGATGGGAGGCACTGGCCGATGGGAGGGACACAGGCTCGGAGCAGGTGACGGAATATGAGCAAGGAGGGAGGAGGGGGCTCCAGGATCACAGGAGACAATCACGGCTGCCAGGTGTTGCCTGCTCCACATCCAGCTAAACCCTTGACTGCATCACTCTGCTGTCTTCACAATTCCTGGCCCTGGTGGCTGTTATTGTCTCCATGTTGCAGATGAGGAAACAAAGACACCAAGCAGCTCTGACGCAGAGCTAGGAAACGCCATCTGAGGCCATCTGCTCCCAGGGTCCCCAGTTAACCACGGCCTGGAACACCCGGCCCAGGTGGGCGGCTAACACGGCAGTGTGGATGGCGCTGCCAGTCCTGGGAAGGAGGATGCCAACGGAAAAGCCCTGAGCCGAGACACGGGTGGAACATCCAGGCAGCGCAGTCCAGGGGAATTCTGTGCTATGTTCTAGAATATTCTCCAATTCTGTGCTGTCCAGTACAGTAGCCATGAGTCACATATGGCTAGTGGGCACTTGAAACATGGCTAGTGCAACAGAGGGACTGAATTGTAAACTTCGTTTCATTTTAATTAACGTTAATTTTAGTCCCCGCATGTGGCAACTGGCTACTATACTGGTTAGGGCAAACCTAGGGTTTGCAGCCAGCGAGTATTGACTGTGCATTTAAAGCTCAGGGAGGCTCCTGTGCTAGCGATTTCTGAACAATGGTCTCCACCTGGCAGCTCCAGGTACTGCCTGGCTGGTGTCCCGCGGCCCCACTTGGTAAGACAGCTAAGGCTCCAGGGGGCTAAGTTAGGTCCCACATTCGTGTGTGGGAGACCAGGGCACGGCACAGGGGAACCCGGTTCTGGAGCCTGTGTGCTCAGCCACCACTGCCCCACCCCGACATCTGCCACCAAGCAGGGTGAGAACACAGGCCTCTGGGTTTGGGGACCACCAGGCACAGGTGAAATCACTGGGGTGCATTAGATCCCCCCAGGTATGTGTAGAATATATGAAAAAGTGCTGAGGACCCAGTCGTGGGGGACACAGGGAAAAGGCCTCTCAGGGAGCTTGGAGGAAATACCCAGAAAAATAGGAGGAAAATCATCCTCTCATTCATCTTACTAAACCGTCCACTCACTCATTTTCAGCTAACGGAAGAGAAATAGCCTGGTCCTCAGGGAGTCCCTGTTCAGGGGACCACACGACAAGATGGAAGGAGACGTGGCCTGGGACAGAGGCCAGTGCAGGGCCAGAGCCGGGGCAGGGAAGCAAGCGCTGGCCTCTGGCAGATGTGAGCAAGGAGGGCTGCCTGGAGGAGGACAGCAGCTGTTCTTAGAAGCCAGTGACCCTTGCACGGGAAAGTGGAATTATTCCCTTGATTAAATTAAGTGAATTCCAAGTGGAACAAAAGTCGATGTTGTGTTTTTAAGCTTTTAGAGGTGGTCTCGGTAAGGTAAATGCCTTACAGAGGAATGACATGAAAAGTGCCAGTAAGTGGTTTTCACGAGGTCATTATTTTTATTGAATCATAAAATATGGAGCAGTTCTGTTCTTATTTTTAAAAAGAAAAACTCCAGAGATGGATTAGAATGCCAAGTGAAGTTTGTTTGTTAGTTCCATGAAAATATTACCTGCCAGAGGAAAGAATGTGCTGTAATTATCATCTGTGCCCAATGCGTGCTAAATACCGTCTACACGCGACCAACGGTTTATATTCCTTTCAACTGCTCAGTGCTGCTATTTCAACCATTTTCAGAGAAATAATCTTTAGCAACTTGAATTAGAGTTTAAAGAAATGAGACTTGGGCTCAAAGATAAATAGTATCATTGCCTCGATTTCATTGTTTCAAATACAAGATTTTATTTTGAGAAGAAAGTTTAATTAAGCAGAGGTGGCTCACTAAATCCTTTGACTTCAAAATCGTACTTTCTGCAAGATTTCACCTGTGAAATTCACAGGCTTTAATTATTGCCTCACATGTTAAAAGAGAGAACCTTTCTTCTGAATGGCTAATAACGTTATTATAAGAGGTAATTACAGATCAGATGTCTGTGTCGATAACACCAAAGCACGTGCATGGCAATATTCTGGTTTTTGAACTTTGAAAGTAATTTGTTAGGGAAACACTTTCTCCCCCAAAACAATGTTGATATTTTGGATTTGTTGTGGATTTTTTTGCTGATCTTTTTTTTTTTTCCTTATTAAAAGGGGAAAAAGAGAAACATTTAGAAATCAGTCCTTTACTGGATGAATTTCTTCACTTCCCAGAAAGCAAGAAAACAATTGTTTCCTGTAATTGGACAGTTTGATTGGAGGCAGGTGGTGCTGAGCTGAGGCAACTGGAGCCACAAAGCCAATTTTGGCTTCAAGCACATTTCCTTTCGTTCTAAGCTCCCGCAGTACAACATGTAAATTGGCTCCACAAAAGCCGACTATAAATTTAGTTCCTGTTTCTCTAACAAGCACCTTATCAGCGATGAAAAGTTTTAGCAAACAGGGACAGTGTACAGAGCTGACATGATTATAAAGCTGCCCTGAGATACCCCAGCATTAATTTCTTGAGCATGTTCTTGCTGCCACAAAACAGGAATTTATGAGCAATTCTGGAAGCAATCATAAGCCATCATTTTAAAATATGGTGATAGTTTCTTTTTCCAGGTTAATTGGCCTTTGCATTGCTCGTGTTGCATTATCTCGAGTTAATATTTGCTTTCAATATTTCTGAGTAACGGGCCAAATCAACATGATGTCGCAGATTTCAAACATCAGTCCTGAGAAGGGGGCCAAAATCTGAGGCCTGGGGAATAAATAGGAGCTGTTTATTATTCTCTACTGTTTTTCACCCCTCCTCTGAGTCCTTCCCTCATTTCCCTTCCCGTGTGTGCGGGTTCATGCATTTTACCCCCGCAGGACAGCTGACAAGCAGCGTTCCTCTTTTACCGATGGGGAAGCTGAGGCCCAGAGAGGTTAGCTGCCTCAGCCAGTGTCACACAGCAAGTCAGGAGCAGAGAAGAAGTAATGGGCCCAGACACCAACTTCCCAGCTCACTGTTCCAACTATACGTTTATTAATTTCCTCCCTGCTATGGATCCATACTTGAAATCAGTCATTTATAAGAAACCTGGGAGTGAGGAAAGGCAGGAGGAAACTTACATGGTAATCCTCTCCAATTATCATCTTTGTATCCTCCACGTATTAAATTAGTGACTTTAAAGATCCAGCACATTTTATTATTAATTTCTGGCCATGCTTAAAAATCTAGAAATGTTTGTTTAATGTCTAGGTGAGTCTTGAGCTTCATATTTATTTTTAGAACTCGAAAATAACCTTTTCTAACCACAATAGATTAGTGGCTGAAATGATAACTTCATCCTCAGATAAAGTTCACCTGTCAATCCACGTATTTGCACAGAATTATTTTACAAAAACAGAAGGCAGGATTTGCCGAGTGCCTCAGAATTGCAACACTCTCATTTGCCAAAGGAAATTCCACTTCCGAGCCAATGGATACCTGTGATTCACAACCTTGACTTCGCTCATGAGACTCTCAGCATCCTGACACTGGACGTTCACCAGAACACAAGGGATCTCCTCGTGTGACGAGGACGCTTTTAATCCTTGGCTGAAGATACTCTCTAAAGACATGCTAGTCTAAAATCAGGATGATTTCTCTCCCAGGCTATTGGAGAAAGAGTTCTCCTGCCCTTTTTCATGTTGTAACTGCCCTGCTCGGCCCAGAAGAGCAGCTTCACGTGGCTGCTACCCCAGTGGCTGCGGGGGGCAGGCAGGGAGACAGAGAAGACACACGCACCAGCACTGTGAGCATTTTCTAAAAGGGTTTGCACGCTGATTAAACCTGTCAGGAGGCAGGCTGAGTTTGCACAAGGAGTGCTGGTTGATAGATAACTCGGCAGTCTTGGCAACACTACAGAACCAATATTTTCACAGAGGTGGCACCGTCTTAAACAATGTCCTCAGTGTGCAAGACGCAGGCAGCCCTGCTGTCAATATCCAGCAAGGGCGACTTTTTCCCTCCCCTCTTCTGGACAAACAGGCAGGTGAAGCAGCCAGGAATGGGGGTGGGGGAGAGCAGGGGCGGACGGGACACAGTGGGGAACGGGAAAGCCATTTTAACGATCGCTTTCAATAATGCAGCTACCTCCCTCCACCTGGCACAGACCCTGCTGGGCCAGGTTAAAACAGGTTGCAGCGATCAGCTGAAACCAGCCCCTCCGCTCTGTTTTCCCTGCACGGCCCTTGGGTTAGCCACATCCAACCCGAGCACGGTGCGTTTCTCCTCCCTCAGACCCAAGACCAGCCGTGGTCGCAGTCGCAGCCCCTCCCCTGCCGAGTGTGGCGTGGTGTCAGTAGTGTCAGCGCTGCCGGCCCCTTCCTCTCTCCTCCGGCTGATCACCTTCTCTGCAAAGTTCCCACCTGTCCCCCACAAGGGCTTCAGCACACTTCCCCAAAATAGCTCTCTCTTTGTATAATGTCATTTCTTCCCAAAGGCTGTACCTTTTCCTAAAAAAAGAAAAAAAAAGGAATTCAAGCTTTTGGCCATCCAATCCAGAGGGAAGGTTGTCAGAACTGGGTGGTCCATCCGGGCTAAGGTGGAAACAGTCTCAGTCCCACGGAAGCACGCACGTTGGAGGTGGGTGGTGAGCTGAGACGGGGCTGTCCCCACACAGCAGAACACCAGGGACAGGGGCTCCCGAGACGGGGGCTTCCGTGCACCCACTGCAATAGCTTCCTGGGGCTGCCACAGCTGGGCGCCTTCAGACACCAGAAATGTACTCTCCCACGGTTCTGAGGCCCGAAGTCCAAACTCAAGGTGTCAGCAGGGCCACGCTCCCTCTGGAACCTGCAGGAGAGAATCCTTCCTTGCCTCTTCCAGCGCCTGGCGGTGGCCGGCAGTCCTGAGCTTGCAGCTGCGGCACCACAGTCTCTGTCCCCATCATCACGCGGCATCTGCCCTGTGCTCTGTGTCTTCTCCTTTTGCAAGGACACTGGTCATATTGCTGTAGGGTTCCCTACGCCAGTATGGCCTCATCTCAACTAATTACATTGCAACCCTATTTCTAAATCGGGTCACATTCTGAGGCACTCAGGGTTACGACTGTCACATATCTTTGGGGGGGACCACAGTTCAGCCCATAACATGCACCAAACCCTTCCAGCAGCTCCTCTGTGCTCAGAGAGGAGTCCACAGCCCGTGGTCTCATCTCCAGGCCTCCCGAGAGTTGGCACCTTTCCAGATTCACCTCCGGATGCTCTCCTGTGCCCTCCCTCCTTCACAAGTCCCCCTCTGCACCCGCTTATGCCCTTCCTCCCCCTGGGAACGCCCTTCCCCATCGACTCACAGCCTCCAGCCTCGTCTGCAGAGAAACTGAGCTCCACGCCCCTTACCTGCACTACTCTCAAGGGACTTACTGTGGTCTACTTCACATCATCATAATAAGTACTTTTGTTTCTCTTAGTCCTCTGCAGGCTCTTCAGGGTTTTACCCTCCCTCCCAGTGCCT
This sequence comes from Lemur catta, assembly GCF_020740605.2. Lineage (NCBI taxonomy): Eukaryota > Metazoa > Chordata > Mammalia > Primates > Lemuridae > Lemur > Lemur catta. The sequence goes on from NC_059131.1 coordinate 5,118,772, forward strand.
GTCAAGTCACAGATGCTCAATAAATGTGTAATACAGTCAGCAGACCCGGCACACACGTCACCTGCCATCCACGCTGACATCCATAGCTCCTGCTCCTCAGAAGGGGGAAGGGAGGTGAAGGGAGCTCTGGAGTGCGGAGGGGTGGGAGGCAAAGAAGGGAGGTGGGACCCTCCGACTCCCCCCACACCTGTGTTCACCATTTAGAACCATTGGCTACAACAGCAGCTGGCCTGCAGTGGGCGACCGATTCTCGTCCCCTCCCAGTCTGGTCACCGTCAGAAGTAAGGAAGAATGAGACGCCTTCCCTGCAGTCAGATCACCATCCCATGGGGGGAAGAATCCGGCAGACAAGGCCTGCACTGCACGAGCCTGGCATTGCCCTCCCCAAAGAGAGCACGACGGGTCCCTTACACACACCTGGCACAGCTTCCCAGCGCCTGGTCTGTCCTCCCATCAGGTTTCTGCCTGGATTTCTGGCCCCACACCTTTCTGGGTGCCCAAACCCTATCAATACCTCAAGCCCACTGAGCTCACCCGTTTCCCAGCACTTCCCAGCAGCCTCGTGCAGTCATCATGCCTACTTCCGCCTCCTTGCTTCATGTGGCTCAAATCACCAGTCGTCTCCTGTGTTTATTAACCTTTTGATGTAACCATACCTCCCTCTCCAACTAGAATGCAGTGGGCTGGAGCTGGGCCTCGTCCTCTGAGGTCAGCTGTGAGTGAAGGACACGCCAGGGCACGAGCCTCCCCTGACCAGGGCTCTAACCGGAACACACCTCCCTGGGAAGCAGTCCTGCTCCGGCCCCTGCATCCCCAGCTCCGTGTTTAGCTTGGGTGGATTTCCAGCCGTGTCCTCAACAAAGCGAGCACCCTCACCAAACAGCAGGCCGACGGCCAGGAGGGCTGCTCCTTCCCACTCCTTCCGAAGGGCCTGACTGTTCCCCACCTGTCAAGGCAGGTCATTCCATTCTAAGACAGTTCTAATTGCTGGAGGGGGAAGTACTGTTTACTGAGCTCTTGGCATACATCAGCTAGTCCAGGTGCCTCCAGGTATATTTCCTCTTTAATCCACACACCTACTTTGTGAATTATATTATATTACCATCTCCACTGAAGAAGAAGGAACCAAGCCTCAGAAGAATAAGGTGCCTCGAGTCTCACCTGGACAGGTGATGCAGTCAGAAGTAGCAGGTCTTGGGGCACCTCCTCCAGCCTTACCTCAAAGTGGG